>NC_091410.1:8568461-8869326 GCF_032191515.1 Phaenicophaeus curvirostris | reverse complement strand
CCCGATCCCAGCACATCACATGCCCCGGCACGTGGATCGTATGCACCACCAGTCCATCGGGAACAACCTGGCCTAATGTTTCTTTGCTCTTGTGGCTGAAGCAATTCGTACTTTGCACCACACACTGTCTCAAAACCTTCTGTAAACATTAAAACCTGATCCCTTTGGCAGGTACCAGCCCCCTCCGCTGCGGGTCAATGCAGTAACAGAACCGGCTGTGGCACCGGCAGGTGCTCAGCCAGCAACGGGGCTACTGTCCCCCTGCGTCCCCACCTCGAGGATGCACGTCGCATCCTACAAAGCGAGGAGGTGACCGGACAGCACGGCTGTGGCTCCGCTCCTGCGCCAGGAAGAAACCGTCTGCCAAGATTTCAGCAGCCGCTGAGCCAGCTGCAACTTTACAGCCGCTTCGCAAGGTGCTGAGCAAAGCCGAGCAGCCCCCGGCGCTCACACTGAGCAGGCAGCCGGTCGCAGCAATTACGCACGAGTGCGGTGAAGAGCTTCGAGCGTGAATGGGGAGCTCTGGGCAAGGGGTCACCGCTCCGAGACCGCCAGGAAATTGCTCTCCGGTTGGGCTGCAACGGCTCAATCATGGGAAGTGCACAAATTCCCACTGCAAGGAGGCAATGACGTAAGACCGAGAGTGCTTTTTTAAGAGTATAATCAATGCAAGGGCAGCTCGTGTATTATTTCCAAAGCTCGCACCACCCCCTCTCTCCCTTTCGCTTCCCGTTTGGCCAGAGTGGAAACCTTGGCGGAGAAAACCAGCGCAGAGCGGGACAAGGACTTTCTGCCACCACTGCCAAGCTCCCAACCCACCCAGAGAGCAGGAGCTGGGACACTCAGAAATAACACACATATTCCCAAATCCAGCACTGGGTACACCTGGCCCCTTGCACAAGGACAACAGCCCCCACAGCATTTCTCACCCAGGGAATTGACCTGTTCCCAGCAGCCGGGGAGGTGCGCGGTGAGCCTCATGACAGATACGCATCTTCTTGTTCAGACTTTCTCCTCCACCCCCACCCCCTTGGCTCTTATCGCACTGAAAGCATGGGGCGTTTCAGTCCCACATCAAAGCGGGCAGCGGAGCAGAGTGGAGTCTTTCCCACCCTGCACAGTGTTCCAGCTGCAAGCTGCTCCGTGTCCCAGCCCAGGCGAGGGAAAACTGCCATCCCCTGGCACAGACCCCAGCTCCACCGGTCTCCACGCAGCATGTTCCCCTGCATCCTCGCTGGTGGTGGGGCACGGCCAGCCCAGCACCAAGAGCGGCTCAAGGTGAGCACTGTGCTGCACCGGCATCGTGCACAAAGGCAGCTGGATGCCTGCTTAGTGCTGGGTTGTGTGGAGGCAAAGAATCAGAGAATCATCAGGTTGGAAGAGACTCACTGGATCATTGAGTCCAACCATTCCCATCAATCACTAAACCATGTCCCTCAGCACGTTGTCCACCCGTCCCTTAAACACCTCCAGGGAAGGTGACTCAACCCCCTCCCTGGGCAGCCTGTTCCAGTACCCAATGACCCTTTCTGTGAAAAAATTTTTCCTGATGTCCAGCCTGAACCTCCCCTGGCGGAGCTTGAGGCCATTCCCTCTTGTCCTGTCCCCTGTCACTTGGGAGAAGAGCCCAGCTTCCTCCTCTCCACAACCTCCTCTCAGGGAGTTGCAGAGAGCAATGAGGTTTCCCCTCAGCCTCCTCTTCTCCAGGCTAAACACCCCCAGCTCTCTCAGCTGCTCCTCTTGTTCTCCAGCCCCCTCACCAGCTTCGTTGCTCTTCTCTGGACTCCAGAGCCTCAACATCCTTCTTGTGGTGAGGGGCCCAGAACTGAACACAGGATTCGAGGAGCGGTCTCACCAGTGCCGAGCACAGAGGGAGAATAACATCATAGAACGGTTTGGGTTCGGAGGGACCATGAAGTTCATCTAGTCCAACTCCCCTACAGTGAGGAAGGACAAAGAGCTTCCTTCATAGCCTCTCTGCAGGCTGAGGCAGCCGGACCAACTCTGAAGGAATCAGCTCCAGGCTCCTGGGAGCCCACGTGGGGCAGCACCAGGATTAAAACTAGCTCCCCAAATAGTAGCTGCAGCCGCCGTGTGAATTCACAGACAGCATCCCTGACAGCCTGAAGCCTCCACACCAGGAGCTGCTTCCCCACTGCAAAAAAGCTACAGACCTTGTTAGACATTAACAGACATTTCGTCCTGAAACGGCTCAGACTAACCCAGCGTGGTAGCAGGGAAGAAGTTAAACTGTGACTAAGAGATACCAAGGCGGTTAGAATGCCTACGTATTTCAAACCCTGGTTTAGAAGAGGATCCGTGGCATCGCACTGACTGTTGGTATCCAACGTGAGGTGTTAGCAGAGCTCAGCGGCAGCACCAGGACCGTGGCACGCCTCAGCCCTGGCACAGCCATCCACACCGCAGGCGTTTTGCATCACCTACCAGCGGTATTTGGAAGTGAAACACAATAATTGTTGCTGTGCAGCAGGGCAGGAAAGAGGGCAAGAGCCCAGGTCACAGTGTGAGTTGCATATGGCTCGGGAGCACCACGTTAGGCTTGCTGCCAACATGCAGATCCTATAGGTCAAGAAATGCAAGGTTAAGTGTCTCATCTACACCCAGAGGCAAAAATTAAAGATGGAGAAGGGCAGAAGAGCAGTGCAAGGGTTTCACCTGCCTGCGCTGGGCTCACACCTTTCTGTAGAGCTGCAAAGAACAAACAGGCAAGGAGGAGCTGCTATTTATGCCTGACTCACAGTATCGTTCTGGGAGAACTATAGGGGCTATTGTGGGCCCTTCCCTACCACACCCAGCCGGGAACAGGCAAACTGGTTGTTCCACATCCCTTCCATTGCTTTCGGGCACCGCAGGAGCCAGCTGTCCCTCCAGAAGGAGCTCACAACATTTGGGTATCTCGCTTTTGAGTTTTCAGAGTTTAAGGATTGCCCCTCCAAAGCTAGACACAAGCCACTTTCAACAAAAATACCAAACAATGCATTGGCAAAGAAGCCAAACTTCTCCAAGCCAGAGCAAGTTGATGCTTGCGCAGGGCTGAAGAAGCTCAGCCTCTCCTGTAAGGGTAGCAGGAGCCGGTGGCTTTGCCAGGGAGCCAGTCCCGTAGCTGCTGGCCACCAGCTCCCTCTGCCACAGGCATCAGCCCAGCAGCAGGGATGCTTTGACAAGCAAACAGCACTGCAGCCTCACCAGCATCGCTCCTTGCTCCTAGAAGATGAAGGATGCAAGGACCATCAGCGCCTCTAGCCATTTGGATCACTTGCTCTGGAGATGAAGACCCCTCAAAAAAGAGCACAAAAGAATGAAACAAGGAGTCCAGGGGCTCAGCTCCTCCACTATTTGACACAGTGCTTGGTATCTCCCTGTTGCTTTTTGTTAAGGGAGACGAGGAAAGGTGACAGTGCTGTCAAGGGAAGTAACCAAGCTGGCGGAAAAGGAGTACGAGCTCATTAATGAGAGAAAGCAACAGACAGTAACAGGGCAAATGGTTTGAGCGGCTGCCTCCTGAAGCCAAGGAGATAAAAAAAAAAAAAAGATCTGCTACTCAATGGCTGGTTAAATGCTGTTACTGAATCCTCTGCTGCCAAGGAAGCTGCTGAGCCGAGGGAGAGGGTGTACCCATGCCAACGGGATCCCTCAGCAAGCAGAGAGGCAAAAGCACCAGGTGACTGGAAGAAAAAGGCCCAGAAAGTCTCTGCTCCAGGCACTGCTCTGACACAGGCACCCATTCCCCTCCCTGATGCTGGGCAGCCGCTTCCCCCCACCCTGCAAGCACAGACTGGCAATAACTCTGCTTGCACATCATGCCACGGGCTGAAGATCAAGGCAGATTTAAAGCAGCAGCGTGCTCCTGAGGACTTCTGCTACCTTTCCCTCTTCCCTCATATATCCCCTTCACCACAAGAAGGATGTTGAGGCTCTGGAGCGAGTCCAGAGAAGAGCAACGAAGCTGGTGAGGGGGCTGGAGAACAGGCCTTACGGGGAACGGCTGAGAGAGCTGGGGGTGTTTAGCCTGGAGAAGAGGAGGCTGAGGGGAGACCTCATTGCTCTCTGCAACTACCTGAAAGGAGGTTGTGGAGAGGAGGGAGCTGGGCTCTTCTCCCAAGTGACAGGGGACAGGACGAGAGGGAATGGCCTCAAGCTCCGCCAGGGGAGGTTCAGGCTGAACATCAGGAAAAAATTTTTCACAGAAAGGGTCATTGGGCACTGGCAGAGGCTGCCCAGGGAGGGGTTTGAGTCACCTTCCCTGGAGGGGTTTAAGGGACAGATGGATGAGGCACTGAGGGACATGGTTTAGTGATTGATGGGAATGGTTGGACTCGATGATCCTGTGGGTCCTTTCCAGCCTAGCGATTCTATATTAATACATCTTGATCCAAGCTCATCGACACAGCACATGCCACAGAGAAGCCTTCAAGACACAGAGAGAAGCACCTCACAGCCCAACACCTCATCCAGCCAAGGCAGCTCTGACTTGATCAGCTCTGACATTCAACCGCAAGACAACGTGGGGGGAAGATCTGTGCATGTGCAGTGGGAAGGATCTGAGTGTGGGGAAACAATCAGCTTCTCGGCGCTGATTCATCTATTTCCTCTTCAAAAAGGTTTCACTTATCACAGCCCCAAAGGATGGCACCAATTTGTTGATATTGTATTAGCAACTCATCAGCATTACAATGAACAGCTCTGTTTGCAGCCTCTGCTTCAACCCAGCCTGGCAAAGCTTAAGACATTTTTTATTTATTTATCGAGAGACAAGGTAAAGAAAGAAACCAAAAGCTTCCCAATTTAGGCAAATTCAATGACATTCCTAGTAATCGGCTCCTTTAGGCTGAGCAGTTGCCATTGACACTTTTATCACAGATTAGAAGCCTGAGTGACCTGTGATGTGTGCAGATCAGGTATCTGTGATGTGCACACCAGCAGGTCCCTAGCACCCAACTGCTCTGGCAGCAGCTGTATTGGTGGCATAGGATTAATTAGCACAGACCTCGCTGCACCAGCCTGGACCCACCCAACTCTAACTCCCATGAATGGATCCATCCAGCACACAAGCAGTCCCAGGAGGGGAAGGAAACACCTCCAGGACCCAGGGTCAGCCACACAACAAGTTGTGCCCCTTCCTAAAATCTGCAAAGCCCCCAGCACTGCTGACAGACAGCAGAAATGAGTTGAGACACAGCCGTGGCCCTTCCATCCCTCTTGAGAGGATGGAGCATCCCTGCAGGAGTTCATCCTGGGCTCGGTGCCCAGGCATGCAGCAGGTAGGCATCCCTGAAAGATGTCACCACTGAAGGTGAAACCCAAACGTTACACACAACTGCTACGCGTTAGAAACTCCAGCCAGGCAACATGCTCCTCGCAGATGCTCATTTGACAACCCTCCGCCATTACTTGCCCAAACACAGGTTGGTGAGAACAAGTCTAGTGCTACAGCAGTCTGCTTGGAATCAGGAGGTCTTGAAGGCAGCAAAAAGGCAACGCTGAGAGCAGTAGAGTCCCTTTAAGTCCTTTTTAAGAGGTCTTTCTTGTGCCTCTGCACCCTTAGGAAGGCCACACATACAGGTTCCTTCCCTAAGTGAAGTACACAGCTTGGAGGCTGAATCCTGACTTTCTGTAACAATTTTTTTTCTGAAAAATTAGGCCTTTTAACAGAAAAGCAGATGGATATGCAGGTCCAGAGCACCCATTCTTCCATCAGTGCAAAGCTGTTATCCACAAACCATTAAGTGCATCATTAAGTCTGATTTTAAAATGATCAAGCAACAAGATTACCACTCAGGCGATCCTGCTTTTCCACCCAGGACATCACCTCCAGGGCAGAGGGACCTCACTGCCGGGACACCAAGTCACCCATCACAGGCAAATATTTCCTAGAGTTCAGGTCTGGTTTTCCCGGGCACCACCCTGGCAGGTCCCCTGCAGACATGGGGCACCGTCAGCTCCAGTGGTCCCCAACCACACGCTGAACAGCAATGACCTTTGGCATTCACAGGATCTATATCTGCAGCTCCGCTGCTGCAGGAAGCATCTACCCAAAACAACTGCAAATCCAATTAACAGATTAATCCCTCTCCCAGAGGATTCAGCGCAGCACAAAGCCTCTGAACCACACGTCACCAAGAGCTGGGACAGACCGAGGAGTTGCAGTGAAGAGAATCTAAACTTGCTGGGGCAGCTGTGAGCATCCCACTAGGCTGGTTTGCTTCTCACTTGCTTCTCACCTGGCTCTACAGTAACGTCACGGACAGGACCAAGCTTGTGCCCTGGTTCGACCAGCACGGCACACCCAGTAGACAGCTCTATCCTGCATCCCTGCACGATGCTCATCAGCCTTTTAAAAGCTATACAGAGATAATTTAACACTCTTGAAGCCCAACATCCTCCACTGACACCAAACAGCACTGCAGAAAATGAATGGACCACGAAGGTGCCACTGGTCCTGATTTTATCGTACAAATTGTGTATTAGAAGAAAGCCATTATCTACCAGAGGCTCATTTCAGCTTAACAATGGGTGATTAATTACTGCATGTCTCACCCTTTCAGAGCAGCCTTAAGTAATTCAAGAGGACCTTCGAGAAAACCAACCACTAAGCAAAATCCACCTCCAGCCCTGACTCTTCCTGCAGGTGCTCTTCAGCCCCAAGAATCCCAGCCCCAGCATCCTAACACTTTCCCAGCCTGGTGGAAACTGCCTCTAGTCTCATTCACCAGGCGTGTGCTTCCCTGGAGAAGAAAACCCCTTCCCATGACTTTGCCATGGCCTAATTTTCAAGGGGGATGACAGAAACAACATTTTGAGTAGCATCCAAGGAACCTAAGCAGGAGATGGACAGGGGTCAAAGTTACCCAAGCACTCACATGTGAGACTGGAGGTCCTTGGAAGCGCCTACAAAGCATTCCTGGAGCAAACTGTCATTGATCAGAAAGCATTCATGCTCTTCACACAGGCTTAAAAGCCACCATAGCAACCACTGAAGATGTGAGGAACAGCATAAGGAACACCTCTCAACGAGGAATTGTGGGGAGGTGTTTAATTCTCCAAGGACCAGAAATCAGGCCACAGCCTGGGGAGCCGAGCAGGGAGGGGAGAAGCTTTCCTGCCATCTCCCCACAGTGACCCAGCTCCCGGGAAAGCCACAGCAGTGGGGTTCAGATAGAGGTTTGCCAACGCCAGACACTTGCACCCGAAAACTCAAGCCACAGAGCCGATTACAGCTCAAGTACCTTATTACCGCTAGGTTTTCCATTACCACCCAGGATTATCCTGTCTACACATGGGTGCTAAAATCTGATGGAGAATTTACAAACAATGCGAAGCGCTAAGCAGCCAGCGAGCAGCGACCCAAGTTCAGAGGCTGCGCTCTGGCAGGCTAAATGTTTTCAGCAAGACAAACAGCAGCATCGCTGGCATTGGAGGAATGTGGTTTTAAAAGAGCTGAACAAGACAGGCTGTGCTGGACAGCTGGGATGGCCACACACAGCCACGGACGGGCAGCTTTCCAGTGCCCAACTCAGAGTAATTCCTTGGAGTCACAATTGCTGCTGGACAGACGATGACTGAAAAACACCGTTGGCTTTGAACACCAATGGCAAGAGCCACAACAGCTCCCCCAGCAGCCTCTGAGTGTTCACCCAGCTCCCTGGGGTGCTGTGAGCCTACCTGGAGCTCCCTGGCTCTGGCTGGGATGTGTCACCATGGGGGTACCGAGCCCCCGCAGCATCACTGCAGTGCAGGCAGGAGCGAGGCTAAAGGTGTGCCTGCCTTCATCACCTCTTAGACACTGGACTCACATGTTTTAAGTTCTTTTGACACCTCCTGTACCAGAAACGGCATTAGAAAAGGCTCCACATTTAGAAAAGAAAGGGTTAAGGAGAGAAAAAAAAAATCTCAAGTTCTTTCCCATGGAGGCTGGACAGGGATGAGAGCTGCTGGTCCCAATCAGAGCATCTTGGAGTCCTACCTGACATCTTGGAGCAGCTTTCCCTGTCCTGTCCTGTCCCTTCAAGGAGAAAACCACCCAGGGAGGGAGTGGTGAGGGCACAGCATTACTGCAAGCAGCAATTACCAACATCCCCATTTGCTGCTGCCTCTAGGAAGGAATGAAATAACCCAGACCCCAGTGCTCCTTTCCGGCACTATCAGCAATCACAGCCCCAGGACTGATAAGGTAAAGGTGTTCCCAGGAAAAGCCATACCTTTGGCTAGCACAGCCTGGGTCTAAAACATTTTCCAGCCCCTGTTTACACATCCCGCTCGGAGTGGGTTGTGTCCCCTGCTGTTATCAGCTCCAGTAAACTGCAGCAAGAAATGTTATCTTAACTTTCTTCTGCCTGGAGCAGCTGCCACAATAAATATCAGCCAGATCAACAAAGCAAGAGGTCCGAGGAGCAGCTGCTCATCATGGGTCCGGGCTGAGCAGGAGCTGCTAGGACCTTCCCTTAGATGATCTCGCACCAAGAGGGGGAGGCGCAGTAATTTGGAAACGCTATAAACCAACCCCAAATACTCCAGACACATGCACCAGATCACATCAGGAGGGTGCAGGAGGGCATGAAGGATGACTTCTGCCAAGCCACCACCCTTAGGCAAGGAAGTAGGACCAACAGGAGACACCAAAGCTCGATTCTAAGCCTGAACAAAGCCTGGAGCTGCTCTGAAGAGGAAGCAGGTTTTGTGGTCGCCAAGCTCCTGCCCTCGCACAGCTGAGCTGCCTCTGATAAGGCTTTCCCAAGCTTTCACTTCCAGGAGGACAGAGCTGCTGCCTTTCACCCCCAAAGAGGCAGAAGAGGAAGCCCTTGGATCTGCACAGCCTTCCAATCTCAGTCACTGCATGCGCCGCACACAAGGCTCTGTTTTATTTATTGAACAGAAGCAGATTGCTATAGGCAGCTCTAATCCAAGCGATAAAATCGGTTTCCATAGACACTTACTGCTTCCCCATCAAAATTCAGATGCAGGCAGCGAGCTGCGCACGGCTGAGCCACAGTGGGAGCTGGGGCTGGGGGTGAGAGGTGTCTGACACCAAACAACATGGCAAAACCAAAGCCGGGTCCCTCCAAGGGGCTGTTCATGGATTGCTTCATCAACTTGTAGAGTCATTTCAGCTCAGCCTCTTCTCTGTTAACTGACCTGATTGCATTAATGAGTCCAGTTTGCCATCTCCTAGCACAGTGATCTGGAGAGCCAGAGCTGCGGGAGGGACTGGGAGAAGTTCACCTGGGGCTGCAAAGGCAACCAGACCAAAACCCATCGCAGCCTCACGAGAGCCTTAACAAGAAGCTGCAGCATCCCTGGGGGGAGCTGGGAATAGAGCCGCCTCAAACCACATCTGTGCAGCAAAACAGCAGCACAGGGAGAACATAGGAGCTGCGTCTGAGCTATGGGGAGAGGGGAAAAGCAGTTCCCGAAGGACCTACCAGAGGAATAAGTGTAAGAAAGGGAAAGGGGTTACCGAGCATCCCAGCTCGTGATGTCTGCTGTAGCTCTGATGGACATAGCAAACAACTCCACAGCTGCCTTGCACCAGGATGCTGCAGATAACACGCAGCAGATCTTGCAACAGCTCTGCCATGCTCAGCAGGGCTTCAAGTAGAAACGCAGCCTAAGCACTAGGTGCCTTCTACCAGAAGAAACGCTGCTTCAGTGCGGTTGATCTGCCTCTTCCCCACACCACTCCCTCCCCTGCATCATCCCCTTCAGAGGACCAGAGCCAGGCAGCACTGCCTCAGCTCCCAGACCAGAAGCCAGGGCTTTTCTCTTTGCAAAGCAAGACAAATACACCAGCAAAGCCGCTCTCTGCAAACACTTCCTCTTTGCAAACACTGCGAGCTGACAATGCCCTAAAATCCAGACATTAAGAATAGCAGGCTCCTTTTCTTCCCCGAGCTACATTAACAGTAAACACTGACACTTTCACCATTCACACAGGGTAGGATCAGCTCCACATTGAGCTTGTTATCCTCACCAACAGCAAAAATCTGGTTTCATTCCTGTGCTCAGAGCCTGCTCCAGACGGTGACTACATTTAGCAGTAAATTGGTGACTTACCCAGTTCTTTAGATCCTTGGCTTTCACTGGCCAACTCTCCCATCTTAACCAGAGCATCAAAGTACCCTTTTGCTGCATATGTCATACCTAAAAGCATCAAAAAATGCAGGTTATATTCTCTTTAATGGTTATTATAACTTCTATGGCACTGAACAGATACTAGACATTAAGGCATTACTTCAAAGGGCTAAACCCCACAGGGAGAGACAAGACAACAAACAGAAGAAAAATGAGCAAAGAAAGCTCCAGCAGCAAGATTACAGGGTTATTAGGAGAAAAAAGGTACATGCAGGGCCTAGATGGTTTTCATTCCAGTGCAGCCATCAGCCTGCCTAATGCTGCTCAGAAAAGTCACTGTGGAATAATTGAATATCACAGACTTTCATTATAGTTCAGTCTTGTTTGTTGACATTCCAGCTACACACACTCCACTTTAATCAGATAAGCAGGGGGTTTCCTCTAATCATGAGAACATGGTGTACGGCTTGAGCTCAGCACCATCAAATCATGCACCAAAGCGTGACCTATAGGTGAAGACGCTTCCTCCAGACACCCCCCCAAGCTCAGCAATCCAAAGCAAAGGATGACCAAAGACAATTTTTAAAATTACAGGAAGATCTTGGGCTTCGAAGCGTATTCACAGCAGGGATGTGAGGAAAATAGAAAGCAAGCAATCATACTCGTCATCCACAAAATGCTGCGGTAAAAGCACGTTCAACTTTCACTGTGATAAAACAGCACGCAATAAACCGACTCCACCACACGGATAATTAAAAGCTGCATTATGAGTATCACATCTTAGAAGAATGAATAAAAGTGCTGTTCCAAGTGTAGTCTCTTCTCCTCCCTTCCCTGCTGCCTGCACCCACCGGAGACCCAGCAGGCAGAAGCACACCCAGCTCTTTCCTGCTTTGTTAGCATCATTAAGAATAGCTGGGAAATGCTGCTGCTTGTAAGGACACATTCAGTGCCCCATCCCTGCAGGATCAGAGCCTACAGCTCCTGCGCAGTGGGCTGGGATGGGCAGGTACTTCCCACCCCACGGCCACTTGATCCATTAAAACCCAATTAAAACCAGTGCTGAGAACTGGCAAGGCAGCAGCGTGCAGGGGAGTGCCTGTACCTGAGAGCAGCAGGAGGTCTGCGTCTTAAAAGATCCTTCATTGAGACATCAGGAACCTCATCTGACTTGTGGGAAATAGAATTTGCCCCAGGCACAAAGCAAGAAGGGACAGATCCTTCCCAAAGGTCGTATTGCAAACATCAGCATTTAACAACATGAGACACCAACATTTTTTTTCTTTTTTTCCACTGGTTTAGAATTATGACAGCCTCTTCCCTTCTGGGCATTTTCACTGAACCAATTAAAAAATAAAATCCTGGAGACGCATGTGGTGCAGCTCTGAGTGAAAGAACGCAGTTGCCTCTGGGGTCGAACAGACCCTGCCTTAAGCCTCCTGAAAACTGAGCCAAGTCAGGCCAAGGCAGTATGCAAAGGCTTTTTAAGTCAAAATAGACTGTTTTTTGGTTTTCATCAATTCATATTTGATTTCTGATCATTTAAATCTACACCTCCCTAAAGACTCCCCCAGGGCCCTGTGTTCCCAATCAAGAACTGCCACCACTATTTTGTTTTTTTCCTCTCTCTCCCAATACATTTATAGGCAATTTGAACATTCAATGACATCACTAAAGAGATCTTAAAATCTTAATACTAAAGACTTCGAAGTAACACTTAAATCTCCAACCAGCTTATCTCTATTTGTCATCCAGGTGCTACCCAATGTTTTAAGACTCAAATCCTTTCTACATCTGTGGTCCCTTGCATGTCCTAGCATGGATATCCATGAACCACCTCCTGAGCTTTCTCCCTTCCCCTCTCCCAGGGCAAAAGAGCATCCCAAGCTGGTTTTCCATCTTCCTTTGAGGTCACAACGTCCAGCTAGACCCAGTGACCCCTCACCAGCCTTTCAGCCCCCAGCATTTCAGCAAGAAACACATCAACGGTGCAGTTGCACTTACTTGCTAAGGCTTTTTCATAGGTCTTCCCCATAGAAATGAAATTCCTGAGGCTGGGATTGAACTGCTCCATGATCGTCTAGAGGAAAAGAAGAATCATCAAGGATTAGCAGGGATGACCGGGAGCCAGACAGAGCAGTCATGTTGAACTTAATGCTCATCAATGTAATAAGAGCAAAGAAAGCCTCCCACACGCCTTCTCAGCAACTCAACCCAAGCTTCTCAATGTCTGCATGAGGATGCTGGTTTGATAACAAGCTCTAAGCTCATGTCTTGCAAATAATGCTCAAAAGCAATGGACCTATTGGCCTGGAAGAGCAAATATTTTTCTCAGTTTAGGTAACGTATGGGGTCAGGGCAGTGCAGAAGTGGCTCAATGCTAAACCAAACACAACAAGAAGAGCTGTTGAACGTAGCCAGAATGTCAACTGAACATAGCCTGTGCTGCCACTTCAAGCCAAGCCTCCTCCAGCCCTCTGCAAGAGCAGGTTGGAGGCATCTCCACCACTCCCTAAGCACAATGGCTCCGGAGGGCTCTTCCCCATGCCAGCTCCAACATGTGCCCTAGGCACTGCTCTGACACCAGGCAAAAGCACAGCCTGGATGCAGCAGGAGGGGCAGAAATGCCCTAGGTGCTCTCTCTGCATCCTGCAGCTCCATGGAAGAAGATCAGCCTTGGGTTTTGTACACCACAAGGCAGAGGGTCAATAATAAGGTGGTTCTGCAGTGCCGCTAGGGCAAACCGCTTCAATGTTCTGAGGTCAGCGAGTGCCCCAAACTAGAAAATTATCAGATATAGCAAATATAGCCACATAAATAACCACGAGTGTCTGTTCGAGACAGCAGGCAATGGCCCTTACACCAGCCACAAAGCTGACCTGAGCTCTGGGAGGTTCCACTCTTGGGATGACCTCAGAAAGCAGGATCAGCTCGGTCTACCACGGACAAGTGGAAAGGGCCAAAGAGTGGTATTAAAAATAACCACCAAGGAGTCAAAGACACCAAAGCCACCATCGTCCCTACTGAGCTGGTGGCAGCCACAGCTAAAGCCAAACACAAGGAATTACACCTCTGTCTCAAAGCGCTTGGTGTCACTTTCCACCTGCCTACAACCGCATAAATTAGGGTGTCAGTGAACACCACAAGCTCTGTCTGACAGCTTTGCCTCCCTTGCTTTAAGGTCCTTATTTAAACATGGGGAGGGAAGGAATAATCGGATCAGGAAGAACGTCTCTTTGTACATTTGGCACAGCAGCTACTGACCCTCCCCTGCCAGAGCTATTCAATCCCGGCGCCGATAGCATCTCTAAAACCAGACACCGATTCCCAGCTGAGCAAGAGAAAACAAAATCTCCATTCTTTCCCTGCAAATTCGACCTCTGGACCAAGCCCGGCGGCAACAGAGCAGCCCCAGAGCTAGTTCTGAGCCCCAGCCCTGCTGTGGGGACAGGCTCCACCAAGGGTGCCACCAGAAAAATCATGTTTAATAGCCAAATATCCCCACATGCCTGGAGCAGGAATGCACAAGCATTATCCCCAGGAAGCAAAGGCTCTGCACCCCCCATACCACGCTGCTGGCAGCGTCCCATCCCGGGAAGGGGAGGGAAGACGACAGACACACTTATGGCGAATAAGCTGATTAAGCATCTGTCACCTCATCTGAAGCTGGCCAAACACTATAAAGCTCATTTTCTGCCTGAGGCATTTTTATCCCAAGTTCCTGCTGCCCGGCCTTTGGAGAGCAAGACAGTTTAATTTTCTTCCACAGGTGCACGTCTCCAAGGCTCAGGCAGCACCTTCTCCCTGCTCCAACCAGTCATTTTCCAACTTCAGTGAGCAGGAACCCGCGCGGATGCTAGCTTGGAGGCCAGCATCGAGATGGAACACCACCTAGGTGCTGGCATCCCTTGGTAGAAGAAATCCCTTGAATCCTCCACGGAGCAGAGAAGCAGCCCAGCTCCCAGCTAGAGCAGCGGGTTGAGGATGGCTCCAACCATCCCAGTAGCCACCATCCCAGCAGCTCTCAGTGATTTTGGGTCCATCCCACAGCGCTATAACACAACCCTGCAAAGGACAGAAGATGATTGCAGGGATCTGACAGGCAAACACGAGGCTAACGAGAACCTTCGCTGCTAATTAAGGCTGCAGGTCAAGCTCCGCAGCAGCGCGGCGCACACAGAAGCTGCTTTGGGGCAGCACAGAGCAGTTTAGAGAACACGCTCCGCTTGAATAGAGAAAATTAACCTGTAGCAACAAGCCACGTAGCGAGTTGTTTTCCCTAATTGTAGGAGACAATTGCATGGGAGCTAATTAACGCTAATACGGAGTGCTCCACGCTTCCCACGTCATATTTAACTTCGATCAAATCTACCTGCGTTACCCTGTGGAATGGCTGGAGGTGTAGGATCTCAGCCCATAGTGGGGACACAGACACATCCCTGTCTGAGGAATCTGAGGCTGGAAAACATTCGCGTGGAAGAAATATTGGCAGGATTTCTGTGGGGAAGGGATTTTGAACAGTTTGCTGGGTTAAGCGCGGTAAGTGTTTATGCATATGTACGTATACATGCACTTACAAATAAAATGATCTTTGCAGCAGTGCCTGTGTAAACACATCTTCCCAAAGCACGAAGCTTAGGGAAAAAAAAATGAATAGGATCCACAGACAAAGCATCAGCAGAGCAGTGGTGCCCGTTGGCAAGCACTGACCACCCCCGCAGCGACGGAGAGCAGCGCCCAAAGGCTTAAAGAAGCCAAGATGCTCTTGATCTGCGGGTTTTGAGGGGATGGATGAGGTGGAGCACATTCAAGAAAATCCCCTTCCAAACCTCAGCGCATCTTCCACAAATTGAGGGAACCTAAGCACAACTTGGCCTCGGCAGCTGCCAGCATCACTCAGGGCAATACCCCGCTCCTCACTGGCAAGAGTCATTTTAAAGCAATAAATAAAGAGAAAAAAGCCCCCAGAAAGGGTCCCAGGGTCCCACTGATCAGCTGAGGACGGGGAGAAGCAGCTCTCTGCTGGCCAAGTAAAATTCATGAAACCTGAGGAGGAAATTTGCTGAAAGTGAATGTTTTTAAGGCACTGTCTGAAGACTCCCAACAAAACCAGCCTGGAAGGATGAAGGCTTTTCACTACAGAGATAAAAATAGAGTTTTTCATGCTGCCTTCTCACTCCCAGGGTGGGAAGGGAAGGTGACTCTAGAACTAACACACCTTTGCCTCCCCTCCAGGTGAGAAACTGAAGAGCTACCAGCTGCTAAGGAGAAATACTGTCAAATACACATATTTATGGCACAGAATTTGCTCAACAAGCAATCACTTCGCTCACCCAAGACACCACAGCACCTCACTGGCTGCTGCAGGTTGTCTCACCAGCGGATGCACCCCCAGCTACCTCTGCCTTGGCCCCGTGGAGCCAGGAGGGTAGAGATGCTCACCGGGGCTGTGGAAGAGCTTCCCTTCAGCTGGGAAGGTGAAGCCAGGCTTGCAGGACACTACAGCAAATCTATATTCAGCAAAATTCTGGTAATGAAAGCAAATCTCGTTCTCCCTCAAATTTTTGCTCCATCAGCGCCAACCGCAAGTTGTTTGCCTTCCACACACCGCCTGGGCAGAGTTTAGAAAAACACAGACAAAAAAAACCTGGCAGCTGAAGGTTGAAAGGGCTTTGCTTTGTTCCACTGCACTAAATTCCCTGGGTAATACCACTCAGCTCTCTGGGATTGGCACGGCTTTATTCAGCTGCCAAAAAAGAAACTAATGCAAAGCACGAGGTCTCCAGGACCTAGTCCTGCTGAATTCGTCTGCGGGGGGAAGAGGCAACAGAAAACAAGGTCTCTGTCTCTCCCCCCCGTGAATGCACTTCATGCTCCAGCAAAGATCTACCGCCTGCTTCCATGCCATAATAAACTTTTACTCAAGGGCTGACTGAGTCCTTCCCAAGAACAAGCTGGAAACAGAGCAGGTTCAGGTTATATCAGGTTTCTCCTGCACAAAGACCTGCACGACACCTCCTCAAGGACTTCTAAGAGTTTAAAACCAGGTTGCACAGTTCTACCCAAGTCCATCCTTGGCTGTAGCCTCCAGGTAACTCCTAAAACTGAAAATAGAGCAAAATGAAAAGCAGGCGCCCATTTGCTTCGCCGGGGCAGGAGATGGTCTGCGGGCACAGTCTCTTGTGGCTCAGCACCACTCGTGGTGCATCACTGCACGGCTGGAACCTCACTCTGCAACGATCACGGTGCCGTAACTACTGCAAGACTTCACATCCAGTCTCTCCTACAAACAGTAAAGGGCAGGGCTCCTGGATTTCTCCAAGGAATGAGCATCACCATAAATGTCACAGTGTGCACTGTGCCCCAGGCTCCTCTCCAAGCCAACCCCAGCAAGGACAGCCCAGGTAGCACTCGCTGGGGACAACCTGGGCACCTCAGTGAACACAACTGATGGACTTTGAGCTATAAAAACAACTTTAGCGTTTTCCTAGCACCATTCTGCTGCCCATACGCAGCAGTGAGCCACGATAGATCCTTGAACGACCCATGCTGCATCATGGCATGGGTGGCCCAGGCTCAGTCTAGCATCCGCAGCTTCCCTGGGTGATTCACAGCAGGATGTTTCATGACCACCAGTGCTGTCAGAGGGGGCAGTGCCATGGGACTCTCCGTTACACCACAGCCAGGCTGTAGAAGCGGTTCAGCTATAAGGAAGTCCTGTTTCTAAATGGGTCAGCCCTGCTCCAGGAATGCCTTCATTATTTCTGTATCAATATTTAATGCCCAAACAAACCCCTGGGCTGCCTCCATCTCAGCACGTCCTGCCCTGTGCCATCAGAAGACAGCCCTATAGTTTTAAGAGCCAAGTTTCTGCTGGGAGGGGAGCCTCACTGGACTCATTAGCGGGGCTGATTTTAATTGCTTACAACACACCCACCTCCAACTCCGCCGCTGGGAACATCCCCATCCAGCCCAAGTCCCTGGTATCTCAGTTTACCATAACACACAACACAGCAGCATTTCACAACCCGAGCTGCTGACGGCTGCCGTGCCGCATCCCTCCCTCGCCGCTGGCGAGACCACCTCCGAGCGTTCCCAAAGCTCACTCCAACCCAGCGGGAACAGCTGAGCTGTTGTCCTCCAGCTGGGGCTCTCACAAGGTCCTGCCCCAAAGCCAGATGGCACCACCAGGGCTCAGCACTGTGTTTACTGGGGAAAGGGCTCAGGAGCAAGGGAATCTGAGAAAAAAAAAAATCCAGGTCCTCACCTAAAGGTATTTAACTTCTACTAAGTCACATCAGAGGATGAAGAGACCCAAGTTTCACAGAGAGAGCTCTGAACATCTTTATAATCAGGGCCCAGGCTTGAAGGAAACCAGCATGGGGACCTGCCCAGTGCACAGAAACCCCCAGCACACAGCACCCACTGGGAACGTCTCATCGGTGCCCACCAGCAGTCCCCCCACAAGGCAGACCTGTCCCCCAGCATCGCCAGGTTGGGATCTCCACTGCCTAGCTGGGACAGTCACCAGCCACAGCTCTTTGCCTGCAGACCTCATACCAAGGGGCTCAGCACAGCTGAAGGCTTCAGCTCTGAGAGCTTGATGCAGGAGTGCAACCTTAGCCACCAGCAGACTCAATGCAACAAGACACTGAAGGCAAAGCCAGCAGCTGCCTCCATCCTGAGGAGCACTGTCTCATCAGCAGGACCTGCAGGTAGCACAGGAAACGCTTTGGGGTACCCAAGGCAAGTTAGGAGCCACCTGCTCCATAACAATCCAGGAGCTTCAACAGTTGGGAGATGTATCAACTTGGTAGAGGTTGAAAACCACTCTCCTGGCCCACAGCAGCATGGTACATCTGCAGAATGAATGGGGCAGCAGGAGGAGAGGGCTGCCTCGCTTCATCTCCTGCTTGGGAAAGGGCATCCTTCTCCCAGGTAACAGGGGACAGGACGAGAGGGAATGGCCTCAAGCTCCACCAGGGGAGGTTCAGGCTGAACATCAGGAAAAAATTTTTCATGGAAAGGGTCATTGGGCACTGGCAGAGGCTGCCCAGGGAGGGGGTTGAGTCCCCTTCCCTGGAGGGGTTTAAGGGACGAGTGGACAAGGTGCTGAGGGACATGGGTTAGTGATTGATGGGAATGGTTGGACTCGATCTGATGGGTCTTCTCCAACCTGCTGATTCTATGATTACCCAACAGCGAGCCCACCACATTGCAGCCAGCCCAGCACAAAGCCTTGCTTCAAACAGACCTGGCTGCAAAGCCAAGACGCCTACAAAGATGCAACGCTGGCAAAAAAACATGTTGCCCTACAAAAACACCACAGCCCCAGGCCCTGCTCACTACAGAACGAGCCCAGCCTCCACCCTGCCAGCCTCCGCAGTTATTGCTGGGAGAGGAATTTTGCTGAGCAGCTCCAAGCCCCAGCACCCAGCCAACAGGCTTCCCACATTTGGGGTGCAGGAAGCCCCAACGCAGGGAGCGGAGAGGGAGAGCATCATACTTGGAATTCAGGACCGGTCCAGGCTGACTCCAGGGGCCAGCTGCTTCCTCACCGCATGGTCCCTCCACTGCCAAACACACCAAGCCACCCACAATGTCCCTTCTGATTCACTTGAGCAAGAATTGCTCCCCTTCCCTCTGGACTTGGAGATAATGAGGCAAGAAGCTGTTATGCTGGCAATAACATTTATTACAGCTGATGTGTAGCAAACGACTATCAGGAATTACGCTTGCATTTGTGCAAGACAATTGGGTTGAGTTTGGGGTGTTTTTAAAGCAAACACCTCTTCAAACGCAGAGCTATTCATACACCGTTGCAAAATGATCTTCCACATGAAGAAACAGCTTTAAAATGAAATGGAGGTTAGCCTGTAAATGGCGATAATCTTATCTGTCATAAATGAGACAGATTTGTCTTCAGGGGAACGCAGAATTTGCCAGTATCTTCTTTCTGCGAAGAATTCTGTGCGAGGGGATGAGCAGAGCTCGGAAGCGCCGCACAGGGAGCGGGGTGGAGAGCTGCCCTCCCACCGAGCACCCCGACCCTTCACCCACAGAGAGGTTTCACCCCCACCCCGTGCCCGCAGCGCTGTGCTGCTACGATGGGGTCCACGCGAGTGAATCAGCTCCAGGGAAGGTGGGATTACGTTGGCGGAAGGTGCCAGCAGCCTCCGTCTCCCTCTGTAATTACTACAGATGTGTGGGCAGCTGCCTGTAGTGGCAGCATCAGCGAGGGGGTGGCTGACAACTCCTCCACCATCTCATTAGCACAGTCATTCCGAGAGTGAGCACTGGTTCTGGAAGATGATTACAATGGGCTTCCTAAGCAGAATGCCTTGGGAAAGCCTGTGCGGGAGAAGGTGCCTGGCACAGAGCTGCCTGCTCCTGCTCCACATCTCGTGGGAAATCGTCTCAACCCCCTGATCCGGCTGCTGCTGGAATCCCAGCAAGGTGAAAGCAGTGGTTGGAAGCAAAGCGTGGGGCTGCTGGATGCCCCACAGCCCTGCTCTGGTGTGGGGTTTTGTGGCTGCAAGAAGGCAAGGGCCAAGCCTCCCCCAGCATCATCCTTCCTCAGAGTTGTCCTCTCCTCACCACAGTGGTGTTCAGGCTTCTGTACAGGCCAGAAAAGCACAGGACCAAAAACACATGGACAATGAGGGTCTGAAGCTCTGGGAGTGCTTTTTGACCTGGAGACTCCAAAGCTTATGGAGCTCCACGGAGTCCACACAGTCCCTGAGCCTCCAGCCTTCATGCTGGGTTCCAGAAGGTTGCAGCGAGTCCTCAAAGAAACAGGGAGACACCAGGTACCCGCACAGAACTCGGACCACACATCTCCAGAGGCCAAGAAAAGCATTCCGAGGAGGAAAGGCCCCTCATTCATTGCAAGAAACAAATGGAGCCACGACTATCCCTCCTCCACCTCCCAGCACAGAGACACCAAAGTTGGGTAAAACCATGAGATCTGCCTCCAGCTCCGTGTCCTTGCTCTCTGCACTAAAACACTGAGAAATTAAAGTGTTCATTAACTGGTCATTAGACCTTTGGACCCCTCTCGAGTCCAGCTTTGGCTCCTGGGGCCAAGAGGTCCCCAGGCTTTGATGGGAGGCGGCGCTGCCTCTTGCTCTGGGGCCAAGGGCACTTTGCTCCATCTAACCCACAGCTCACGCAGCCCAGGAACGATGAAGTCCATGGTCAGAGGCAAGGGAAGAGCCCAGCCCACATTCACCCCTCACATCGGGGGAACGAGCATCATTTAAGCACAGTTGTTGCGATGGCCCATGAGCCAACCTGAGCGCTCCTTACAGGGAAATTGTGGTAACAGCAGGTTTGCTAAGCAGGTCATAGTTCTTAGAGGACAACACGCCTCAAACAACAACTGAGTCACCAGGTGAAACTGTTCCCAGCAACTGTCCCCAGACCGACCACACCATCACTCAATCTCGGTGACAACCCTGGCAGCTCTCACCCTGTTTGCCCAGGCAGCTCCCAGGGCCGAGCCGCGCTGATCCGCAAACACTCGGCTCCCTGGGAGGGAAAAAGCTCCTGCTTGCGCAGGAACCTGACCACGTCAACACCCGCCGTGCCAGGCTCTGCCCAGGTCCAAGAGCAACCTGCTCAGTGCTGAGCCCGGCTGCATCAGCCACATTTCAGAGGTGGAAGGGAGCCCCGCACACCAAAGCCCCCGCTGTAGTTAAACCATAAAATGGTTTGGGTTGGAAGGAACTTGAAAGCCCATCCAGTTCCAACCCTCCTGCCATGGGCAGGGACACCTCCCACTGGATCAGGGGCTCCAAACCCCAACCAACCTGGCCTTGAACATCTCCAGGGATGGGTCAATCCTGTAGCCAGAAGGCTCCACTCACAGACCTGCTCTACATCCACAGTAGCCAAGATTCCAGGTGCCATCAGCTCCATCTGAACAGCTGTTACGCCCCAGGAGCCCAAACCCCAAGATTTAGAACTCTGCTACCTTGGTATTTTTTGTACAACATCTATCAGATTTTTTTTTTACTTCTTAATGCTCCAAGTAACTCAATCTCACCACTTAAAACACAGGAAATCATGCGAGCTTTCCAGTTTAACAAACGACATCCTGCGTTACACGTTAGGCTAGAAAGGTTTTATTAGACTTGCTCACAGAGCTCAGTGGAGCAGAAACCACTTCCTCCGCGAGGAAAATTAAAGCACATAAATTAAATTATGACACTAGGAGCGAAGCAAAGAAAAGAGATTTTTTGAGAGATTCTCAAACTCCAGCTACAACCAAGAGGCAAGAAAAGGCTCCGATCGCTTTTAATCACTGCGGGAAAGGGAGGAATTGCTGCCAAGCCGCCCAGGGCTGGGGTGATGTGGGGACAGCGAGAAGGCAAATTCCCAGGTGGGGGATGCAGCTGGGAGAGGCTGGGGGTACCCTCCTATGCCCCCTTTACCACCCTGTACCCCCTCCTATGCCTCTACACCCCCTTTTCTTACCCCTTACCCAGTATCCCTTCCTTTACCCCCTTCCTTTACCCAATACCCCTTCCTTTATTCCCATAACCCTTCCTTCACCCAATGCCCCTTCCTATCCCCCTCTTTCCCTTTCCTTCACCCAATGCCCCTTCCTTTATCCCCTTCTTTATCCAATACCCTTTCCTATCCCCCCTCTTCCCTCTCCCTTCACCCAGTATCCCTTCCTATCCCCCCTCTTCCCCCTTCCTTTACCCTGTACCCTTTCCTTTACTCCCTCTTCCCCCTTCTTTTATCCCATACCCCTTCCTTTACCCCCTTCCTTCACCCAGTACCCCTTCCTATCCCCCCTCTTCCCCCTTCCTTCACCCAAAACCCCTTCCTATCCCCCCCTTCCCCCTTCTTTCAGCCAAAATCCCTTCCTATCCCCCCTCTTCCCTCTTCCTTCAGCCAAAACCCCTTCCTATCCCCCCTCTTCCCCCTTCCTTCACCCAAACCCCCTTCCTTTACCCCCTCTTCCCCTTTCCTTTATCGAACACCCCTTCCTTTACTCCCTCCCTGTACCCAGTATCCCTTCCTTTACCCCCTCCATATACCAAATACCCCTTCCTTTACCCCCTCTTACCCCTTCCTTTATCCAACACCCCTTCCTACCCCCCCAGTACCCATCTCTTCTCCCTTCCTAAGCCCCGTTCCCCACCCCATCCCCATCCCGGGGTCCCGGGTACCACTCCCACCCCCGTCGCTGGGCGCATCCCTCGGGCACAGGGAGCGGGGCTTGACATTAAAACGCTCCTACCCCCCAGAACTAAAAAAAAAAACACCCCAAAACCCGCGTGGGGCTTTGGGCCTGACCTTGTAGACATTCTCGGTGAGGCGGTGAACCTCCTCGGAGCGGGACATGCCGGGCGGGCCGGGCAGCACCATGGGGCGCAGAGCGGGGCTGCGGGCACCGGGAGCGGCTCCGAGCGGCGCCCACCCGGCCTTTTATCGCTGCCGCCGCCCGGCCCGCCCCGCGGGGAGGAGCAGAGCCGGCGACGGGGAGGGACGGGGCGGAGGAGGAGGAGGAGGAGGAGGGAGGGGGCTCAGCATCCCGTCCCCCATCGCGTATCTCACGCCTCATCCCATCCTCAATCCCCCATCCCGCCCCGTACCCCATCCTTGTCCCCCGTTCTCCGTGCCGTCCCCCATCTCATACCTCATTCCTCATCACATGCTCCATCCCACATCCCATTCCCCAACCTGCACCCTGTCTCATACCCAATTCCCCCTTCTTTACCCCATCCTATACCCCATTCCCCATCCTGTACTCCACTCCCCCTTCGGTACCCCATCCCATATGGCATCCTATACCCCATTCCCCATCCCATACCCTTCCCATACCCCATCACCCATCCTGTACTACCCCTATACCCCATTCCCCATCCCATACCCTTCCCCGTCCTGTACTATCCTATACCCCATTCTCCATCATACCCTTCTCATTCCCCATTGTGTACTATCCCTATACCCCATTCCCCATCCCATACCCTTCCTACACCCCATTCCCCATCCTGTACTATCCCTATACCCCATTCCCCATCCTGTACTATCCCTATACCCCATTCCCCATCCCATCTCCATCCCCCATTCCCCTCCATCCCATACCATCCCCATACTCCATTCCCCATTCCGTACCCCTCCTACACCCCATTCCTCATCCCATATCTCCACTATGTCCCACAATCTGTCCTACCCCCCTTGCTGTACCCCATACCATAGCCCCCAATATTCCATGCTATTCCCCTGCTATCCCCATCCCAAACCTCTTGCTGTATACAATATCCTGAGGTCTCTCTTAGCATGTCCTGTAGCCCCTGCTGCATCTCACACCTTTGCTGTACCCTGTGCGCCATCCTGCACCTGGTGCTGGGCTCTGTTCCCCAGTTGTGAGGTGTTGGGTGGACAGGTGAGAAGCAGCTGGAAGGGGAAGAGCAGCTGGTGGTTTGTGAGGTGTTGGTTTTATACAGAGGTGATGGATGCTGTCCGGAGAGGCCAGGAGAGTGGAGATGGGATGAATGATCGCTGTGGTGTGTGACCAGTACTGGTCTTTAGCCTGGAGCAGAGCTCAGCTAGGGGAGAGCAGACCCTGCCTGCTTGTCCCACCGCTGTCCCACCACAGCTCGGCACCCTGCACGCACCGGCATTCCCGCAGGAGCCTCTTGCCAGCCCTCCCAGCCATCAGGTCTCATGGGACAGCGATGAATCCCCATTCTTCCCGTCGCTTGGGTCGGCAGCAGCAACTCTTGTGCAGGTATTGAGCGTGTCCACCTGCCCTACATCCTTCTGCACCATGAGTGCTGCTCTCCGCAGGGTGATCCATGGTTGAAGGGAGCTTTACAGGGATGGGTTGTCCCTGTGCGCCTGTGTCTGAACAGAGGAGGAGCGTCTGGAGGGCACAAAGTGCCACCGGCTGCGTTGTCCTGGCCATGGGACCAAGCCTTCGTCTTCTTCCTCTCCCTCCTCTCTGCTGTGAGAAGTGGTGAAACAGTTAAGCAGCCAAGTGTGTTTTTTTTTTTTCCTGGCATCTCCTCCATCAATTCTGAGAACAAGGAGTCCAAGCAGTCGAGGTCGATACGTTGGCCCCAAAGCTCCCCTTTCTATTCCCCTTGCTGCCTCCTGCTCTCCATCCCAGCTCCGATGAGGAGCAGGGAACGTACCAAAGGTGACCGCTTAGTCTGGCTGCATTTGGGTCCCATTTAGGCTTCTACTCCCTCAGAGGTTTCATGCTCCAAAGGACAGGGAAGAATTTACAACCCTGGGAAGGGTTTTTCTCATTTTTCTAGAGCAGATGGTTAACCCTTTCCTGTAAGGGCTCAGAATTAGAAATGGCAGTGGGACCACACCTCAGGGGGGACCTGGAGACAAGGCTGCATGGGAAACATTCCCAGGAAAGATGCTCAGCTGCCTCTGTTGATGCAGGGACGTTGTAGCATCCCTTCCCTGTTTGAGCCTGCTCCATCCCAAGCAGCCAGACTGGTTGGCTCTGGTGGATGCCACTCCCTTAACTGGACATCGGCACCTTCCTGGCTTTCTAGCATCGGCAAAGGACTTCGGTTTGGGAAGAGAGTGCCCCTACCCGCATCTCCATCACCTTATTTTTAGTTACGTTATGTAAGTTCTTCGCTACGTCATGGATGTGGGGGGTTCTTGCATCTAATTCCAGTGTGACAGCCCAGCAATTCAAACAAGCTGTTTCTCTGGTGAAGAAGATAAAAGGATTTGTAATTTCTCATAATAAAAGAGGCCTTTTGGGACGACCCTCCGAGAATCTCATCTAGGCCTGCTCTCAGGCAGCTGCTCCACTTTCTTTCCATCCTCTGCTTCTCCTTATCCCCAGGAAATCTGAGAACTGAAAACCTTTCTCCCTTGTAACCCCCTGCTCCCAAAGTGAGTCTTCGGCTAGAAGCAGCCAGGGATTTCTCAGTCTTGCATCAAGATGCAGATTTGCCAAATTATAGTGGCCCTTGGCTTTTCCCAGGTCAAAAAGCCTTGAATGGCACTTGGGGTTGATCCATGCTGCTCACGCTGTCTGTGCCCCTCGGAGCTGTGCTGGTGCCCAAGGCAGAGCTGCCACCCCACAGCCGCTCGGAGCCCCCTGGGAATTCATGGCAGGAAAAACCTGCCTTTGCCTCGTGCTGCAACCTTTGCTTTGATTGCTTTTATGTTGTTGTCGCTATCTGTCTTTTTTGACAGGGTGATTCACTCCCAGGGCTTGGCAGCAGCTGGAGTGTGCCCAGGGTAACCATGGTGGCAGAGTCTCTCCGGGGTTACCGGCATCCCTGCCGTGCTTCTCGCTTGTCCTTTCGGAAAGCGGGGATCTTGCACGACAACGGCTGCACCGGAGGAGCAAAACTCAGTGTGGGAAACCCACTACCTCGGATAAACACACAGCAGCCCTACACTGCTCCAGAACTGGGAGCTGGCACCCATCCCTGGAACAATTTCCCCCACCTCTTCACAAACCCAGGGTCTCTCCCTGGGGTGCTGGCACGTCGGCACCACAAGCGGCACCAGCCACCTCCAGCCCCGGGTGGAGCGAAGTTGCTGTGGCAACACCAACTTATGTAATCCACCCCGCTCGGCTGCAGGTGTGGGGAGGAAATTGTGCTATTTTCACAGTTTCATTAGGTTCCTTCTTAATTACCAGCGTGGCATCATGCCAGCTCTCCCGGAGGGGTCACGCGCCCCAGCGCAGGCACCGAACGTCGCGCCCGGGCAGCGATGGCCAAGGGCAGCTAGGGATGATCAAAAGTTCCTCTGGGTTTCCAGCGTGGTGGGAAGGTGCTTGCTGCTCCCCAAAATGCCTCTGCAGGTGGGTGCGGTGGCTGCCCGGGAGGGACAGAGGGAGGGAGGTGGCTGCAGGGTGGCATAGCTCCCCAGGGAGGGGAAAGCGATGCTGCACGGGGTCAATAGGTGCTACTGGGTCCTCAGCACTTCAGGAAAATCTCCTGTGACACAGGAGGGAGGAAAAAAATAAATAAGGTGGGTTATAATCCCTCATAGCTTTGAATGTGACGTGTCACCGAGCAATACAGAGAGGAGGAAACAGTGCTACAGCCCTCCTGCTCCCACATCGCTGCCAAGAGCTCAGCTTGGGTGCAGGAGCATGAGCAGGGGCCACCAGGAATTGCTCCAGGCAGCTGCTGCTTGCACCTTGGCACCTCGAAGGAAGATAGATGGTGTTGGAGTTGGGGACACGGAGCAGGGAGCAGGATGCGTTTGCAGGCAACTGGACCAAGGGGAAGAATCCACTTCCATCTCTAACTCACCTGCTCGCCCAACATGGTCCCACGGTGGGGATGGAGGCAGAGGCTGCCCCGCTCCCTGCACAGCCACAGCAGCCAGTGATCTTCAATCCCTTTTCCTCCTTTTTGAGATGTTTAGGAAGGCAAGGATAAAACCAGCCGCCCTTCAGTGACCTCTGCGAGCAGCCGTGGGGCAGGCGCATACCTGTGAGTGTCAACTCGTTAATGAGATTACCAGGAAATTTCCGTGCTTTCCGCCTCGGGCAGATGGCTTCCCCATCAGAGTCCTAACGCTGCCGCTGCGCACTCAGCTCTGAGGCCTCGCCATGCTATACCATGGGATATTTATTTCTAAAGTCATTTAAATGTGATTTTTTTTGTGACATTTGGGTGTCACTGGGGAATCAACCCAATCGGTTTGAGCAAAACCGACCCAACTGCAAGCACGGGATGAGCTTTTCCCCCTTACTCCTGCCTCCCTGGCTCAACACTGGGTTGTCTCCCACTTATTTTGAGCATCTCATTAACCACCGCAGGAGCCGGGGCACCAAATCCCACGCCAGAGCCCAGGTCCTGGAGCCACATACACAAACACTTTTCCTTTTCGCAGCATGACAGTGGCTCATCAGGATGCTGGCAAGAGTGGCTGAGGTGCCCAGTACCTGTCACCATTCCAAATGGAGAGCGCTGGTCCCTCCATCCGCACAAGCTCCACGTCCCTTAAACTTCAGATGTTGCTCCCTGCACTCCCTCGACACATACACAAGTTTGCACCTTCTGTTTCATAAGGACAGGACTTAAATATTATCACAAAATTTGAGATTCCCTGCCTGTGCCAGCAGCAGGTGGTTAAATCCAACCCCCCCCACCCCAAGCATGAACAGCACATCGAGTAAAGCCATTTATTGAGGATTAGCAAAGGATGAACAATTCAGGCTCTTATTTTACTGAGTGGGAGCTGCGGCACTGAAATCCAGCGTGGAGTCGGGAACAGTGGAGACAGCGATTTCCAGCTCCTGCCTCACACTTTGTCAAGTGGGAGTCACTGTGGTTTACAAAGCAGGTCAGAATTATTCAACAAAAGAGGAAACTGAGGCACAGAGGAGAGGAATAACTGCCCCCTGGTCATCTCCGAGTGGGTTTTCCCTAATCCTACTGGAAGCAGCATCCGAACGAGACTCTCAGCAGTCGAAGTTGTTGTTTGCAGGTATTTGTACACCAGGAGCTGTTTTGCTGGCTGATGTGACACAGCAGCTCTTTGTCTGCGTTACTCTCTGCATCACAGCGCACGGCTCTGCTTACGGCGAGGGAGGCCACACGGCTGAGCTGAAGCAGGCGTCAGAAAGCAGCTCTGCCATCACCAATCCCGGGCTGAGCATTGTGGCCATGGCCAAGATTCATCACCAGGGTCATTAGTGGCAATCAAAGCAGTGATTGGCCCCAGAGAGGGAGCGTGGGCTGGTGGGGGAAGCACTGGGAGCGAGGTCGGTTGGTGCCACTGCAGGGATGGACCCCTGGACTCCTGCATCCCCTGAGGGAGTGGGATGCCAAAGGCTGGTGGGTGGTTGGGATGCTCTTGCTGGTCAAAGCCACCTGCCTGCGTGGTTAAAAGAAAGCTGGCAAAGCAGCAGCATGCCCGGAGCATGGACCTGGCAGCTCCCAAATCCTGGATGGGGGACACACAAATTTGCTTGTGTGTTCCCCGCAAACCCCTATGGTCACGGGGCACGGGAAAAGCCTGGGGAAAAGGAAAGCTATGGAGACCTTGGCTCTCCCGGGAGGCTCCTGGGGAGAGCAAGCGCAGGGAGGAGCCGGAATGACGGAGGAAACAGGGTGTGGGTGGGAGAACAAAGCGCTGCGGATGCAGAGAGCTGTGATGGGGACTGGGAAGATGGAGGGAGAGAAGGCACTGAGTGGGATGTGGGGAGGCAACGGCTGCTGGAGGAGGGGAAGGGACAGCAGGAGGGATGCGGGGCTGGCACTGGTTGTGGGAGGGCCAGAGGGGCCCCTGGCTGTTCTGCCTTCCACAGGGACTGGGGGAACCTTGGAAGGGAGAAGACAGCTTCCAATCAAATAGCAAACTCAAGCTCTGCTAAGCCGCTCCAGGGTGGGAGTGGGAAGGGGAGAGGTGCTCTGTGTGCTGGAGGAGCCCCAAAATACCAAAATACCCAAAATACCCCAAATGGGGTTGGCAAGTCCTTCTTGGTCCCAGGCTGCTGAGCCGCCCAGGGTCCCTCTTGCTCCTCAACTGCCCCAGCTCCCACTTTCATGAGTGAGTAATGCTGAATTACAGATCGCTAAGGAGCTCTCTGGGGATACTTCTGAATAACAGGAATAGTTTATGTGCTTTGCATAATTGGC
The DNA here is from genome assembly GCF_032191515.1 of Phaenicophaeus curvirostris. Lineage (NCBI taxonomy): Eukaryota > Metazoa > Chordata > Aves > Cuculiformes > Cuculidae > Phaenicophaeus > Phaenicophaeus curvirostris. The sequence goes on along the minus strand of NC_091410.1, from coordinate 8,840,635 downwards.
ATGATGGGATTTTGCATCACGTTGCTGAACTTGGGGAAGTATACGGGGCAGTGCTTCCAGCTGACACCTCACACGGGGGCACTGGGTGCCGTAGAGACCTTTAGGTGCTGCTTCCCACCCTGACAGCCCCTACGTGGGAAGGATCTGTGTGTTTCAGCAGGAGGTCTCAGAGAGACAAGGCCGACAGCATAGGATCAGTCTGCCCTCTCCTTGCCCTGTGTCACCTCTTCCTTCCCATCAAGCTGATATGAGACCCCCAGCCTCACAGCATCTTCTGTCATTGGGCTTATGCAGGAGCATCATCTCCTTCTTATTCAAAAGAACAGCCTTGGGACTGGTTTCCACTCGTTTCCTCCTCTTGCTAATTAATCCTGTGCTGTCGGGCTGTGACTTGTTCCACCCCTGGGTGCACCAGCCCTCCCGCACAACCCAGCTGCCGGCTGGGAGCCCGTGCCGAGGACACCCAACGCGTGGCCACCACTTCTCCTAGGACTTGAGGAGCCACATTCCACTGCAGGGCAGGGAAACCAGCCCACGGCTGGGGGAAATAGCAAAGGAGGTTGACCCAGGGGGGCAACCACCACTTCCTAGTGCTTCCTCCGCATCAGACAATGCTCTGGCAGCGGCTCTGGCTTCCCTCAGAAGGTGAAATTCTGGCTTTCCTACGTCAGAGCCAGCATTGCTGAAGCATTTCAGCCGCCGCCAAGCACCACCGTACACCGAAAGCTCCCATCTCGCACTAAGAGCCAGCAAAGGTCACATTCCCGAACTCAGCCGCGCAGCTCTAACAAATCTGCTTTGTTCCCATCGCTGCTCTAATTAGGAAATTACGCCGATTTTTTTTTTTTTTTCCCACAGTAAACTATCAAAACTCAGGCTTGTTCTCTGCCAAAGCCTCTTCCATCTCTCGCTGTTGACTCAGCGTGACACCAGGCCACTTAAAATATGTGAACAGGGAAAAGGAAGGAGTCAGCGGCTGATTCCCCGCGGTTCTGAGCGTGGGGTGGGGGTTGGCATTGCAAGGTTTTGAGTGCCAAACACCCCCTGCCAGTGACGCTCATGGGTGTCGTAGCTCCCTGCCCCTCGGGGTCATCCCCCTGCATGGGCAGAGCGAGCACAGGGGGATAGAGTGAAGAACAGGAGAAGGAAAATGGAAGAACCCCTGCAAACTTCCCCAAAGCAGCGTTTGCCAAGGAGGGTGGAGGACAATGAACGTGGAAGATTGTTCCCAGCAGGGTGCGAGCCAAAAGCAGATGCTGGAGGGGTCAACAGACCCTGGGCACTGTGACCCCCGTGGGCAATGCCCCAGCTGCAGCTCTGAAGGGCCTGCAAATCAGCTCCTCTGGGACTTCCAGGGCATCGTTTTTCTTTTCCACAGGTGTTTCAGGAAACGTTTGAGGCAGTGGGACATGCAGCCGTGTTGGGGGGCAGCTGCGTGGTGGTGCAGATGAGTCTGGGGATGCAGTCGTGTTGGGATGTAGCCATATCAGGGTGCAGCTGTGTGTGTTGGGGTGCACAGCTATAGAATCCTAGAATCATAGAATCACCAGGTTGGAAAAGACCCATTGGATCATCAAGTCCAACCATTCCCATCAATCACTAAACCATGGCCCTCAGCGCCTCATCCACCCGTCCCTTAAACCCCTCCAGGGAAGGTGACTCAACCCCCTCCCTGGGCAGCCTCTGCCACTGCCCAATGACCCTTTCCATGAAAAATATTTTCCTAAAGTCCAGCCTGAGCCTCCCCTGGTGGAGCTTGAGGCCATTCCCTCTCGTCCTGTCCCCTGTCACTTGGGAGAAGAGCCCAGCTCCCTCCTCTCCACAACCTCCTCTCAGGTAGTTGGAGAGAGCAATGAGGTCTCCCCTCAGCCTCCTCTTCTCCAGGCTAAACACCCCCAGCTCTCTCAGCCGTTCCTCATAAGGCCTGTTCTCCAGCCCCTTCACCAGCTTTGTTGCTCTTCTCTGGACTCGCTCCAGAGCCTCAACATCCTTCTTGTGGTGAGGGGCCCAGAACTGAACACAGGATTCGAGGAGCGGTCTCACCAGTGCCGAGTCCAGAGGGAGAAGAACCTCCCTGGACCTGCCGGTCACGCCATTTCTGATCCAAGCCAAGATGCCATTGGCCTTCTTGGCCACCTGGGCCACTGCTGGCTCATGTTCAGTCGCTGTCGACCAACACCCCCAGGTCCTTCTCCTCCAGGCAGTTTCCAGCCAGACTTCTAGTTTGTAGCTGCTCAGGGTTGTTGTGCCCCAAGTGCAGGACCTGCGTTTGGCCTTGTTGGACCTCAATCCATGCCGATACGCAGTCACGTCGAGGCGCAGCCGCGTCGCAGGCAGCCCCCCCCCTCCTCCCCAGGCAGCGCTGCCATCCAGCTGTGTTGGCATAGAAACTCCCCGGGCTCTGCCACGGCGCGGCTGTGTTACACAGTTCAATTAAACCCTGAGTGAAAAGGGCTGCTGCCATTTAACAAAGAGTGGGGAGAAGGTCCCAGGCTGGCGGGGAGGCCTTTGCCCCAAATCAACTTGCAGACAAGTTCCAGAGCGCAGCAGGGGTGGTTGTGGAACACAAAAAAAAAAAAAGCCCCAGCAAGCAAAGAGCGCTGGTGCTCCAGCTCCTGGACAACATTGAATAAGAGTCTATTTAAAGGCAACGCTGCTTGCATAACGCCAGCAGTAATTCCCGCTCCCCCCCAGCCTCACGCGTTATTCCCAGGGTTCTGCGGGCAGTGATCCCGGCTGGGCAGAGCCCGCGGGGCGAGGGCAGCTGCTGGCAGCATTCCCACCGGGACAGGGAGAACCGAGCTGGGAAAAGGCAGCATCGTCTCCCAGCAGAGCTTCTCCCTTCCCCCAGCCGCTGCCTCCTGCGCAGGGCGATGATCCCGTGTCGCCACACGAGTCACGTTAAACGCCACCGTGGCTGGCACCGAGCGGTGCGTTGGAAACACCACGGAGACACCAGCAGCCACGCTGGGAGAAGTGACAAACCACCCGCTCCTGAAAATGGGAAGGGGCTGAAACTCACTTTTCCCTTCACACGTGCCGTGTCTGGCATCGTTCTTGGCGGCTCAAACCTCTCTGGTGTCTCTGCCAGGGCTGGGGGCATCGGGGAGGGCTCTGAGTGCTGCATGGGGGCGGCCGAGGAAGCAGTGTGATGTTGCTCATGTTCTCCAGGGTTTAATTAGCAACGAGCAATGCTGCCTCAATGACTTTCTTCAAGGGAGGACACTCCACTCTTGAGCTGAACATCTGGCCAAGTAAAACACAGCTGGAAGAACTCCAGGCTCAGCTCGCACTGTAGGATGCCAGCTCCCACCCCGCTGCTGCAGTTGAGCGGGACGGGGAGTGTTAATTAAAGACTGTTAAACACAATACAGCTGCTTTCCCAGGAACATGGGAACCCCCAGTACCTCCTCTGGCAGGGACAGGACTGGGGGCTGAGCCAAGGAGCTGGCTGGCCCAGGCAGGGGAGACCTGGACACATAGAATCATAGAATCACCAGGTTGGAAAAGACCCCCTGGATCATCGAGTCCCATCCCGCTGCTTCCATCAGCAGGAGATGTAAATCCAAACCAAGGGCGAAGCAGCTGGTGCCAAAGCACAGCAAGTGTTTAGAGGCAGCCCTAGTGTCACTCTTGAGGACCACGGGTGATGGTGCCCATTTGAAACGGGTGGATTCACACCCAGTGGGTCTAGGTTGGCTGCTTGGGGCATCAGAAATAAAACCCCACTGAAGGAGGGGACACCAGAGCCCACAGCGGGCAGGGGCAGACAGCACGGCCACCACTGTCATCCAGACAGAGCCACAGGCTCTCAGCAAGGTCAGTGTCCCAGTGCAGGCTGTTTATCACCCAGTTGGCCAACAACTCCAGAAAAATTCCTGCAAAAAAACCCCTGGTTTAGCTTCACTGCAAACCCAAGGCTGGGAGAGCTGCCTTTCCAAACATCCTTTTGTGTCTTGGGATCCAACCCATTCCTCCTGCTGCCCAGAAGAGCCCTTTTCCCCTGGAAACCACTTCACCCAGGGTGGTCAGCCCGACCCTCTGTCTCATGGGTGACGAGGGACAGGCACTGGAACACACCAGCTCTCTCCAATATCCCTCCAGCTCCTCCCTACCCAGCTGCTGCCGTGCCAGGGCTCCAGAGGCTCTGCTGCTCTCAGATACACGCACGCCTCTTCCCAGGCCATCCAAGCAAACAGGATTGTTTTTCTGTTACCCATGGAGCCTGTTCTGAAATTTCCTGCCCACATCTCTCCCAGGAGCAGGGAGCAAGAAGGGGAGGGAGAAGGAAGGCAAGTCTTGCTCATCCAAAACATTTGCTGTGAAAACACAAGGCTGGAAGAGGAGTCACTGAAACCATTGGAAGCAGTTTATTGTTACAGCACACCAGAGGTCACACACCACTCCTGGCTCTTCCTCTCAAGGAGACACAGTACAATCTGTTTGGTGCAGGGATCAGAAGAGGAAGCCGTTGGCAATCTGCTCCAAACCTTCCTGTTAGCTCAGTAAATAGCCTCTTTTCTGCATTAACAAATGCAAGGAGCTGGATTAACCCCTTCAGCTCTATCCTCTCCTCTCTGGACCAGCTTCACCCAAGGAAAGCCCTGAGCGAAGAGCACAGACAGCACCAGGCATTCAGATGCCAGGACCAGGCGCGGCTTCACTGCAGCTTCCCCTGGGATGGTTGGCTTGTATCTCTCTCACCGCCAGGACGTTCAGAAGCAAGAGAACCAGAGCACAGAGACTGTTCAAGACCAGGCTGGATGAGGCTATGAGCCTGATCCAGTGGAATGTGTCCCTGCCCAGGACAGGGGGGCTGGAACTGGATGATCTTTAAGGTCCCTTCCAACCCAAACCATTCCACGATTCTGTTCCATGACTGTGCTGCTCTCTCCCTCCCCAGCCAACCCCATTCAACAGGGTTTGCACCGAGTGCTAGCAGCAAACACTGGGCTCCCAGGAAAGGTCCCTCAGTGGGAGAGTCCAGCATTCCCCCCTGTGAAGTATAAATTAAACAGGGTATAATTAAAGAAGTCAACACCAGACTAGTGGATGGACTGGAGGAGCCTTGAAAGAGTTCCACAAAAACTGTGGTGCTGATGAAGACAAGGCTCTCTCTGGTGGAACAAGCGTGCACTGCAGACAGTCAGGATGGTAACACAGAGCAGAACAACCTCACAGAAGGGAAAAAAATCAGAGGAGCGCACAGCAGGACACAGCCCTGTCCTGTCCTGACTCTGTCTGTGGAAGCTGGGTGAAGGGTTTGGCTGTCCCAGCACTGGCTGGGGTAACCGGCGTGGTCAGCAGAAGCACAAGGATCTGTTCAAACCCACTCTGCTCATTACAGAGAAAGCAGTTCGTTTGCTAGAGCTGTGCAGCTTCCAAATACGAGTCCAAGGCTTGTGGGACCCAGCGTAGCTGCAAAACATTGATTAGGAGGGAGCGCAGAGGAACTGAAAACAAGGCAGCTCCAAAGCGTTTGGCCCCAGGTTCTACTCCTTGATGCCTGGCCAGTCTCTGGGAGGTAACAAATGGAGATTATACGGACAGCATGACTCAAAACCAGAGCTGCTGCTGGCCCACGGCCACAGGCTGGAGAGCAGCACAGACTCTGGGATTATTTATCATTGTCTAGCACCAGATCCCATAACCCCAAAGGCAGTCACTGAATGTCTCCAAGGACCTTCTGGGTCCTTCTGCCATCACAGAAACAGGGATTAAAGGTTGCAGCTTCAAGAACATAATAAATAAAGATCTGCAGTGTCCTGAAGAGCATCTGCAAGCTGGCAAGCTAGCTTGCCTCCAAGAACAGCTAAATCTGCCCACCACCTGCTTGGCCAGGCAGCTTTCCAAAGGCTCTGCCATCCGTGTTGACCCAAGCACCTCGCTACACCATGAGAAGCACCAGCCTGTCCTCCACAGTGTAGTGCAGAAGGAACAGGTCTCCCCTCCAACTCCGTACTGAGCAGAGTCTTTGGATCACCAATTTAAGCTTCATGTCTGGTACAGAGCGAGCCTGGCGTTTACACCAGCCTGACCTTTCCTGTCTCCGGGAGATATCAAACATGAGCCGACAGCTGGAAGCAGAATCGATCTCAGCCCGCCTGAACGTTGCAAAGGTGAGCTCTGACGACGGTGCAGAGCCAACAAGGGACTCATAACGTTGGCAGGAGACGCCTTGCTGCAATTTTAAGAGGCTCATCAGATTCCTGTCACCCCAGCTCTCACCCAGCACCGTGGATTACCAGACAGGCAGAGCGAGAATGATTACCAGCCGCCTCTGACTCACGCCCGGCCAGAGGCCAGCTCTTCACTTCACATGGAGGATTGGGCTTTTCCCTCAGTTGGTGCGGCTGCAAACAAATGCAGAACCCAGCAATCATACTGAACTTCTCTCAGATGAAACACCTTGCTCATAAGCCCGTTTCACGCACGGCTGACAGAAGAGTTTCTAACCCGCAACAAAAAGCATCGGTGCCCGTAGAAGCTCTGGCTTGCTGCCTTCTTTCAGGCTGCCTGCACTCTGCCCCTGCCTTTTCAGAGCCAGACACGCCAGCCAGTCCAGTTTACACAAGGATGAGACACCGGCAGTCCTTCCACAAATGGAATCAGAAGAGGGAAAGCAAAGGAGCCGAGAGGTGTGCAGTCAGTGGTGTGGTCCAGAGGGCTCCTGACAGCAGCCTCACTCACCTAGCCCGATGCTCAGGACAGCCGCTTCCAACATGCAATCACTCCAAGGCTGGGACTTCCCAGGGATTCAGTCAAAGGCAGATTCATCACTGAAATCAAACTTACAGAAAGCATTTGGCTTTGGAAGTTGGAGAGTTGTTGTTTAATCCCAAGAGAGCGCAGCTGAGTGCGTTTAGAATTTAAGTTACAAAAAAAAGAAAGCACTAGAAAATAATCTTGATACAAGAGCAATAATCAGCTGAGGTTCCCCACCCTGCACAGGGAATCCTGCTCCACAATCCGCCCAGCACAGCTGGGATGCTGCCAAGGCATTGCTTGTTCCCAGCTACATGCTGGGATGGCAAACTGTCCTGGGTGAAAGTTATGTGGGGGAATCCCCAGAAGTGGGAGTTAAGATGCTGCCACCAGTTCTGCCTTTGGCCTGTTCTTGACAGGTGATGCTTCTGTGGAAGAAAAAGAAACTTGTTACAGAAACAGAGAACACAAATACTATGCAGTTATCTCTGTAGAAGGTCTAGGACTCACAATCCACTCCTTAGCAGAGCAACAAATGCTTGCGTAGCACCGGAACTAATAAAAGTCTGTTATAAGTAATTCCACGTAGCCCGTGCGCCCCTCTTTTTCACAGCACTTGGAGAATTTAAAAGTTTCAGAACCTACCCAACACAACTTTACCAGCCACCATCCCTGCTCCATGGATCTAGGGCAGTGGTTTCTTGGAGGGCAGCGGGCAGATGAGCTTTTCCTCTCACCCCTTCTCTCTGACAACGAGCCTAAAAGAGGCTCCCATCAGCTGCACGAAGCAAGAACAGCCTGTGTTTCGTTTGGCCACCCTGCTGCAGGCGTACAGAGATGACATCTGATCCATGTTTACTTGTAAACAAACACCAAAAAGACACCAGCCTGTTTTCCACATCCCAGATTTCTCCTGGGTAGATTCCACATGCAGGAAATGGCTTCTTACATGGAACAATGGTTCCTGGTTTCCACAAGCAGGGATATCCACTTTCTGCCCCAGGAGAGAGACTCTTCCTCAGTTTGCCACCTGGCACCCAACTGGGTCCTGCTCTGCCTCCTTGTTTGTCTCCAAGGGCAGGTTTCACCTTCAGTTCTTCTGCATGGACAGACACCTGGTAACGCTCTGGGAAGACTCCTTCCTCACCAAACCAAAGGTGCCTATTTGGTCACTCCACTTCAGGAGCTCTCTCCCACCTCTCTCTTCACGCCCAGCTGCACAAACCCAGCTGCTGAGGTTTTGGATTGCTTGGGAGCAAACACACACATCACACAAGTCATGCAGAGCTCCCGACAGTCCTGGATCCATCCAGCTAGTTCAAAATTATTGTTGTTACTCAAAGCAAGGTCACAAGAGCTACGAGTTGTCACGAGCCTCAGTGAAATCCAGTTTCATGCAGTGCGAATGCTAATATCTGTGGTCACAAAAAACTGTGACGAGAGGCAGGAACCAGTTCCAGTGTCACGTGAGAAAGTCTTGTCTAGGTGAAGCAGAAAGCCACGGAAGGCGTTCCTTGAGGAGTTACACCATGGAACACAGAGTGGGTGTTTCCAGGCAGCTGGCAGCCTCCCAGCAGGTACCAGCGTGACTTCAGAATAGCAGATGCACCAGGAAGGAACTTTCCAAGATGAATGACAGCTGCCAGCCCAGCAAAAAGGCTGGAGCCTTGGGCCTTCCAACAGTAAAGGGCTGGCTGGATTTGTCAGAGCCACACGGGGAAGCCTGCATAGCCTGTATCAGCAGAAAGTTCATACTCCTGCACATGTGCTAGGACAACGCTTACAATAGGAGAGGTTCTCAGACTATGGCATGGAACTGAGAAGAAGGATGAGAAGCCAAAGGTGCAGAGCATATATAGAAAACGTACCTGGGATCTTTTCTGGGAGTGGCTCAGAAGGAACTTCTGGAAGCTCCATCTGTTCCTGCAAGAATATTAAAGACGACACATGATGCACACCCCACATACCCAGTGGTGGTTACAGGCTCTCGCACTGTGGTTTTGTGTAGAGACTGTCTGGGAGTGAAGTCACAACGTAAGAGATTGCATAGAAAGATCAACATCTGCCCCAGAACTGTAGGAAGGGTCCTGGGCTTTAGCACTGCCCAATAAACAAGCACGAAGCTTTTAAAAATAATAATAATAATAATAATAGGGGTAATTGAGATCTCTAGCAGAATAAGAGCAGCTATTCAAAGTGAAGGAAAAGGCACTTTCTCCCCTCTTGCAAATAGCTTTCTGAAAATGGGGATTAAAGGTAAATACAAGAAGATCAGGTCAGTCCTACCTGAGTAATAGCATTTAACTCTTCTAGAATGGCATCTTCATCTTCCTCAGTCAAGCTGCCAGCTAGTAGCTCATCTATTTGCTATGGAAAAAGACACATTCAAGTCAGCAACAGTGCAGTGGGTGCAGCTCTGTGACTTGCAGCATGGTACATGTGCACAGGAGAGCAAGGGGTGAAGGGGTATGGGAAAATTAGCAAAGTGAATTTTTCTGCAAGCACCTGAGATTTAATTCCCGCTCTCCCTCTAAAATAGGTCTGGGAACATAGCACACATAAGAGCAACACTGTTTGGCAGGCTGTCTCTGCTCACACCACTCACACACGCAGCACATACCCTCTGGTACTCCACAGCGTCTTGGGTTTCACCGATTATTCTTTCTACTTCTTCTATTGACATAACCTGAAAAAAAGAGCCAAAAATCCATGCATGAGCAAGGCCTGTGGGGAGGCTGTTGCTAACAGTCAGGGCTCTGCTGGGTCCAAGGTGAGGGTGTGCTCCGCTGAGCCGGCCACACGTACCTGGTGCATTTTGTTCAGACATTCGTTGCCTATTTTCAGACCCTCGATGACCTTCATTTCAATCTGGGTGAATTCAATATCCTGGACCTGAAACAGAAAAGAGAAGGGGAAACATCACAGGCTGTCACACTCCCATTGTTGGCCAAGATCCTCAGAGAAACTGCATGGAGAAATCAGTCAAACCCCGAGAGGGTTCGATTACATCAGCAGTATGGAATATGCACACAACCAGCCTTAGCCCAGGCAGCTGCAAAAATGTATCCGACAGCCCTTTAAACTGATTTTCTTGTTGACAGTCTGAGCTGAGGTCACGGTTTCCACAGCCACCTCAGAACAAAGACATCCATTGCTAAAAATCACGGTACCGACGCATCCTCAAGGAAGTGCTGGTCTCTTCTCCCAAATAACAAGTGATAGGACAAGAGCAAACGGCCTCAAGCTGCATGAAGGGAGGTTTAGATTGGATAGTAGGAAAAATTTCCTTATTGAAAGAGTGGTGGAGCATTGGAACAGGGCAGTGGTGGAGTCTCCATCCCTGGAGGTGTTACAAAAACATGTAGATGTGACACTTTGGGACGTGGTTTAGTGGACATGGTGGTGTTGGGCTGACAGTTGGATTGGATGATCTTAGAGGTCTTTTCCAGCCTCGATGATTCCATGATTCTATGAAGTGTCCATTGTGGTGGCCCAAACCACAGCTAAAGCTGCACTGACTTACAAACCAGATGTGTGATACGTGACCTGCACTACAGACTCCAAACACACTCACTGCTTGGTTCTTCAGTGAAGAGTCATGCGTGTGGTTGATCTCAGAGTGATCTGCCCTTTGGGCAGAGGATCAAACCCCGCTAGAACCTAACAAAATGCAATTCCATGCAATCCCAGAAAAACCCCTAACACCAAGCGCACACAGCAGGTGCCAGCAGCGCGCGGGAACAGATTCTCGCTTACCATCCGCTCCAAGTTGCTGATTTGGTTTTCTGTTTTATCTAGAAGTTGCTCTTGGTAGCGTTTCTTCTTTAGCAAGAGCATGGCTTTTCTGAAGGAAAAAAAAGGAGGAAGAAAAGTCAGCATGGGAGAAAGCAAAGAAGCTTAAAAGAATTGCACCAAAACCAGATTTGCTTTGTGCTTTTTCCAAAAGAGGCAAACCCCATGTGTAAATTAAATGACAACTCTGAACTGCTGCTATGAAGAATAAGGATGAGCAAATTATTCATGTTTGCTGTCTGCTACCTGAAAATTTAGGTATGTTTGCTGTGGATTTGGAGTTCAATGGGTCAGCTGTGCTGCAGCGATGTAAAACAAAGCTCTTGTTACAAAAGGCTTACAAGAGACGCTCAAAACAAGGTGTACAAGACGTCCACCAACATAGGGTCCATATGAGCCACAGACGCTCTGTGGCTAAGCAAGAAAACCACCCTTCAAAGCTGTGCTCTGAGTATTATCACCAGCCGTGGCACATGGGCAGGCTCTTCAAGTTGTAAGCGTAAAACTTTAAACTCCCTTTCTCAACAAGGCATCTGTGGCTACCCCACAGCCCACCAACACCTTCAGCTCCATAACTTTTCCCTTCCAGGAAAACAATTCTGTTTGGCAGTGATGGTCCCTGCTGCTGCCCATCCAAGCAGGGGTTTCCCCCCTGCCCCACTCACTCTTTCCTGCCCTCTTTCAGCAGCTGCCTGGCCAGTGTTCGCTCCTTCTCCAGGTTCAGGCTTATCCGCTTCTGGTACTGCTTCAGCTTGTCCCGCTGCTGCTTCAGTTGCTGGAGAGGAGACAGACAAGAGGCAGAAAGGGACAGGTGAGTGGATGGACGGACAGAGAGACGGGGGGCAGGCAGATGGACGGACAGAGAGACGGGGGGCAGGCAGACAGATGGACAGAGAGAGGGGGGCAGGCAGACAGACGGACAGAGAGGGGGCAGGAAGATGGACAGAGGGGGGCAGGAAGACGGACAAACAGAGGGGGGCAGGCAGACGGACAGAGGGATGGACGGCCAGAGGGACAGGCAGACAGACAAGGCAGGCAGGCAGACAGACAGAGGGACAGAGGGACAGGCAGACGGACAGAGGGGGGCAGGAAGATGGACAGAGGGGGGCAGGCAGACAGACGGACAGAGCGGGGCAGGCAGACAGACGGACAGACAGGGCAGGCAGACAGACAGAGGGACGGACGGCCAGAGGGACAGGCAGACAGACAAGGCAGGCAGGCAGGCAGACAGACAGACAGAGGGACAGACGGACAGAGGGCCAGGCAGACGGACAGAGAGGGGCAGGAAGATGGACAGAGGGACAGACGGCCAGAGGGACAGGCAGACAGACATACAGACGGACAGATACAGGAGCAGACAGGCAGAGAGGGGCAGGCAGGCGGACGGACAGACAGACAGACAGAGAGAGCCAGGCAGGCGGACGGACAGACAGACAGACAGACAGACAGAGAGGGACAGGCAGGCGGACGGACAGACAGACAGACAGACAGAGAGAGCCAGGCAGGCGGACGGACAGAGAGACAAGACAGAGAGGGCCAGCCGGCCAGCCAGGGCTCAGGAGCCGAGCGCCGGCGGGCACAGAGCCCCCCCGGGTGTACCCCCGGCCCCCCCAGCTCTCACCAGCACCGCCTTGTCCTGCTCGGTGACCCGGCTCCGCCGCTTCCTCCCGAACAGGTTCCCCATCGCCCCGGCGCCGCCGCCCCGCGCGCCCCGCCCCGCCCCGGCCCCGCGACGGCGGCCGCGCAGGGACCGGCCCCGCCAAACGCGAACGCGGAGAGAGGAGCGGGGAAGGGCGAGCGCCGGCAGGGGGCGCTGTGGGGGCGGGAACGGGAGGGGATGGGGGGATAGAGGGGAGGGGGGAGAGATATAGGATGGGGGATACAGGGGATGGGAGAGAGGGGATGGGGGATAGGGAGATAGAGGATTGGGGGAGTAGGGGATGGGGGATTATAAAGGATGGGGATAGAGGGGATGGGGGTGTTGGGGATGGGGGATTATAAAGGATGGGGATAGAGGGGATGGGGGATTATAAAGGATGGGGATAGAGGGGATGGGGTGCATTGGGGATGGGGGATATAGGGAATCGGGATACAAGGGGTGGGGCATAGGGGATGGGGTATTGGGGATAGAGAGACATAGGGGATGGGGATATAGGGGACGGGGGTGTTGGGGATGGGGGTTATAGGGAATGGGGGGATAGGGAACAGGTGTAGGGGATGGGTGTACTAGGGATGGGGAGACATAGGGGATGGGGCTATTGGGCGTGGGGAGTATAGGGGATAGAGGTGTAAAAGGGATGGGGGTATAGGGGCATAGGGAAAGGGGGTGTTGGGGGTAGGTGTATTTGGGATGGGGGCTATAGGGGATGAGGATGTAGGGATGGGAATGTAGGGGATGAGGATATAGGTGCTGCTGGGCTGGGGGCTGTAAGGAATGGGGGCTGTAGGGGACAGGGACACTATAGGAAATGAAGAGATACAAAGGGTGAGAGTGGAGGGCCTGGGGGCTATAGGAGCTGAGGAGCTATAGGGGATTGGGGGTATAGTGGATGAGGAGCTACAGAAATGGAGAGCTACGGGGGATGAGAGTGGGGGGAGTGGGGGGTACAGGGGCTGGGGAGCTATAGGGGATAAGGGGCTGGGGACTATGAGGAATGGGGGCTCTAGAGGGTAGGGGTGCTATAGGAGACAGGCAGATAGAGGGGATGGGCACTGTACGAGTTGGGGGGCTGTAGGACAGAGGGTGGGGCAGGGGCAGCCGCAGAGCTGTGGGTCGTGATGATCAGCTGGCTGGAAAGCTGCCTGGAGGAGAAGGACCTGGGGGTGTTGGTTGACAGCGACTGAACATGAGCCAGCAGTGGCCCAGGTGGCCAAGAAGGCCAAGGGCATCTTGGCTTGGATCAGAAACTGCGTGACCGGCAGGTCCAGGGAGGTTCTTCTCCCTCTGGACTCGGCACTGGTGAGACCGCTCCTCGAATCCTGCGTTCAGTTCTGGGCCCCTCACCACAAGAAGGATGCTGAGGCTCTGGGGCGAGTCCAGAGAAGAGCAACAAAGCTGGTGAGGGGGCTGGAGAACAGGCCTTATGAGGAGCGGCTGAGAGAGCTGGGGGTGTTTAGCCTGGAGAAGAGGAGGCTGAGGGGAGACCTCATTGCTCTCTCCAACTACCTGAAAGGAGGTTGTGGAGAGGAGGGAGCTGGGCTCTTCTCCCAAGGGACAGGGGACAGGACGAGAGGGAATGGCCTCAAGCTCCACCAGGGGAGGGTCAGGCTGGACATTAGGAAAAAATTTTTAACGGAAAGGGTCATCAAGCACTGGAACAGGCTGCCCAGGGAGGCGTTGAGTCACCTTCCCTGGAGGTGTTTAAGGGATGGGTGGATGAGGTGCTGAGGGACATGGGTTAGTGTTTGATGGGAATGGTTGGACTCGATGATCCGGTGAGTCATTTCCAACCTGGTGATTCTGTGACAGAGAACCTCATCCCCATTAGCCCCTGCAGGGACCTGTTCGCGTGTCCCTCCAAGCCCACGTCCCTGTGTCCCTGCATCCCCACATCCTGGTGCAGGAGACGTTCTGGCGCTGCCTGCGGGTTTGGGGCCCCTGGGAGCTCCTGGGGGTGGTTGAGTGGGAGAAACAGTCTTGGCTGCACCACCCACAGCCTGATGGCACCGAGAGGGGACACAGCAGGGGCCAAGACAGGCTGTGGCAGCGACTGTGGCCATCACCTCAGCTTTACTGGGACTGGCACCTGATGCCAAAGGCAGCATGGCAGCTCCGAGGGGCACACTAAACCTTTTGGTAACTCCCGCTCTAAGAGGCTGGAATCCTGTCCTGCACTGCAGAGCCTGTTAAGAGTGTCTGTCCCCCAGGATCTCCAGGCACAACCAGCCTCATCCCTGTGGAGAAACTGCCCAGAACCACCCAACTCATCACCTAAAACTGAATTTAGTTCCCTCTTGAGCTGCCCCTCTTCCTCACTCCCACCCCAGGAAACGATGCTCAACCCGGGAAGTGTTTCCGCATTTATTTTTTATTAACCATTTATTTGTTTGTATTTGTTTTACTCTCACATTACAATCGTGTGGGTTTTTTTTTTTTAATATCTTTTTAATTTTTGTAAAATAAATAGAGATAAGTGAACTTTTAGGTAGGACGCTCTCCGGATCCTTGGTTAAACTTCATGATTGAATCTCTGCATCAGACCTGTGAAAATATAGCCCACGCACACACACGCTTAGATGAAAGCTAATCAGGCCGAGTTCATTAAAAACCCACCTCCTGGCCGCAGGGGCTGGCCGGCACCGGGGAGCGCTGGCAAGGAGCAGCAGCTTCCCACCACGTACCTTTGCGTTTGGCTAGGTATTTCTTGTTCCTTTAATGAATACACTGATATAAGTTAAAAATCTATTGGTTTTTTTTAAGCTGTGTATGTTAATCGGTTATGTGTAGATCCCAAACTGTGGTTTCCGTGCTTGCTGGCCCCTTGTTAGCCCCCGGCACGGGCAGGGAGGAGACATGTAGAGCTGGGACCAACATCGGAGCGGCACGGGAGTGGGTCGGGAAGAGGCACAGCTCTGTTAGACCATAATTAACTTTTGGTAACTCCAAAGTGGACTTTTAGGTAGTTTTTTTTTTTTTTTTAAAGTTTAAAGCCTTTGATTCATCATCCTGGGAACTGGCCCTCCACCTCCCTGCTGCAGGGGGACAGCACCGGTGCCCAGAGCATGGACACAGCGCTCAGACTTTGGCTCCTCCACCCTCCACGGTTCAAACACTCTCATCAAAGTTGGCATCCAGATGTGCACATGCCACATGGCAACAGCTTCCTTGCAGCGAGCCTGGAGAGCTGTGGGCCAACTCCACCAGCTCTGCACAGCCCAGCTGCCTCAGCACACCTAGGAAACCAGGTTATCTGGTGTTCAAGGAGCAGGGACAGTCAGATGTGCTCCACAGATGCCGTGGCAGAGGTGAAGCTGCTGTTTGCACAGGGAAGGAACACTTCTCATCCCTTTCCTCCTTAATATCTCCTCATCGCTGGCAGAGTTTGCTGGGAGCCTGCAGAGCCCACGGTACCAGCTGGAAGAAAAATCAGGGACTTCTGGACACAGCAGATCAACCTGTGTCACCGCAGTGATTTTTGCACAGTGCGAATTCTGCTCTTAGCCAGTTAAATCGCCCCTCAGCAGCACTTGAAAGAAACCTGCTGTTTGCCTACCCCTTCCCCACACCCATCTCCAGACCCACCAGGGATTTCAAAGGCCAGTAACATTCATTATTCAGACGTGGAAAGGTGCAGAAGATGGAGCAGGCTTCCCCCTGGACACTTGGGACAAAGCTGTTTCGCTCAGAGCAGGATGACCTGCTGCCTTCTCCTGCGTTTAGTGATTCTCTTGTGCTCAGACAACGTGTGGTTCCCAGCCCAGTTCTGCGGGGACAGACAGAGAAGCCACAGCCACGTCCACATGTGTGCAGCTGCATACACACAGCAGCAAGTGTGCAAACTCTCCTGAACATCGCCTTGCTGAACACTAGCATACTGAAGCGAGGCAAAAGCCATGGGGTGGCCCTGGAGCCTCCCTTGCTGCTGGGCAGCACTCCCAGGCTCTCAGACGTGTTTGTGGAGTTCACTGTGGGCAGGAAGACAGTGGCTGCAGCAGTAACAGTGACCGAGATGCCCCAGACCTCCCCACCAGCACCACGTGCACTTGTGGGGAAAGTGGTTATGTGAGTGACTTGCTCCAGGCTTGGGACGTGAGAAATGTCCGTTCTCCCTTTTTCCCTCTTCTTTCTGTATCTGCAACCTTGTAAAGTACGGTGACATCCTGCCCTGCTCCTGTCATCTCCTCCAGCCCCTTTCCTCAGGATCCCTGCCTCCTTTGCCACCACGACACCTTCTGTCTCCATTTCCAAAGGAGAGGATGCCACAGAGAGAATGTTCATGCAGAGGAGACAACTTTCCTGCCTCCCTTGCCCACGCTCGGGTGGTGCAGAAGCATGTTCATTGTTCTGTAGATGGACAGCTCGGGTCTTGCTGCCCAAGTAGAGGAATTCCTGTTTGGCACAGGGCAGGCAGCAGCTGGAGGGGGCCCGCGGTCTGATCAAAGGTGCAGAGCTGTAGGTGAGTCCTGACCTCAGTCCTTAAAGCAACCTACGCTCCAGCAAAACAAAGACTAATACAGAAAGCCCTTTTCAAGGGTACTGCCTCATCCAGTCCTTCCAAGCTCAGGAGCCGTGTTTCTAGCAGAGAAGCCAACCACTGGAAACAAAAATAAAATGTTCTTTTTCTGTAGCTTTTAGAGGATATAGCTGGGAAACAAAAAAAAGAAAGGAGATTGTCTCTCTTCCCCTTGTGGAAATCATCAGTAGCTAAGTCAGGAAAAAAATGTTCAAGTTATGGGTTGCAGCAGCAGCCAACACTTAACATTCAAGTTGATAATTTCACTATGTACACTATGGGTGAGACACAGCCCTGCCCGCCGGGACGCCCTGCTCCAGCGCCGCTGCCACCAGCCGTTATCTGATCCGCTTCTCCACCGAGTACACCGAGATGTAGTAGTCATTGCTTCCGACTGCAAGATGAGGCTGTGGAAAGAGCAAAGTGGGAATAATCGTACAGGTGTCAGGCAGCAACGAGAGGCAAACCGGTAACGGTCGACGTTTTCGGCAGTAACGCCCTGATGCTCAAAGGCTCTGAAGTGCAGCTGCCAGTGCAGCTCTGACGGCATCGCTGCCAGCACCCACAGCCTCCCAGCGAGTTATATGCCCATTTCAGCCAGAGGGAGAAATTATGGTGGCTATTAGTCGCCAACCGCTAACATAATTTTTCTAAATGACTGCAAATCTGCTAGTTAAGAGCAGTCGCCTGGACTGAAAATTAGCATTCCCTCCACTGAGAGGCCCAGGAACAACCTGGACAGGGCTTCGGTTGTTTGCTCATTTAAAGAGTGGAACATTTCCAATGATTAGCCATTTCTCTCTCCATCCCCCAAACCTCAGGACAGCAAAACTGCTGTTCAGCTTTGTGCAAAGTGGCTTTTCAAACCTGGGGTGGGGGTGAGCTTTTCTTTAACCTCATTATCTTGAGGATGTAAAACACACATAACCGAGGCAGGAAAGCTGCCTTGCCTCTCCTTGCCCAGTTAATATAGCCCTTCCCTCCTCTTAAATATTTGTCTTCTGATCTGCAGGTTTCTAAAATATCTCCCTGTCTAAACACCTTTTATCCTCCTCCTGTTTTTCCTACCCATTCACATTGTTTTCTTAGGCTCTCAATATCCTTTTATTCTCGTCTCTGAGTGAGCACAAGTTCACAATGCAGATGGGCACCTGCCTCCTAATTAACAACCAGATTCTCTCTCTAACAAACACTGCAGAGCCACCTCAGTCATGACACATTCTAAAATTTCCTTTTTACACTGATCCATTCCAGACTTTTTCAGCTTCTTCCTTTAATATTTGCACTTCTCTTATTTTTCCAACCTGCAGCTTTTCCACTGCATGGCATTAGGTCTTGAAAAGCCTTACATAAGGCAGTGTAAAAGCAGCCCAAGAGACACAAGGGTGAGCCTACTGTCTGCAAGAGAGGAGGCATGGAATAAATAAGCACATCAGATTTTGTGTGCTGGAAGCAAGAGACTGCACCTCTCCATTCAGCTTCTGGCAAATTCACCTTGGACAACTTCTGTGGCACAAACCCTAGAGCTAAGCCAGGCTGCGGTCCCAGCATAATGGGAAGAAAGGGGAACAGTATATCAAGTTGATCCACAAGTAAAAAGGACTCAGCCATAGGGATTGGTGTTCCAGTTGTAGGTGCAGGTCATAAACCAGCAGCACCACCAGCGTGGTTGCCTGGAACAACCTGCACGACAAGCACGGAGCTCAAAGCACGCTCATAAAATTAGGCTTGGGCAGCACCTCTCTGTGCTAGAGCAGTCTTGGCGCCTTTCCCTCTTCCAACGCAGACATCAATCAAGAAATGCAATTTCCAAAATCCAAAGAGAGAGAGAATACAGACCCAGTGAGGATGGAAAGCCAGGCAGCTGATGGCTCCAACTCTTTGTCCCATAAAACCATCGTAGTATTTGATATTGTTGATCAGCTCCCCATTTCCATTGTAGATCGCAGTGAACTGATTCATTGAGCCACTGGAAAGGGATCAAGAGAACACCGTGTCACTGAGAATGCTGTGGTAACAACAATATTGTTGCCTACAGCACCCTTTTCAGCTGTGCTGACCTCAGCCGTTTATCAGACTAGTGTGCAATGAGTTCTAAGTGAGAGACAGACTTGAACTGCACCACGGCAACCTCAGTGCCGGGAGATTTAGGGGAATGCTGAAGCCATGGTTACCTGTTACACTGCAGAAGTGAGTAAGGAAAACATGAGGGGCTGGAGCACACATGCACTGAAAACAGATCTCCCAACAACCTCCAAGCTGCGGAGCAGCTGCCGGTCCCCAGGCAGAGCCCAGAAACACACATTAACTTTGAACAAGGATCTGACACGTGAGTGCAAGACCGTACACCATCACCTTAAGCCACCGGTGCAGAGAATCACACAGAATCACAGAATAACCAGGTTGGAAGAGACCCACTGGATCATCGAGTCCAACCGTTCCTATCAAACGCTAAACCATGTCCCTCAGCACCTTGTCCACCCGTGCCTTAA
This sequence comes from Phaenicophaeus curvirostris, assembly GCF_032191515.1. Classification (NCBI taxonomy): domain Eukaryota; kingdom Metazoa; phylum Chordata; class Aves; order Cuculiformes; family Cuculidae; genus Phaenicophaeus; species Phaenicophaeus curvirostris. The sequence goes on along the minus strand of NC_091410.1, from coordinate 8,821,473 downwards.
ACACCTCCAGGGAAGGTGACTCAACCACCTCCCTGGGCAGCCTGTTCCAGTGCCCAATGACCCTTTCAGTGAAGAATTTTTTCCTGATGTCCAGCCTGAACCTCCCCTGGTGGAGCTTGAGGCCATTCCCTCTCGTCCTGTCCCCTGGCACTTGGGAGAAGAGCCCAGCTCCCTCCTCTCTACAACCTCCTTTCAGGTAGTTGTAGAGAGCAATGAGGTCACCCCTCAGCCTCCTCTTCTCCAGGCTAAACAACAAAAGAGGTTTCATTAATGCACACAAGGGATGTAATTCCTGAGCTGCAAACACGGGAACGAAGTTGCACTGTTTGTAGCGAGGTTAAAACAAACAACAAAACCAAAAGAACCCCATTAATTATGTCTGCACAGAATCACAGAATTGTTTAGGTTGGAAAAGACCTTTAAGATCTGTCCTCTCCATTCATTCCAGGGATGCACACGAAACCAGAACTTACCACGCAAAGAGGTTGGCTTGTGGGTGAATGTCAAGGGCTGTCAACCCTTTGACGATCTGAAGGACCTTCATGGACTCCGGCATCCGGGGGTCAAAGAACCGCACATCTCCGTTTACACTGCCAACACAGGAGTTTCACAGCGTCAGGCTGTATCCAAACCAGATCCTAAAGCCCCGGAAACCGAGCCCTATGCCTGCCTGGGAGGTCACCACCTTGATTGTAAAATTAGGACAGAGAAAAAGCACACTTGCCTTCTCTGTCACTACAGCTGAATTCCCCTGATGTCACTTAGATTTGGTACCATCCACGACGCATTAAGTGCTGCAAAACCAGCTCTGCCTCTGCCCTCAGCTGTGATCCATTATTACTCATACTCGGTGCTGAGCACAACTGCCTTTACTGTTATGTCATACCCAATACACCAAGCTGTATGTCAGACCCAAGCTCCTTCTCCTTTTCACAGCAGGAAATTGTATTAGAAAATTCGAACCAGATGGGATCCGCTGGTACCATCCATTATGCCAAATGTCTGGACGCAGATGCATGAGTCCTTGCTGTCCAAAGTACTCTGTGGACCAGGCGTAACGAACCCTGCTAATGCCCAGGCGACGTGTCAATCCTGTTAATGACTTCATGAGGGAAGGGAGGGTGGAGAAGGTAATAGTGGCAGAGGCAAGATACTTTGCTCAAGCACCCTTCAAAGACAAATGATTTCTTCTTGTTCAGTAATCTCTCTGAAATGCACCAGTAGAATCGTGCCTGTTAGATGTGAGAGGGTGCATCTTTTCCTAGAGCCCTGGACTGAGGACTTTGCTATGGTACGTCTGCTCTTCTGAGCTCCTTGTGAGAGATTGGTGTACAGACAAACAAACAGAAAAGTCTCTTATGGAAACTAAATTCCAAATCAACTCATCAGATCTTATTCTGCTGGCAGCTTTTGGCATCACAACTTTTAATGTGTTATTTTTTCCAAGACACTGATGGCCACACAACTGTGAATCACCCTACAGAGCTAAGAACAACGGAAGCATTAAGAAGCATATTGCCTTTAGTTCCTCTACTTATGGAATAACTAATACTGATCAAAAGGCTGTTACACAGGATTACTTATATCATTATAAGAAGCTGCAACTCCAGCTGTCACATAATTAAATTCAAGACAAATTAAACCTGAGGCTGATTTAGGTCCTTAAGACTAGACAGAAATATTGTTTGAGAGAGATCAAATATACAGTAAATTCATTTAAAGCTTTGAACATAAATAAGTCTTGAAAATCGTTCTGAATGTATTGGAAGACCATACAAGAGCTTTACAATGGAAGTGAAGCTCCATTATGAGAAGCTACATAGAAGAACACACCTCAGGTGAACAATAACACGAGGAAACACATCCCAGTTGATCAAGGAGAAGTCAAGAACAGCTAAGCTACTGAACTGGGCTGTTCAGGGACCTTTTCTAGCAATGCCATCAGCCTGATAAAGGCAGACCTGATGGTTAATTTGAAGCACTGTGGTGGTACTAGCACGCAGATCAAGCAGCTGAATACAGCATCACATGTTGAACCAGTGCTGGGCCACGGAGAGACTCAGTCACCACTCCTGAATTACAAACTCCTGCCTCTGGTCCCAGTGAAACTTTCCCTGACGTTCACAGAACTGCTGCACAACCAATACAAAGCCTTCAAGTTTCTCAGGAAACAGCTAGACCAAGACCTCCATACGTCCTAACATTCATTTTCCTTGGATCTTGCTGTCAACTGAAGGAAAGAGTGAAGGGAGAAACCGAGAGCGAGTTGTCTTGTCTCAACAAACCATGTTCCTCTGGGATGAGATCAGACCTGGCTTTTGATGTAAAACATTTTCTCATACCTCTTCAGTCCCAAAAGAAAGCACCATGTGCTGAGAAGGGCACTGAGCCTACCGACCCCGGCTGGCCAAGTGTTCAGGCCTGACCCCTGGGACTGGTGAAGGAGATTACAGAAAGGAAGATTAAAAACTCTAATATGTGAGCTCGACAAATCTGGCAGCTACATCACATAATCCCCTTTCTGAAAAGTCTTAATACATTTTTGTGGGCCCATCCCCCACCTCAGGAATGTTCTGAATCCCAGAAAATTATGTTGTTTTCATTTTATAATCAAGAAAAAGAGCCTCTTTGTGTGCAAACAGTGGCTTTGTGACAATAAATCATAGTCTGCTGTTCTTTAATGGCCAAATAAGTATATGCTGCTCTCTCCGCAGTATTTACCAGGCTGCAGAAATGGATTTATGTGTAGAAAATTGCTAGACAGCAAAGTAATCCTGCACAGCAATATGCCCAACAGATGCAACATCAACCTTCCTTCTCGTGTTCTCTCTCAAATGACCCCACGGAGATGCTGGCAATAAAGAACAACTCTAAGATATACTATATCTAGCTTAGCTTTCTGGTTCATTCGATTCCTCCCTCACATGCCTCGTGATAGTGATTTCAGCAAAAACGCCTTCTTGTTTACTCAAACCTCACTAATAGGCTTCCAAGGAAAGCTTCACATTTCTTTTTGCTTTCTATCCACCAAGTTTGGAGTTAATGACTGAAGCAAATGTCAAACTAAAGAGCTTTACCCTCTTAGCTCTTGAAATACCAGAGGCAGATTTTAAATAGAAACCCAAACACTGTTTAAGAGAAAACAGCTCGAACAGCAAGATCTCTCTTACCTGACACTCATGATGTTGCCTTCAGGATGTTTCTGCAAGTACGCTTTCACCACCCAGGCTGTGTGCTCTCGGTAGGTCATGACACGGCTGAGGAACAAGTAGAGAAATGTTTTGAAGTGGTGGAAGAGGAAACACGAGCATCCCACCGAGCCTGAGAGGGAGGGTAGTTACCATTCACTCAGAGCCATCCTCCTGTCAAACACACGGATGGAGCCGTCACCCAACCCTGCCACAATTAATGAACGATGAGAATCACAAGACAGGCTGGTCACGCAGCTGTCAGCTCCGGTGGGGATATCCTAGGGAGAAAGCATATGAAAGCCACGCTGAGACTCTGACGTGTCTTCAAGTTCAGAGCCCCAGAGAGAAGGCACTCAAGTCAACGTGCCAAACCAGACAACCATGTCCTCCTCCTCTTCCTTCCCCCATTATGGTCCAAAACCAAACCAGTTTCCACCCGTAACCAACTCCACGGCACCCTTGGTGGGAAGCGTTCCTTGGGGCTTTCTGGGCATGAGCAGCGATGAGGGACTGGTGACCTGGGGACGACGGACACTGCTGCTGCCGTGTGTCCGAGCCGTAAGTGCCACAGATTGACCTAAAGAGCCAGGTCCAGAGGAGGAATTCTAGCAAAACCGGCATTTGTAAATCATTCAGCTTTACAAACCAGAAGAAAGTCATTGTCTCTTTTGGGATGGAGGAGTTAGTATCATTCTCTCCTAAGAATACCTAATCAGTTAAAACAAATGGCCAGAGGAATTATTTATCCATAAACTACCTTTGTTGTAAATAGTACCAGAATGGGAGGAGGGACAGTATAAATCTGGAGAAGAGACATAAAAGGCACATACCTACAGAAAGCAAAAACTCCTAATCCCACACACAGAACCACACACACAAAATCCAACGTACAGTATGCTGGAGGTAATATCACCCATTCAAATGAAGGTACAAAAATGGAAGGTACTGGCCCTTTTTGTGCATCAAATCAAGACCCAAATAAGTTCTAGGAAGTCATTTAAATGTCTCTCGTAAAAGAAGCTTTTTGGTTTTGCTTGTGTCAGACAAAACCTGGTCCCTGGAAGCATTAAAACATTTTTACCAGAAGGGAGCTCCCTTTACCCAGAAGGGCTCAATCACGAAGTCCATTTCTTTCAGTCTATTTTTATTTCATCTTTTAAACACTTAGCTCTCTTCTTCCTTTATTCATTAGGATCATCGCTGCACCTCTGCAGAACCCTGGTGGTTGCTGCAAATGGGCTCAGCTCTGCAGACTAAACGTGCCCTTCCTTTTCTCCACGCCTGGCGGCTGCAGGCAGCCAGTGGTGGGGAGGCAGCTCCTGTGCTCTCGAGAAACGTCAGAGTGGACACGTAAGTCATAGCCAACACAATGAGCTGCCTGCCTACAATACAGCACCGGAGAATCACTTACGCAAGATAAAGCGAGCCGGTGCTGTGCCACCTACCAGTCCCCGCTCTAGGGCACGTGACGAGCAGATCCAGGTTATCTCATTAGAAGCCAGGGACTGCGTGTATTGAAAAAAATGACATGAAAAAGGTGGCTGGAGCTCACAAGTACAGCTGTGCTGGGAACACTGTGTGCACTTTAACGCTGTTACCTTCCTGCTCTTTACTCGCTACAAGCAAAAAAAAATATCTACGCTTGTTATAAGGAAAAACATTTTCAATTAAAACAGGTATGAAAAGCTCAGCAGCACTGACGAAGCAGGCTAACAATGCAGAGGCACGTTAGAACTGCATTAGCTAATTTCACACTTCAATCCTATTTTTATTTCCGTGCATAGTCACCTTTCCTAGCTGCTATTCACAGCCTCAGCTGAGCAAGGAAGCTGCTGGCTGGAGGCACCAACCTCCAGGGCTGCTCTCAGCAGCTCTGCTCACTGCCTACGCCCGGATCCTGCCTTTGAAGCCGGAACAATCAGCAGAAGTGAAAATGAAGTACTTGCTTCTTCAGCTACATCCCAAGTGCTTCCAGAGGTACACTTTTTGTAGTTCAAAGAGTGGGAAGGCACCTTTATTAGCCTGGATTACAAAGCTTTGCTGCTCTTTGTGCTGATTTTCACTTTTCCAGTGTAACTGAGTCAGGAAGTTTCAATCGGTTGAATTTCAACACAACTGATCTTTGCAATTAGAAAAGAAACAATGTGTGTTTAGATACTTTCAGTGCAACCATTAATCATCATAATTTAAAAGATTTTCATCTATTGAATTCTTCTGTTCCCTGATTTACATAGAAAAAAATAATATGTGAAAGTAATTAAGATTAACATAGGCTTAATTATCCTGCATTGCTGGGTCAAAGCGTCATAATTAATGTTCATTAAAGGGTAATTAATCTCTAGAAGCTTTGCAAACCAGTCTTCCTTTTTTTCTCCAGCATGGTGACTCCACTCTCACAGACCAGCTGCTTCTCCTTGTAATTCCTACAGAACTTCCATTTGATTGTGACTGCTTGCAGCGCCTTTTCCCCTTGACACTGCTCAGAGATCTTCACCACATTTCCTCAAGGATTTTCATACTATCTCTGTTATATGCTAACAGGAAATCCTATCGGCACCCCAGTATCTGCCTCTGGACCCCACAGCCTTGTCTTTCCCAAACGCTGCTGCCCACCGCCTAGAATAACAGCAGCAGCTTCCAGGAAAGACCTGGCACACTCACCAAGTATGTGTGTAGTTTTATTTATCTTGTAACGTGACCCTGAGGCAGGGAAGCTGAAGCTCCAGAACCTGTCAGCATTTCTCACTGCATGGGATGCATTCTGAGAGGGAAAGGTGAACAGGACAACGTGCAGATGTTACCTGTACTTTCATTTCCCGATCTGTGTCCCAGATCCGGATTATCCTCACATCTCCCGATGTCATCAGGAGCCCGGTTTCTTGTTCCCAGTCGACTACCATTCCTGCTCCTAAGATAAAACACAGGCAGGGTGTGCAAATCATTCTCCGTGTCAGCACAGGCAGAGCTGCCCTAATTAGAACAGCAACTTTTACGAGCTCACGCTACAGAAACTATTGTTATTAGAGGAAATATAAAATTACGTACACACACAACCATACATCCCCCAAGCAGGATCAAACCAGTCTCGGATTTGAGTCCAAAATACGTCTTTGACCCTTGGCTAGGTCAGAAAAGTGCTTAGAAAAGCTGAGGTGAGCACAGCCTTCCAGGGACCGTGCCAAGGCACCGAGGACTTCTAGGGAGTCTTAATAATCATCCAGCATTTGATAAGAACATCGGATTAAATGATGTAGCCTAAATTGGAGACACCTTACACAGCCAGACTTGAGAGCCTCTGGATTACCATGATTCCTCATTCTAATAAAAATATGTGGCTTTAAGGGGGATGTTTCTAAACAAGGCATAACAAAGTCATTGTCCAAGATAGTGAATTAAAAAGCTTGTTAGGAGTTTGCTACACAGACGGATAAGGAGGGGAACACTCTGCAATTACATCAGCTAAAATACATTTACAAGAGCTTTTGCTCCTCATCTTTGAGGGCATAAACTGCTTGCTAGGTGAAACTTCGAGAGATGTCCCATCCATTCTCTAAGAGCATTACAAGGGATTTTCTGTGTGAACTCATCAACCTTGCTGGTACGGCAAGTTCCACAGCAGAGTAAGCGTACGTCACCTCCTTTCCCTGCTGGGGGACTAAGATGTCCAAAAGCCATCGACTGAGCTGGCTCTCCTAAGCACAGAGCATACAAACAGCAGAACAAACCAGATCCTGGGGCTTGGGAAATAGCTGGCAATGAAAAACCCCTGATTTGGCAGGGGAAAGCTCCGAGGAACAATTGTTGTACATTTAATTAGAAGGGACTTCTCTGTACCTGCGCGACGCCTCCATGGTACAGAAACGGTTTGCTTAAAGCAGAGAGCCAAACACCAATTATCTTTTGCTTTTCATTCTGCAAAGGCTGACCAAACCCAGCACCACGGGTTTCCCAGGGAGACTCTTATTCACACATTAAAAACACAAACAAAAACCCCAGGAGCGCTACAGGAGGGAACCAGACAACAACTCCAGCTTTTGTGTGTTTTCATCTCCTTGGGCAGAGCTCTCCCTTGGGCAGAAGGAGAAACAGCATCCTCGCCTTGCAGAAGCGGCGGCTCATCCTCTCGTCTGCGCCAAACTGAGCCTCTGGTGCTGAGAAGTGTTTTATAACCACATGCAACCCGGGTCAGAACACTCCGCAATGCATCAGGACTGCAGGCTGCTGCTCCGAGCCGTCCGTAGTTGCCCTCAGTGGGATTCCTCTATTTCTACTCCACAAATACTCGAAGGACAAGCACACAACTTGCTCGTCCAGAAGGGACAAATGTGAATTTGTCTCGATTTATTGCTAGGAATTAGCCTCAGCGGAGAGTTTAAACCTATGCCAACATGCTCTTTATCACCAAGGAGCCGTAAGAGCTTTATAAGAGACCAAACACCTTTACAAGGCACAAAGGAAACAACAGAGGCATCCTATAAACACAGAGTTTTCTTCAAAGATGACGAAATGACCTTGTTTTGCACAGATCCAGATCCAACATTTTGCCCACCTCCCTTTCCTAAGCATTGCATCCAAGCTGTTCCCTGATCTTGCAGTATCCCACTGAGAAGATTACTGACGTATATTGACAGTCCATCATCTTACTGCAGGAAATTCGGGACTCTCGGCTAAGCTGTGAGCTTGTATCTTTATCTTGCAAGTCAAATTGATTGCTGCTTCAGATTGCCTGGCAGCTCGGAGGGTTGCTAGAGATCCGAGGCAAACAAGCAGGCAGTGATTTAGATGATAAACATCACTGAAGCGTTTTCATTTGTCATCTCGTTTATGGCCCATGTGACAAGATAAACCTGGCAGGCTGAGACAGATATCGCCATTACCATTGCTGATGGAGTTAAGTAGGCAATGTGCTCTTAGGCTGTTTTAAAGCTCCCAATTTTCCAGTTACATTCCCCAGTTTGAAGGTAATGTTCTTCCTCAGTCTGATCGGTAGCACGAGTCCCCAGCCTGATGGGTCCCAAGGTGTCTTTTCAGTGGAGCAGGGAGACATGGGGAATTCAGAGGGATGACTGGCAGTTTTGGTGCTTTGGCGTTGGGAATTCAGGCAGTGAGGCTGTTCAGCGATGCCATCCAGAAGGCTACAGAAAGTTCCACTTTATGTAACATGGTACTGAGATCTTCCATGAGAGATGACCAGACAGAAAGGACAAGGGTTCATGCTGGACCAGGAGCGGATGGGAAGCCCACAGGTGGAAAGAAAGGAGGGAGGTGATGTTGGTGCCTGGTGCGGCTTGGGAGCTTTCAAGCAGTCCACACAGCTCATACCTTTCTTATAAATCCTGTAGAGTGCATGTTAGAGATAACCTCTGCTCTCTGGAAGAGGCAAGCACAGCATTTGATCATTCCATAACAAGGGATCTTCCCTTTCTTTCCGCAGCCTTTTCATTCTCTCAAGAAAACATGAAATACCATTTCTGCTGCCCCAGTGCTCGCGGGTGGGCCAGGGAGTCTCAGAGAACACGATGCTCCTATTGCACCAAACAACACAGGCATCAGAAGTAACAGAATATTTGAATAAAAGCTGCAGCCGAGGAGGACTTCTGGCACTTTTCTGCTGGGAGATGCGACTGGCTTCACCTGCAGCCTGGAACAGTAGCGGGTCCTGGCTGCAAAGGTTGTGCCTGTGCCGAGCACCAGCCACGGGCCAGGGCTCTGCTCCTCCTGCAACCCAGGGGATGGAAAGAGGAAAAGGGGACCCCAGGATGCGACTGGAAATGCTAAACTGGTGGGTCTTTTCCAACCTGGTGATTCTACGAAACCAGAATTCAAATGTGGCTGAGAAAAAGAAAAGCCTTTGTACATAAATTTAAATCCATTGCAAGTGTGTAACAAGGAAGGAAAGCTTCCTCTGACTGTGAAATGTTAAATCCAAAGATGACACTCAGTATGAAACAAGACATAAATAGCTGAACTATTTCTATGTACGAGCAAACGTTTTCACAGTGGAAGTGCTACAGTATTGGCCCATGTTTACACGTTAAACTCCCAGTATTTCGGGACGAGAAGCAAATGTGGGACTTAATACTAATTATCATTTCCTTTTTAATTAGCAGAGATCCTTCTCCAGGATGTCACAACTGAGACTGCAGCTCACCTACTGTGTTTTGGCTTCCAGGTTTGGCACCTGAGCTGTTTCTCACCCTCACTCTGGCACAAAGATAAATGCACTGTGTGAGCTCCTGCACTCACAGCTCCTGCCCAAGTCATGCAGCCTGGATTTACACTACCTGCTGCTGTTTCCAAGCTCTCACCTACTTACAGAAGCAGAGTAAACAGGGGTAATGCCGTGACACCAATGCAACCATCTGGGAAAGGCCAGCAGTGAGCCCTCCAGTGCTCTCAGAAGCCAAGGGATTGCTGAAACGGGCATCCCAGCACTACACAACTTCTAATGCCTCGTTAGTTGAGATCACAATTTTCCCATAAGGGATGTTATGTACTCAGATAATGAGCAACAAATCTTCAACAGCTCAGGAAAAGAAATTTTTAAAGGTTTGTGGGTTTTTTGAGCCTTTTAACACAAGTGATTGCAGTTCTGTGTGATGCAGGTTTATATATGAGGCAACATAACAAGAGCCATTCTTGAAGCTGTAACTTTCTATAGCTGTTCCCACAGGATTCCCCCTGAGCAACAGATATTTGTCTGGATGGGATAGTTCCTTGTATAAATTTCAATAAATAACATTAGTGTTGAAAGCAGCTGCATTCTGAGTGTCTGCACTTATTTTTATCGTGACTGGAACATGGCCAACCTGTACTCGGCGTTTCAAAGAAGTCAGAAATACCTACATAGAACACAACACAAAAGCATCTTGGATTCCGACTGATGATTTTTTAATCACGGGCCCTCCTGATTGCGCAGTGAGGCACATCACTGCTTTCATTTCCAGGAAGCAGCAGGGGGGTTGTATGACCTCACCCATCATTAACTTCTACAACTTCCTTTCAAAAAAGCGTCACAATCCTTATGCCAAGGACTACATGCAGCAAGGCAGAAGGGTAGCTGTGATGCTGGGAATCCAATTGAAAGAACCCAAACCCCTGGAGCTGCAATTTCTTCAATTATTTTATTGCTGTAAAAAAAAAAAAAATCTGTCCAGAAATAAGGTATTTTTCCCAGTCCTCTTATTCCTGAAGAAGTTACCAGGCCCTGAGGAGATGTGGGAAGACTCACTCTACACTTCTCCCTCCTCTGTTTGAGTTTTATCATTTAACTGGCTCCTTTTGCGGGTTCGAGCAGTCCCTTGCCAAGGCTCCTCGCTGTCACAGGCTGCCCCATGCACCTCAGGAACCTTGCAGCTCCCCATGGAACCCCCTGTCCGCTATGCTACTAACTGTTATTTCCAGGAGGGCTCCAAGGGTGCCTCTCCACCCTCTCCCATCTGGATTGCTGCCTGCCTGCCTAGAGAGCCAGCAGTATGCAAAGCAGAGCTAAGCGTCCAGAGGGCAAGGTCCTGTTTTTCTGCAGAGCAGGTATTTGACGTCTTTCCCTTCTGTTTCAGAAGCCCCAGGAGAGCAGGAAAGAAGCAGGGAACCGGCAAGTATGTGCTTTTTTTTTCCCTTGCTTGGCATCAGTATAAATTTTCTTGAGGTAAGACAGATTATGGCTGTTTACATATCAGCACCAACAACCCCCAGGAGGCAGCTTTGGATAGAGGTGGGCACAGGTCAGATGGATATTCTCTTGTTAACACAGTCTCCTTCTTTGTATGGCATTCAGTTATTCGATGAGAGGAATTGCACTGCTGTGCTAGGACACCCCAGGAGAGCTCTGACAGAGCAGGAGGTGAAGCAGCCCGGGCAGAGGTCACACCAATGCATCTCAACACTCCTGATAACTCAGCTGCCTTCTCAGTGCGGAGCCGGCCGGTTGCAGGCTCTGCTCTGTGCTCACAGGATCTTCAGGGATTCCCAGGATGACTTACACCGTGACCCAATATGACCTGGACCATGGAGCCATCGTTCTTTCTCTGATTTCCCACTGACCTGCAGTACAGAAATGACCAGTGACTGCTGCCTATGAGAATGAAGACAGTCCCCAACCTTTCCTTTGGTAAAAATTCTTCACAGAAGCCTGGGCAATGAAGACAGATTTTCTGTGCTCTAGTGGCAAAACAAGTATATTTTATCTGAATATTGCTGACGTATTTTTCCCGTCAAGGAAATTGCTAAACTCATACATTTTTAAGACTTCTTCGGTGGGAGAGAAGGAATCCTCCTGCTGCATTTTTAGAACACCTGGCCAGAAAATGCTGGTGAATGCTTTTTATTGATTCAGTTAGTTATGTGCTTGGAACAGAGCGCGATTGCTTGACATCAGCAGTATTGATCCAGCGAGGGAGTGGCTGGTATTTCCTCAAACAGTTTGGACGCCTGGTTCACTGAGCAAGGAATTCCCTGCAGCCAATTCTTGCTAATTTTAGCTTTTCTGTTTGCCAGTGGATCTGAGAGTGAAACGCAGAGCCAGGCAGCTAACAGCAACACATCAGCTTTGCCGATTTCTATGCCAGTGCTCTGCCTCTGAAGAGTAAGAAAGAGATTTGCAAAGACCTCTGAATCACACCCCACACGGCAACCTCCTTCGTCCTATTCATCATTACAGACACATTCAGCTCATATCAGTCAGCAAATGTTAATAATCGATGAATAACCCAAGACGTCTACGTCACCACTCACATCCGTGGACGCGCATACAAAGATGCCCTGACACATTAACCATCTGTTTCCCCCAAAGATCTCAGCAGCAGCGGAGGGGGCCAGGCTCCTCAGCAGTGCAGACGCTGCACAGTCCTGGCTTCTACAGATGGAGGCTGGGGAGCTCGTTTACCTTCCTTCCACGTGAAAGAACAGAAGTTGTAAAATTTATTAGGCACATCCTTGCCAGAAGCCCACTATTCTAAGCCTCCTGGGAAAGATTCATCAGCTTCCCCTTTTTCACATGATCTTTACAGCAAAAGTGTATTATAAATAAACCCCAGTAAAATCCACATTAGCTTAATGGTGGTTCACATTCAGAATCTGCCATTCAAACCCTTTTGTCCAGGGATGCTTTGAAATCTTCCAGGAAAATAGAGCCTTGTACATCTCATCCATACCTCCTCTCGCTGCAGGAAGCTCTGAGCACGAGATGAATATGCCCTTTCCCAGTGGTTGGTTACTCTTATCTAGACAGCACAGACACCCTCCCTGCATTTCTCATGGCTGTCACGGACACAGACACAAGGCGAGAAACAGGAGAGGTAGAAGCAGCAAAGCTTTCCAGGAACAAGGACCCAGCAGTCATTCAAACAATGCCACAAAAACCAACCAGTCGGTCAACCAACCCGAAGGTAGGCGAGGAGATCGTTCCCACCCCAGCTGATCAAAGGTAACAGGAAAGAGAGCACTCACCTCCCTGTTTACTTCTGTCAAGATAGATTGAAACCCTTCGGGCCAGACCTGTGAGAAGACAGGGATTAAGGGGTTGATGCTAAGGGTAAGTTGGTCAGCCAGAGCAAACATAAATCTTAAAAAAGGATTAGAAAAAGCAACTCAAATTGAAGGGAAGAACATAAAAGAGAAGCAGAAGCACCAAGAGCAGCACATGCCTCCATCCAGAGAGCAGGCACTAGTTCAGTCACAGCATTCCCCGGGAAGCCATCAATGGTGGCACTTGTCATGTGGGAAGTGAGGATTCTGGCTGGCTGACAACAGCACAGATTTGACATTTCTTCCTGAACAAGGAGACTATCCTTCGCAAGATCTCGTCCCTGTTCCAAAGTAAAATGCATCAGGAAGTGACAGACGGAAATCCAAATAACCCACGGCATCTGTAGCAACTGAACCAAGCGCAGAACAGGAGGTTGCTGCCCTGCAAGGTCTGGGCTTTCCGCAGTGAGGGTGGCTGTGCCAGGGCTCCTCTGCCCTGTATGTTAACAGCAGTTAAACAGCAGGCATGGACTGCGAAGAACTTAGGATGCTCCATTTGAGCAACCCACAGCTACAGACTGGTTTCTAGCCAGTAGGCAGTAAGAGAGCACTGCAGCACGGCAGAAAATGGGAGGCACGTTGGGATAACCCTGGAAAATCTTGCACAAGGAGCTCCAGGTATTCAGGAAGAGACTGGGCTGAGCCCTTTGGTCCTCCCCTGGTGCCCCTTTAGAAGGGATATACTGGTTCTATTTGCTGAACTGGAGAAGGGAAACAAACACAGGCGTCTGCAGGGAGCACACAAAATGCTGGGGAGGGAACAGCCGAGCAGACAGCATCTGGTAATTGTGAGGCAGCTGGTTATATGTGTCTATTTTTCCAAATTCCAGAATTGTGTTGCTTTAAAGGGCAAAGCCATTCTGACCAGGGGACCGTGGCTTGTCTCCCTTTGTCACAGAGACATACAAAACACAGCGGTTAAGTTCAGAAGCACAAGCAAGGCCACTTGTGGTAAGAGGTGGCCTGAGCATGGGGTGACCCAGCTTGTCCAGCAGTGCAACTCCAGAGTGGGTCCAAACCCAGTGCTCCTGCGGACACCGAGTGATGGGGCTCAGTGCTGCTCCGCAAGCTCACAACCTGCAGCCTTCAAACTCCCTTTTCTATAGAAACTGCCAGAATTCCCAAAGCCTCCTGCTATGAAATCATGCTTCAGAGCATGGCAGGTTTGCGTTCTTCCTACGCTGCTCAACAGAAAATGCTTGTTTTTTCCTACATCTTTTGGAACACTGGGCTATTAACCACAGGTGTTTTGCCTTTTTCTCAGCCCCCTCCATCTCTCACGCTGGGGATTCCTAGTCACCACGTTACGTTAGAGCACCCACTACTGATGCTGCTTTAAACACCCTGATTTTGACTAAAAGAGACTTTCTTGGTGCGTCACGAACACAGATCTAAACAAGACCAAAATCAATAGATCTTACACTGGAAAAAAAGAGGGTGCCCACACAGTAGTTTGCCAGTGTTTCAATTGAGACTCACCTACCCTGAGCCTCAAGTCAACTATGAACTAAGTGCAATGAACTGGGGCCAAGCTACTCCTGAACAACTGTCCCCACACAGAGTTTTAACATACTAACTTGGCTGTATCAGCTCATTTCTTCTATCTTGGGCTGCACAACTCAAACAAGTGTGAAAATCCAAGTTATTGCTGACCTCCCACTACTTTGGCAACCTGGAGATGTGTTTCAGGCCTCCAAAGGATGCACTGAGGTATTGCGTATGCCTCTCTCCTTTTGCAAGTGGGAAAACTGCCTCAAGAAGTCAGGATTCTGGCTGCTGTCAAGACAACTATTTAATTCAGAGATGAATAGGACACAGGAGAAAAGGGTGGGAGAGGAAAGAAGGAAATCAACAGTAGGGGCAGACAAACTCCAGTAAAACTCCTTGAGCTCTACAGCTTCAAAGAAGCATCTTCAGTTTTGTGGGCCAGTGCTGGCCCACAACTATGGTCTTGGCTGGAAAAGATTACTGTTCAAAACAGCCTCATTTCCCAGCGGACTTGATCCACATAGCTCTTTTGAAGTGACTACATTTATTTCTCTCTCCACAAAGAAGCCTGTCGTTCTCTTTTTCTGAACCTAAGTTTATTGCTGTGAAGGTGAGAGGCAAAGAACACAGGACCCAGACTTCCTAAGACCATGCAGGAAAGAAAAGGGCAAAAAAAAAGATCTTAAGGAGAACAGACTTAAAAGTTTCAACATTCTTGTTTTAGCAAGTGTAACCATTCAACTCTTACAGCTAACTCAGCTCTTGCCTCAGCTCTTTAACCTATTTAGCAACGCCAAACACTGATGCTAATGATCCTTTCTGCTGGATTAAAGGTCTGTACAGAGTAAGGTGCAATCAGCAAATGCTACACGATGCTAAGATGCAAATGGGAAGTAAGGCAGGAAAATGGAATTAGCCCGAAGAGTTCCATCAACAGCTCTCAGCATCCTCCCTGAAAAGTCCAAGGATGCAGCAAGAAGTCAATGATCAGAGCAGTCTGGGGGAATTCCCAGTTGCTTGAGCAAGTCTGCACCCAGTACCAAAGAAGTAAGATCCTGAATCCAGGGATGGGAAACATTAATCAACATCCTTCAGGAAAGCTGGTGTCGATAAGAAATACATACAGACCAACTGAGCGACACCATGGAGGGCAACTTGAAATGATTAATGGACACTCTCCTCTCCACTGAAATAGACCCAGGCCTTTCACCACTTGGTGCGTTACCACTGTTTTCCTCCTGTTTTTATCGACATCTCTGCAAAGAGCAGGTTCTCACAGTATGCTGCAAGCTTCCAGCAGCTTATAATCAGTTTTGTGCATGCACTGCAGTGAGGCACAGAGCCTAAAGTCACCTAAAACACAGCTCCTCCTTCCTACAACACCAGAGACGAACCATGAGGTGTTAAAGAAAACATAAGAGATACGAGTTCAACAAGGCAGCACTAGTAAAATCCAATGAATAGCTAAAAGAGCCATGTCAGCCTCCTGTGATGAACCACAGCAGCTCAGAAATGAGAACTGTCGGATTGTAAGGTCAGGATGAATTATGACGGTCATCTTATCTGACCTCCTGCACAACACAAGCCAGGGAGCCTCATACAGCAATTCCCACAGCAATCCCCCAAGTGCTGATTGAAATACCGCACAGCTAGAAAAACTTGGAGCCTTGATTAAAAATATTTAAGAGGCAGAGAATTATCGTTAGAGCATTAGTACATTACCAGGTCTCGGAAGGAAGAAATGTCCACCTCCTTTACTGCCCTAAAATAGACTTCAGGGTTACTCAAACCGGTCTGCTGGCTTCATCCTGTGCATGGCTGGATGCCAGGGCTCCTTTTTACAGCTTTTTCTACCCAATTTTTCTAACATTCAGAGCAGGTCAATGTCTAACTGTGCTGTCCTTCTGCACGTGTCAGATTTAGACTGCATTCTCTTGCCACCTCCTGATCCACAATAAACAGTGAAGAATGATTACCAAAATCTGAGTTCAGGCTAAAGGAGGTCCCAGGCGCAACATGCAAAGCTGTGCAAAGGCTGAGCAGCCCACCAGAAGGAAAGAAGCAGTAAGTGAACTACAATCCTACCCAAGAGTGAAGAATAATCTTCTGCCATGCCAAGCACAGAGCAGGGCAGTGCCCAGTTCCATCATTGTTCTACAGTTCTCTCCTTGCAAATGTGATTAAGAAGAATGCTTGGGCAAAACAGCTACTGTGAAGCTTGTAAAGAACAAGAACTTGGCATCCTTCTGCTCCCCAACAAGAGGCTGCTCTGTTTATTCTTCAGTGTGTGTGTGAGGTTGCTCTGTTGGGCTTTCAGTTTTGTTGCTTTGTTTTGTGAGAACTGGAAAAGTAATTCCTCACCAAGGCCTGGCAAAAGGCCATTTCAGAAGGCGAGAGACTGTTGAACAAGGATGTTACCAATGGCTGAAGCTGAGAAATCCATTTCACTCTCCCCATCCCTAGAAAAAAACCCTTCCCATCGCGAATTCTTTCTACCTGATCTCTCCACAAAATCTTGTGGCGACCCACCTCGTGTAGTTGGCAGCATGTCTGACAGCCCTTGCCAGGCAGTTACCATCTCTGGGTTCTTCTCCAGGTCTGCGAAGTTCTTCCACACTCTGATGGCACCATCATCTTGGGGAGCACAGAGAAAAAGAACACAATACAATGTCACTGCTGATGTAAGTCTCATAATTACTTGTGCACAAGAAAGGCAGAACAGAAGCAGAACTGTAGTCATACAAACTCCAAAACTGAGAGTGTCACCTTGAACTTATCCTTTTTATTAGGGTTGTTTTTCGTCTCTAATCTCACATCCATGAAACCTAAAGTATTGTTCTACTGGGAACTGTTCTGGAAGAGCTTTTCTCCTTCCCTCAAATAACATCTGACATTGTATGTCTCCTTTTCTCTAACCTGTTCATTTTCTCTAGGATTCACCTCTGTCCTCCTTGCTGTTGGTGCAAAGAGCCACAAAAGTATCCTACTAAATACAAAATACAACACCACAGAAGGTGAATCAAAGCCCAGCCCATCAGCAGCAAATCTTTCAGGAACATCACGTATTTTTTTCAATTTGTTCCCCATCTGTGCAACTTTTGTGCTAAGAATCAATAAATTGAAAGGAAAATGTCCTAAAGGCCCTCTCAGCTCCTCTTCCACCTCTCTTAATTATACCAAATCTGTACATTTCAGCATGAAGTCTGAAAAGCTATTGAAAGCACTTGGACTGACAGGCTTAGAATGGTTCCTTGGGAGAGAAGCAGATCTCACTCACAGCTTTACGGACCAACGAATGGGCAAGAGCTCTTCATGCTACCTTACGGGATGCAACAGGGCTCTCTAAAGAATTGTTTCCCCTGGGTGAGATGCATGGACCAGATAGTTCTGAGAACTATCAGAACTATCCGAGAAGTTCAGTGCTTAAGCCCTGCCAGCTCTACACTTAAAACTACACAAGTAACAGAATTTGATTTCTTCTAGCTTGTTTGCAGCATGATTACCTTCTCTGTTCTGGGCAGCAGCTTTTAACTGACTAAACCCACACCGCCAAGGTATCATGCAGGAGGATGCTAGCAGGAACTTGCAACGATATGTAAAGGCTCAGAATGATATAACATATAAAGTCGTGATTGGAAATAAGTTTCAGTAGGTATTTGATTTGTTAGTTGTTTGAAAACCTTTGCGGCACTTACTTAAGCAGTTCAGATACTTCAGTACTGCCAGAAACAACTGTCAGCTTTGGCCCTGGAAACGTCCCCTCAGCTGAACTGAGGCAGGCAAGGCACAGGGGAGAGCAAGGGGACCAGAACAGCTCACACGGACTTGGAATTCTCTGAAGACCCCCCAGTCCTGCCCTCATAATATGTGAAAATACATTATTTACCTGTAGCAGTCAGCAGCAAGGAACAGTCCTGTCCATTCAGATACTCCATTGCTGTGATCCGGGTGTAGCGAGGGTTCCCGTTGTGAAAATAGTCCAACTTTTCCCCTTTCTCCCAGTCCCAAAAACTGGAAGAGGAAAAAATCATCATATCGGTTCTTTGTTCTGTGTGTAAGCTACAGAAGAGATCTACCTATTACAGCAAAATTAAAATTATTTACACTGGATACAAAATCAATATTCCTCCTTTGGTGTTCAGCATAGTTTTATTAATAATTTACCTTCTGTAAATGAAACAGGATAAAAGCCCAATTTTAAATAACTATTATAAATGCCAGGATTCACTTGCAGCCCTCTAACCTAGCACCTCCTAGAAAATGACTTGGTGACACACTTACAACCATGGCTCTGAGCTCCCGGAGGACTGTGCTCCATCTCCCTGCCCTGAGAGTGGGAAGGGAGCAGGGAAAAGAGCAGGAACAACGTATGGCAGTGCCATCCTGTGATAATCCATACACACTGTTTGATGTGCTGCTCTGGATCCGTCTGCACGTGCTGCGCGGTGGCAGAGCAGCAAGTGCTGCAGAGAGATGAGGAAACTCCTACCAGATGCTGTCTTTGTCGGCTACGGCGATGCAGGGCGTGAACGGGTGGAACTTCACCACGGAGGGGACGCCTGGGTTCCTGTTGAGGAAGATCTGATCATCTAGCCGGGAAATGCCTGTAGTGGGGACAGGAGGCAGCCACAGCTCAGTGCTGGGAGCATCACACCAGGCATGGACCCCCCAGCTTCCCAGCACCACGTGTTACCACCTTCCTCCGCCTCCCACCTCAGTGCTCACCCCCAGACTTCCCAGCACTTTCCTCCTTCTGGGAACCATCTGAAACCCCCATGTTGAGTCTCACGTCTTAAGGTACAAACTAAACATCGTGGAGACAAATTGGGGGTCCTTCACTTTGGTAAATGGAGAGAACACAGCAGGCAGGCACAACCACACCGAGAGAAACATCGGTTTGTGTTGACAGCAAAATCAACATTACACTTTTCAAAATAAAAAAAATAAAACACTTTTTCCTGACTTAAACCACAGTATTTCATTATAGTTGTGGATTATTTATTTAACCTTCCATTTCACTTCTCTCAAATTGTAGGTTAATTTGCAAATGAAAAATATATTTTTCCACGGAGACATTAAAATGACAGTTAAAGAACCTTCCCATCTTTTCTTCAGAGCAGTTTGCTATTCACAAACAGTTTTGGTACCCCTGACACTGCAATTTTTTGGCACAGCATGAATTCATCACACAAAACCGTAACCCAGGAGACATTTACTCAGTTCTTGTTTGTTTTAGAATGTATCCATTTAATCTAATTTTCATTAAAAGATTGTAAGTCTACTTTAATTCTTTTTAATATTTCACATGTTCATTTTTTTTTAATGACTACTGGCACTTTAGTCACTCAGGTCAAGCAACCAGATATGAACACTGTTCAGAATGAGATTGGACTTCTTCAGGCAAGCATGAAAAATCCTCTTCTTTGTATTCAAAAGACCTCCCAAGCCATCTCCTGGGCTTCAGTTTCATTTCTGTATTACTCCAGTTTATGATATTCTGCAGTTTCATGACATTAAGCTACCCATTGTACTGACTCAAGCCCAGCAAACCTCCAGACAACGAGGTACACGCAGGCGGCTGAGCCTTGGGCAGTTCTTCATTCAGCAATTATTATTCCTAACTCCCTGTGCCTCAGCAAGCGTCCCAGGAGAGGACCACCACCCACCCGCACGGCTCTGCTGCTGGGAACGCTGCTGGGAGAAGAGCTCCCATAAATGCCACTCCCCAGCCTCTGCTCTTCAAGGCACACATGCAGGAATAATTCAAATATGCAAATTCCTGAGGGCACTTCATTGGGCTCCACTATATTAGAATAAATTCCTGCGTTAAGAGAATTCTGGCCCAACCGCTGCCTTGAAGAAGTATAAAGAGTCATTAAAAAAAGGCAATATCAGGTTTCTGAAGCAGGAATCTGAGACACGAGAACGAAACATGTAAAGCCATGAAAGGAGGTTGTGGAGAGGAGGGAGCTGGGCTCTTCTCCCAAGTGACAGGGGACAGGATGAGAGGGAATGGCCTCAAGCTCCGCCAGGGGAGGTTCAGGCTGGATATTACGAAAAAATTTTTCACAGAAAGGGTCATTGGGTACTGGCAGAGGCTGCCCAGGGAGGGGGTTGAGTCACCTTCCCTGGAGGTGTTTAAGGGACGGGTGTACGAGGTGCTGAGGGACATGGTTTAATGATTGATGGGAATGGCTGGACTCGATGATCCAGTGGGTCTCTTCCAACCTGGTGATTCTATGATTCTACAAATATTAAAAAAAATACCAGGATATATGGAGTAAGCAATCATTTACAAAGGTCACCAGAGCAGGGGATGTGAAAGACATGGCTATGATGCCTCCTGAGCAGGCAGAAGACACATCCAGCAGCTCGGCAGGGCTGGTTTGCCATGACTGGCTGGTCAAACCACGTCTGGCACATCAAACCCCGTGAGCCTTCTTCGCCAGACTGCAGCTCTGAGGTTTATCCTGTAGCATTCTGACTTCTATCACTTTAAAAACATAATCTACAGCATCTGTCCCAACTTTACAGGACATGGAGGAAAAGCCCAAATGGTAAATCAACAGAATCTGTTAAAGGCCTCTGAATTATTGATTTCACGCTGACTGCTCTGGCTCTTGTGGAGGTGCCGGCTGCGATCGGGTACACGGCTGAAGTGCTCAGCTGCTGCATGTCAGCCAGGAGGACTTGGGAACCAATACCTGCATTGGAAATCGGATGCTCTCTCAGTTCTTGTAGGTAGGGAAGCCTGCTTTCACAACAAACTCCCTCCTGTGAAGGAGTCATTAGTCTTGAGCTCCTCTGCTCCTACATGAGATTGGCCAGCCTGGTGGCATGCTCTAGGTGAGCACACCACTGGTGACCAATCACGCCATCCTCTAGCGCAGCGTTGTGGTTGAATTTTCCAAGGGGAAGGCATACATTTGACATTAAGCGGTCGATCCCCTGACCTGGTGAACAAAATAGGCGTCTGAGAACGGAAAGGTGAGCTAGCGAAACGCCCTACAGCATCAACCCCCTGTACACAGGAAAGGGAACAGGCACCTTTAAAATGTGAGAGTTAGCATGGGGTCGTGGTTAATTGAGGTTTTACAGTTCAGTGTCCTGGCTAAGCACAGTGCTTGAAGCTCGAGGATGCAGCCTGCAGCATAGGCAAGAGGGAAATCACTCACCCTTCTGGATGATCTTCTGGGCTTGCTTCCTGACACGAGCATTGCGCAGAAACCGCCACTCCCTCTCCTTGCGAATCTGGCTCTCCAAGTCATGCTCTTCTGGGATCTTTCAATATGGACAACACAAAACAACAGTAACCATCAAAACTCCATGAATTACCTTTGCAACACATGCTCATACACACACATGACAAGCTAAGCCATAAATTTTTAGGCTCTCCACCTCAGGCAGTAAATAGAGGAGCTCGTAGGACCTTAAGCTATTACATATAGGCACATCTTTCCGATCTAAATCTTCCCCACCATCTGTAATCTTTTCTCCTTTCCTTTTACTGTCCAGTACTTAGTCTTTAATTTGTAGGCATTTCTCTGAAGTGAATGACATGGGGTTTCTAAAAAGCCACACATTCATGTCACCCACTGCTGTACCACAGGCAATAGGGTGGAAGGAACTTCTTTCCCCTGCACACCCAGTCCCTGTAACTCCTTTCCTCCCTAAACAATGCGAGTGCGAATTTGGTGCAATACAGATTACTCTGCTTAACACTTTTCAGCTGAAAAGCATCAGGTAGCAATCCTGAGATTAAAGAGAGAACACAGCTTTGATACAGACAGAAAGTTCAGAACACATTAAAATCTTTCTTTTATTGCTATTAGATGACTGCAGGCCAAAAAAGGCATTACTTTATTTTCAAATCCCTGAGGTGCTCAAGTTACCAACATCACATTTACTAGGAACGGCAACGGTTTCAGTTTCCCATACCAGAATTGGTTGCAAGAAAATGATGTCCCCGTGTCATCTCGGTTTGATTACACACAAACTTCCAGTTGAAATTGGAGAGAGGCCCTGGAGCAGCACACAGCCACTCTGATTTATGTTATTACATTTATTCACACCCCATAGCTCCAGGCTTCGGCTCGCTCCATGGCTTTCCTCCAAAACCTGTCCTCTAGCCAGGCCAGTGCAGGATTCTGCTCCAGTGCTACCTGCAGCTCTGGCCAGGGAGCTGAGCAGCCAAGGTGCTGCTCCTACAACTGGCAGAGACCACGAGTATTCACGCCCTTAGTCACAGTACAGGATCAAAAGGAATAAACTCAGATGATCTCAGCCCCAAAACCACTGCAGCAGTGACACAGGATGAGTCTTTGATTTAATGCTTTACATAGCTGAGCTACAGGACTCTAACCCACCTTCTTTGGGTGAAAGAAATTACAGTTGTTCCAAAAGGAGTAACTCTTGGATAGGGGAGACGCAAAAAACAAAGCCCTTTTGCTTCTTTCCCATGACCCACAAACACCCACTTTTTTTCCCCCTCAATAAAAAAGTACTTAAACTGTCACTATTACACGTATTGTCTCAAAAATGCTCTATACCTTGGAAACAAACAATTAAAGAACTGAACTTCTGCATCTTTAAAATAAATAAAAAAATAAGAACTCCATCCTCTGCCTTTCCTCCTGGCAAAAAAAAAAAAAAAGGAGGAAAAAAAAAAGCACTACTATTACAATTTTTCAAGACTACAACATCTATTAGAGAGGCAATGACAAATGACCAATAATGTAAAGCAATAAACAAACCTAAGATAGAATACATCAAAGGAGATTCAAGAGCAGAGAGATTACATCTACACCTTAATGAAAATCCAGCTTCTCCAGGAATAAATTAAAGATAGACCTCAAAGGCCAGGGGAAAAGGTGGGAACGAGCAGAATGGTGAATTCTCCTACAGGCACCCAGCATTTTCACAGTTTAGGACTATGAAATACACAGTTACGCAGTTGAGCAAAGCACTCTTCTAGCAGATAAAGATGAACGTGGCAAGAGCACAAGATTTTACTGCACAAAGAGTACAACTTCTCCACCCCAACAATGTCAGAATGTTTATTTTTGAAAACGTATACAGAGATGATTTTAAAACTTCTTGTGAAGCACCCGTGACCCATCCGTGGTCATCCCCGAGAGGCTGCAGCGTGTGAGCCAAGCTCTCTGAGGGGAGCGTGTTCACAGAGCAGGCTGCTGCAGTCCCTGTACCTCCTCCTTGCTAGGCTGCCTGCAGGCAGTGCCCGGTCCAATCCCATGAATGTTCACACGTTTATTGCATGTCCCTTCTCCTCACTGAAACCTTGTCTTCTTTTTGCAGTCTCTGGAGTGCATTTATTGTCCTTCAACCGTAGCATTCATCCTGCATTCATCCATGGAGCCTTAAAAAAGCAATTAGAATGGTTATCATCATGTCCTCGGGTAGAGAGCAAAAGCATCTTTACTGACGACCACTATTTAAGGCTTTTCCTCTTTCCTGTCTGGCCAGAACTAACGCTGACAATATCCTTCTATATCCCATTAGATGTGATCTCTGATTGTTTTGACCATTCTGGAGGTAACAGCTGTGCTGGGTGATGTAACAGCGATGCCAGGTCAGCAAAAGCGTTTTCTCCACAGAAACCAAACACACCCAGTCTCGCTACTGCACACAACTCCCTCCTCCAGATACCCTGAACTCAAGGCATGGCAATAGTCCAAGCTGACTCTGTAGACATACCAGGAATACATCAAAGAGAGATTCTTTCACTGCCTCAGATCCCCAGCACACTACTGAGATCCAATGCACAAGCGAGGCATCAGCTGATGAGGGAAACAGAAGGGCCCTGCCTATATTTTCCTGCATGGAATCCTGTTTAATCAGTTGCTTTTGGTTTCAGTTCCCCTGTTTGCATCTGCTGGTGTGCTGCTTGAATGTGACAGACCTGAATGCTGGACACCACCCCCAGCAAAAGCCCTTCCTCCCGGGGAGCAGCAGAGAATGGATGGGTGTCTTTACCTGGTCTGGTCCACGTCGGGTGCCTGGGCATCTTCCTGCAGCCCCCACGATTCACGTATGCTCTAGGGTGGCCTCTGCCTCCGCTAGCCTCTCTTTGTCATCCTTGTCTTCCTCTTCTTCCTCTGAAGATGCGAACAAAACAGAGTCCCAGATGCTCGCTCAGAGGACCACTATGTTCTGAAGGGGTTATATCCATGTATCACTTCATGATGGTAACCAGCACCTTGCAGCAGAACACTTAGGGCATATGTTAAAGTCTTGGCTTTGGTACAGTTGACTCAATCATATTCTCTGTGCCAAAGGCTCTGCAGACCGAGGATGTCATCACCTTAAAAATGGTAAGGGAGGTTCCTGCAAAGATTCTTCCGCCAGGATCTGTGTGTGTCCAAGAGCTTTCCCCAGGTCCAGCTGGGATCACAGCTGAAAATGCCCAAAATACACTTGCCGAGCACTAGATACTCGCTTTAGGTGGCTCCACTTCTGATTCAGACTCCGGGTCTCGCCAGTCCCACTGCTGTTATTAAGCTGATTGATGCTGGTTGGAATTTGGTGAAGAGTTGAGTTAAAGAGAGAGAGTAACAGGGCCTGAGCCTGCAGAGAAAGAAACCTGGCACGATTCTGCAATACTATGGGAGGGTGACGGAGCCTTGAGAACAAAACCAGCAAGAATAACACAGAAAACCCCCTGTGGATATTTCCAAAGTGTTATCAGAAAGTAAAGGTACAATATCCTTAACGAAATCAGCTCTGCTGAACTCAACTTATCCTTAAGAAGTGTTGCAAACAGCTGTAACCTGGCAGAGATGCTCTGTACTGGTTCAGTGAAGCATGACAGAGGCAATTAGTGTACTTCTGCTAACCAGGCAAGGTTTTGACCAGCCGAATCCTTAGACATCACTGCAGTGAGCAAAAAGAGTCAGAGCACGCAGGCAAAACACAATCCTTTCCTCCTTGCCCCCTGCCTGCAGGCCGGTGCTGTATGGAGATTCTTGTCTGGAGGGAGCAATAATCTATGGAAATACGAACCTCACAGAACACGTCATGAGGGAGCTTCTGGTGACAAGCAAGTAGGAGAGCACATCAGGATGTGTGTGTAGCACAGCCGTGACCTCTAGCCCAGCTGCTGCTGGCTGGAACAAGAGAAATTATTCAAAAGAGCTAACTACTTAGGCTCATCATTTATGTCTGTCGTCCTCCCAGCCAGCTCCCATCTAAGCATCAGAAAATCATTTTAGTAAACAACAGCCCGGTTTTGGCTGTTGCTCAGCTCTCTCCAAGCAGAGCTCCCAGAGGTACGTGGGAGTCACAAACAGCGCTAGGCGATAAGGATCATGACACGCCACCAATTCCCTTCCTGAGCTTCCACTCAGACAGAAACCAATTCCGATTCTATAACCTCCCACAGTCGCAGTGCCACTTGAAAGCCAACGAAGTTTTTCTCCTTTCACACATTGTCTCTCCCTCTCGACATGGCAGTCAGCGTTTGGAGGAGAGCAGGGAAGATTCAGCAGACTGCTCCAGTAGTAAACACAGTTCTTCCCTGGTTAATGCCACTGCAGTAATTGCACGGAAAGCTCCCTTCTCTACCACGACTTTGAACAACAGCCAAGACACAGAGGTGAAGTCAAGGCAGGAATTTATCAGGAAAGATTCCTTATGTAATTCTCACCTTCCAGGATCCTTACCAGCTCCTGCCTGCATGTTCTGCCAGTCCTAGAAATAACAGATGCTGGCTCCCACTCTCTTTGACTCAGGGCTTCCTGACAGCTGGCAAGAAGGCTTTCCTGTGCCTCTCACTCCAAGACCGCCTGTGGTTAGCAGAACAGCCTTTTGCCACCAGAGTTTTCAGGAAGAGGAAAGACTTCTGTACAGATCAGAGCAGGTATCTGCTTCTCCTGGCACAGTGACAACTCACAATGCAGTATTTTCTTTCTCCATTTATTTGATTAGATAATCGATAAATCAAATCCGATACGATAGCTTGAAACTAAGCCAGTGATTTACACTGGAAATTAATCCCTCAATCTTTCCAGTGAAAGCATTCTCAGAGCAAGGTCTATGAAGCAAAACTAAATTCATAAATTAAATATGACTAAGATGCACTCACAGTCACTTTATATTTATTCATTACAGGAACAGTTGTCTTGTCTTTCCCTGTTTATGATGGTAGGCAGCATCTCCAAATGAAGTACTGGAATTAAACATCAATGTCATCTTTTCCCACCAGTACTTGGTAGACTTTACTCTTTGCCTTTTTCACGGGGCTGAAGTTCCCAAAAGACAGCAGCCACCAGCCAGGGCTGTTTGTTCCTTGCTGCTGCAGGAACAGCAATTCTAGGAAAGGCGCGCTCCACAGAAACTGAGCCAACACCTGCGGTACCGGATGGCCAGTCCTGCCCGATTACACAAGCAGCAATCAAGAAACACCACAGCAAGCTCCGACAGAGAATTCTCCTCATCCCTTGCACATACACCACCCACTCGAACGACAAGGATACACAACATTCCTGGTTAGTACAGCATAACATGCAAGTTTTTCTGCAGAAACCCTTTACTCGGTCTTTTAAAGCTGCTTTACAGAAGTAATGGGGAAATCAATTCTCTTCCTTGTTTTATTAGAAAACAGTTTTGTTTTGCTCAAACTTTACCTAAAACATTGCTGTTAAGGACAGTCCGTGCTCTACCCCATCAGTGAGTATTTCCAAACGAAAACACCAGTAACGGAACCATCGCTGTCACACACGCTGCTGCTCCTGCCGCGGCAGTGAAAGCTGCGGAGCCAGATCCTTGCACGCATGACATGCCCAGGGGGCCGACTGCAGCACCTCAGCTCTCACGGGGAGACACTGAGCTCTCTGGGACTCACCGGGGTGCAGGAGAGCTCTCAGTTTCCACAACTCTCCCTCCCTGGCTTCTATGGGAGGAATGCTCCACGTTTCTGATTTCCTCCCCTAAGGTGATTTTCTCTATTTTATGCACATGAAGTCCTAAGCCCATACACGCACAGCACTCCCCATGCACCCACTGAACCTGCCTTTGATTGGCTGTCTGCCATGATTTATTTTATTAATAAAGACACCTCTCTTCCCTGGGAAAAGCTTTCCTTAGAAAGCAGACAAATGTTTTTAATAAGAACTAAGAGATGGAACAATCTCCTGTCTCCTCCTCTTGTACTCTCTTCTGGACTTGAATCAAGACACCAAAACCCATCTTGACGAGAGAAAATCCTGGTTTAAAGCTTGACCAAGCAACCAAGCCCCATGGGCCTGACGTATGTCCTAATGAATTATTCTGCTAATGGTATCAGAAGAAAGTTAACTTCCCTAGCAGCTGAGGAAGTGTCAGGCAATCCCTTTTCCATCCAATCTTTCCTCCTGGTGATTTTCTAAAGGAACCAAAGCTACACAGAAACTGGCTGCCACGTTTCATGGTGTTGTTCGGCCTGGAGAAGAGAAGGGTTTGGGGAGACCTTAGGGCAGCTTCCACTATTGAAAGCGGCTTCAGAAAAGCTGAGGAGGGGCTCTTGATCAGGAAGTGCAGGGAGAGGACGAGAGGGAACAGTTTTAAGCTGAAAGAGGGGAGATTGAGATGAGATATTAGGAAAAAATGTTTTCGCTTGACAGTGGTGATGCCCTGGCACAGGTTGCCCAGAGAAGTTGTGGCTGACCCATCCCTGGAGGTGTTCAAAGCCAGGTTGGATGAGGCTTTGAGCAACCTGATCAAGTGGAAGGTGTCCCTGCCTATGGCAGGAAGGTGGAACTGGATGGGCTTTGAGGTCTCTTCCAACCCAACCATTCCACGGTTCTATGTCAGTAATTTTCTGACATCTTTGAACTCAGGGTCAATCACCACCCCTCATCATCAAACAATTTAACACGCCTGAAGACTGGAAGGAGGTGAACGGCTTGGCTCAGTGGCAATTCTTGGATGAGACAACACATAAAAAGTACAATTTCTTCATTACTAAGATTTAAATAGCAGTGGTTGGATATAAACACACACTGCTGAGTGGCTCAGGTAATGGCATTTATACAGATTGTGCATTATTATTCATGGAAATTGTAATGCCTCCAAGAAATTCAGCTGAAAGTTCTGCTCCAGTTGGTGCTGCTTGACTCTCAAAGTACCCAGAGGCTTGCCTTATCGTGTTTTCTTAAAATAAAGTGAGATTTACTGCTTGTTTTTATTTCATACTTAAAACTGAAACCTGATCTTTGGCTAAAAGATTCTGGGAATCTAACAGTTTCTGTTTCCAGTCACTGGCAATCCATACCCATCTCTTAAGAGCTCTGTTTTGTTTCTTCCCTAGAAGAACGCTTCGGTGTATCTCTTGCTTCACATAAAGCCACCTTAGTTACCAGAACACATTCACTTCTAAGGAGTTCTCAGTGGAGATTTGTCATTACCACCCTCACTTTGCCGGAACAGAACTTGCTTTTTAAAGTTAAAAAAACCCCAAACACACTGATGCTTCCAAGGGAAGCCCCCAGGCATGTCCATTCAGTAGCAGTTCGTCTTTTTTAAGTTAAAGGTGCTTCTGTGCCTGTAAGCACGGCACAGCTCTGCAGTCACACTAAACTGGAGTCCAGCCTAACTTCTGCTGCCACTGGGATTATGTGGTACCCGCTCAGGGCAGCAGTCTCCTCCATTTCTCTGCTTGTTTTAGCTTCATCAGAGCCTGAAAATTCATCTAGAATGTCAGAAAGACAACAGCACCTCTTTTTCTCCAGCCCCTGACAGCCGTTTCTGGAATTAAGGGCCATGCTTATTCCACTGATTTATATTAAAAAAAATCAGCTTTTACTATTACTCAGTTTCCAACTGACAGACAAGCACAACATTTACAGTGAAACAACTCTGCAATGCAACCTTCACTGTGCAAAACTGCTGGATCCAGAGCAACTACAGAACCTCTCCTTATTTTACATTCTTTCTTGAATGTGCTCCATGGGCTGCAGGGCTTTTGTTCCTGGCTCTTTCCCTAGGAATACACCACCGTCCCACCTGTCATTAATTCCTCGCTCCCGCTGATGATTTCTTCCCTCTTACTTTTCAAGCACAATGGTCACACATCTCCCCAGAGCAGCATGATGCAAGTAAATCCATCCCTTTCCCTCCACAGACCGAAGGAAAAGGAAGGGAAAAAGAACAGGGAATGCCACTAGTCTGTACTCAGGACAGCAGCACATCCCAAGAGCTGCAGTGCTGTGATTCAGAAAGCATGCACAAAGATAAAATATTACCTTCATGACCGGCTGAGCAAAATACTTCGCACTCCAGTCACAAAAGCCCGTCTGCACCGTGGCCGAAATGAAACTTTTGTGTCCAACAGTGTCATCAGCATCATCAGTGGTCTGTCCAGAAAGAGAACAGGATGTTAACTCACATCCCTCCCATTCACATGGGCAAGATGCACACACAGTAATACCAAATACCTCACCGGGCAGAAAGAAGCTCAAATGCATTGCCATGGAGCTGAAATTTTTTACATCTAGCTTTAGGATCACTGTCATTACATTAACTCTTTGGAAACACGTAAACTGCACAGCACAAAACATTGTCAGGCCACCGTGTGAATCAGGGCTGAAGCATCAGTGTATCATCAAAATCAAGTCCCAGGATGAATTTTGTCACCGTCTCCCAAGCATCTGGCACCAGAAACACTGGAGCAGTGAGGGTGATTCAGGATAAAGCGCAGCCACACATAGCTTCAGATCAAGGGCACTCCCTGATCAAGCATCCCCCTCCAGCTTTCCTGGAGCCCCTTTCAGAACTGGAGACTGCTCTAAGGACTTCCCAGACCCTTCTCTTCTACAAGGCTGAACAACCCCAGCTCCCTCAGCCTGTCCTCATATGGGAGGTGCTCCAGCCTTTGGACCATCTTGTTGGCCTCCTCTGGACTCAAGTGAAGACCAGTTACTCTTCAGTATTCAGAACAAACAAAATCTGTGCCAGCCACCTATCCTGTGGCCTGCGATGCAGGTACCTCACCGATTCAGGTGGGAGAACCCTTCCCTTTTACAGTACCAGCAGGGAGAAAAGGAGGGAGAAGAGATGGCTGAAAGCTGAAGAAAACTGCCCACTGGCAAGCA
Source organism: Phaenicophaeus curvirostris (assembly GCF_032191515.1). Classification (NCBI taxonomy): domain Eukaryota; kingdom Metazoa; phylum Chordata; class Aves; order Cuculiformes; family Cuculidae; genus Phaenicophaeus; species Phaenicophaeus curvirostris. The sequence goes on along the minus strand of NC_091410.1, from coordinate 8,791,184 downwards.
CAGTCTCTATCTTCAAGCGATGGACGCAAGCACAGCCATGTGTGCTTGGACTCAACCATATTCATGTGAAGTGACTCATCTGAAGGTGACGTTCAGAGTCCCGTGTGCATACCAAGATAAGATTGCTCTATTTGGCACCACATCAGCCCTTCACGCTTCTATAAATGGAAAAATGCCCAGTATTTGATGTGTGTCTTTAGAATGCTAAAACGTATGCAAACCCCTTGCTGCCTTGCTTTCCTGCTGAAAAGAGGAGTGGCTGCTGTTCCTCCCAGAGGTCCTCGCAGCTCTTAACTCATCCACTTTCTTCCAGCAGCACAACCTGCACTGAGCTTTGGTCCTCCTAGTAATGGTCTGGGCTTACATCCTCCTATGTGCAGAGCAAAGAGGGGTTGCCAAGCATGGAGTGGGTCAGAACTGCTGGAGAGAAGGTGAATATTCTGGTGCAGAAGCATCTATCAGTCTCTTGAAAGGAAGGCAGATTTCTGTGGTAAAGGAAGAGGAATCTCCCTTTTCCCCTCCTCAGTCCCTGCTTTGCTGGGGTTGGAGAAAAATCATGAGGGTGACAGATCTGACTCTGCATTACTGCTAGGGCAGACAAATGTTTATGAAAGAATAAGCAATCAACTCTGATTAAACACTTCTCAGTAGCAGAAGTGAATAATGCCCCATCAAAAGCTATAAAACAAAATTGATCCCGAAGAAAAAAAAAAAAAAATCAATTTCCACTTTGCTGGTTAGAGGAAGCTGATCTGGACCTAAGAGCAGCTGGAAGCAAACAAGAGATATGGAGAGGTAAAACACAAAGGACAGAAGAAAGAACCTGAAGGGAGGTTGTGGAGAGGAGGGTGCTGGCCTCTTCTTCCAAGTGACAGGGGGCAGGACGAGAGGCAATGGCCTCAAGCTCCACCAGGGGAGGTTCAGGCTGGACATCAGGAAAAAATATTTCACAGAAAGGGTCATTGGGCACTGGCAGAGGCTGCCCAGGGAGGGGGTTGAGTCACCTTCCCTGGAGGTGTTTAAGGCATGGGTGGACGAGGTGCTAAGGGGCATGGTTTAGTGTTTGATAGGAATGGTTGGACTCGATGATCCGGTGAGTCTCTTCCAACCTGGTTATTCTGTGATTCTATGAATGCGTAACAAAGCTCAGTGGAGCAGGGAGGCAAACAGATCTGGAAGGCAGAAGTCTCTTTACCTGTTCAGGCCCTTTGTCAAACATTTTTCTTGTTCTGGGGAACTGGTGGGAGTGGGGAGTGTACTGAACCCCCATGTTGCTGACATTGGCAGGTCTTACGGACGTGATGTCCCGACTGCTGGGCTGTTTGGTCACGTCATTTGTCAGGCTGGAGCTGCTTGTGCTCGTGGTTGGAGGGGAACCTCTAGGGAGCCAAAAAAGAGGGAGAGGATTTGAGAATCACTCTTGCACATGAATGATGTTAATTTTACTTCTCTTCTTATAGGATTTATATGTTACTGCTGTGCTTCCTCTACAGAAACAAAACAAAAGAAGACCACACACTCCACCTCCAAAAGACACAAAACAAGTCAACCTTGATTGCATCATCTCCAGACTGATCATAAGAAAAGGAACATTTTTGGTATCTGCAGACCAATGGCCACTGGCCCACAGGTCCTGACAGCTGACCTAAGACACACCGACCAGCTGTTATATGAGTGGGGAGACTGGAACTCCTCGCAGCCCGTAGAGGAACATTTTAATTTACATGTAAACTAAGATTTATCTTATTGCGCAGTTACATTAAAAAAATCATCACTGGGCAGTTCTGGGCCCTTTGTTTCAATTCTAAATCTTATTGGTGCACACTGATGACGAAGCTGCTAGATCTAAAGCCTGGTGTGCAGGTTCTGGGAAATGATCAATTGGTCAAATCAAAGCTTTGCCTTTATCTCAGTTGCACTGCATTGCTTGTTGATCATCAGATAACCCTGGCTTGTATCAGCTGAGAGTACAGAAAATACAGAGCAGACTTCAATGGGAAATTACCATATAGGTCAGGCCAGAGTGCGTCAGTAAAATTAGCAACATCTCAGTCTTCCTTTCAATTCACCTTTAGATAATTAGTGTGGCTTGTTACTCTTTGTCCTAGAAAGAAATACAAGAACTCTCCGCCTCCTCCCCGAGCTTTTGTTTCCGAGTACCTTACCAGGGCTAGAACAAGAAGTTACTGAGATGGCTGCAGGCTGACTCTGGTGCTGATTAACCGGGACGGTTACCTGAGCGCTGCCTAAACCCACTTTGGTGCAAGCACTAGAAAGCAACGTTGGAGCTTACCCGACTTGGTGGATGTGCATGCCCTTGTTGGTGGGGCTGGCAGGGGCAGACTGCGTCAGCGAGGAGGTGTCGAGGATGCGCTGGGGGCGAGCATTTACTGTTGCCTAGAGAAAAAAAACAGAGCAGAGTCCTGAACAGCCAAGACTGCAAAACGCCAACCACAGTTGTTTATTATCTAATACAACTGCACACCTGGGGTTAAACGAAGTTAAGCTCTATCGGTGTGCGTGTGGGTGTTTAAAAACGTATAGGAAAAAAAGCCCCTGTGCAGTTCCCAACAAAAGATGATTTTAATACTTTTTTAGACAGAAAACACTTACCGCAAAGTACCCTTCTGTTACTTACAGGGAAATGGCTTTGATGGACACACAAGCCTTTTCCCTCAATCAGTCACAGCCTATGACCTGTACCAGCACTTCAAACCAGGCTGCCGCTGGGCAGGCGAGAGAGCCCGGGGGTTCCCCCTCAGCAGCCAGATTTCCCTCCCACCTCCGGACAGAGGACTGTGTTTCTCACCCCAACGATAAATTCAGCACCCATTCCAACCCTGATTTCATGCTCAAGTCAGACCTCTTATCTTAAATGCAGCAACTGCCTGAAACTGCCTCCTGCTGCTCCTCCATCTCCCCTAACAAGAGCCGAGCTTCTGGAGTTAGCTGGAGGATGTCCCTTCCAGCAGCATCACAGCTATTCTTATGGGGAAGGCAAGGGATTTACACGCTTGGGTTCCTCCAAGCTCTACAAAACTCAGCCAGCCCTCTCACAAGATGGAACCTTGGTACTCAACCCCTGGCTAGAAGAGACCCATTTCTGATAGAGCCTGAGAAATCATTGTCCCTGCTCCTGGGGAAGGCCTGAAACATGGGCCAAGATAAAGGCGGTGAGATACCAAAAGCTACATCACCAGCTCACACTCCTCCAGGATGCTACTCACACTATGAAAATGAGTCTTCCCTTTAGAAATGGGGAAGCCCTCCATTGCTTATGGACTCCTTCCCTCCTCTTCCACGTCACCCTGCCTGCTGTGAAATGTCTGATTTTTTTCATATACTGCAATAACTCTTCAAGGAGGCCCCAGACTGGCATAAAAAAACCTCCAGAGACAGATACAGCTATCCCACAAGCAAGATTACTTTCATCATCTCTTCAAACACTAAGAAAATCCACATACTGTCACACAAGAGGTGAGTGGGGGTCTTGGGTGATGACACTAGGGCTTGCATCCAGCTGAAATCAAGACCAGCAGCTACTGAAACACGAAGCATGTGAAAAGCAAGAGCTGCATGCATGGTCTTCTGGAGCCCAGACAGCTAACAAGCCTTTAAAAGCAGAACCAACAACCACTGTGAACATGAATTTCTTTTCATTTAGAGCCCACACATGTCCACTGCAGAGATGTTTGAGGCACTCAAGCTTGGAGACACCCTACCTCCCCCTTGCAGGAGCTAAAAGTTCTTCAGAGACGACCTGCATTTCTCTCTTCCTCAAATGACACTGCAAGGTTTTCCCCTCCCTTGACAGGGTTTGAGCTCTCCGGAGCATCATCCAGACCCTTCCAGCACACAAATCAGGCGTACAGGAGAGCTGGGGAGAGGCTCTTCCTCAGAAAGAACAGGGACAAGGGTGAGGGGAAATGGTTTTAAGGTGAAAGAGAGAAGATTTAGACTATATCTTAGGAAAAAATGTTTGTCTATGAGGGTGGTGAGGCACTGGCACAAGATGACCAGAGAAGTTGTGGCTGCCCCATCCCTGAAAGTGTTCAAGGCCAGGTTGGATGGGGCCTTAAGCAACCTGATCCAGCAGGAGGTGTCCCTGCCTATGGCATGGGGTTGGAACTGGATGGGCTTTAAGGTCTCTTCTAACCCAACCCATTCCACGACTCTACAATTTGTTAGGCTCAAAGGAGCGGTGATGCCCGTTACTGCTACGGCTGGAAAGGGAATGTGCTGACTCCCAGTTAGCCTGGCTGCCCCTGAACTGGCCTCCTCTTACAAGCCAGGCTCCTTTTATGTGTTATTTTCCTCATTTTCATATGGGGGTATGAAGTCTCCTTAAGGCCACACGTCCCTCCATCACCCAGGAATGCAGCAGCGTCTCCAGTGAGCAGATGTGACTGCACAGGGCTGGGACAGAGGAGCACACAATAAGAATGGAAAGTAGGTAGAAACAATTTAGCAAGTAGTGACATATTATTATTGCTAACTGGTTTTAATTAGTCACAGAAGGCTCAGGTTTAAGATTCTTGCAGTCAGGTCTGTCACCTGAAATGGGTCAGGTCACCTCGTTTCACAGCAGGGGGACAAGGTCAGCTAATGATAATTTACTGAAGGGGTACAGCGAGACAAGGGTGTGGCAGCCAGCCTTCCTTTTCCTGGGAAAAATAAAATAGCAATTTCTTTTCTGAAGGCAGCAAGCGCTGCGAGGGCTGCAGTTCAGTGATACGACAGCTTATTTTGCTAGAGGGAGGCAGCAGCTCCCCCTTTCCTGGAGATCTGCTCCTCTGCCAGTCAACTCATCTCATTTCAGGAGGGGAGATGGCAATTCGTAATTCTGCAAATTGACTTGGGGTTAAAAAAGAAAAAAAAAAAAAAAGAGCACGCTGCCAGAATTACTTGCTCCTGCACGGAAAACCCTGTGCCAAGGAGTGATGTTGTGGAGGAATAATTCCTGGGATAATTCATCCTCAAGCCTTCCATTAAAAACAGCTGGATGAAGGAACCTGGGAGGAAGCAAACTTTCCTTAATTAACTGTGATTTCTAAAAGTCTTAAAAAACCAACACTGATTACTTGGTCCTTTTTGTTTGTTTTGACGCAGGCGAAAAAAAACCATGTTTTGGATTCCGTAAAAGATCAGGCTGGGCATGAGAGTTGTGCCGTTCCAACCTGCATCATAAATATAAATCACAACAGAGCCACAATCTGTGTGAGAACTCGCAACGTCTGATCAGCCCGGGAAATAAAACGGCAGATTTCACATCCAGGAAGCGCGCCCGGCTGTGCCACCTACTCACCGGCTGCTCAGCAAGACTTCGCCCTATTTAAGGACCACTGGAGTTCTCCTGCAGACAAAGATCTATGTTCACGGCTCAGCTAAAAACTTGAACTGGTCTCATTTGAAAACAAAAGTCCTGCTTTTCATTCACCCAGTGCCTTGCAAATAACTGTTTCGCAAATGCAGACTCATAAATTGAACTTCTGCACAGCCACAAAGCTCACAGTACCAGCCTCGTGTTTTCCTGCAGGGCACTGAGAAACATGGCAGTATTTACTTCTCCTGAGGCTTTACTTCACACCACGTGGCTCCCAATGTGTTGTGTGATCACCCATCAGGGCAACTGAGCTGCACGACTCACACCTGCCTGTGCAAAATATGTTTAAAAATCACGAAGCCTTCAAGCACAGAGTTTGGTAGCATGAGCGTAAATATTTAGTTCTCTGCAAATGAAGATGCTGTTAACTGACACCACCCAGAAGTACAAGCCCATGGCCAATGGGTTCAGGTCTTTCAGCAAAAGAGCCCAACAAGAACAGGCAACGTCGTACAGATCGTGTCGCTTGTTCCATTGTGTTAATGTAAGAAAAATTCAGCTGTCCGAGTTCCAAAATGAAGCCTCTTGTTCCCCGACTTTTGTATTAATTAGAACAAAAGGGTTAAACCCCTAAATATTCAAGTGATTGACTTCAACTGAAGCAGGTTTTTGTTTAAGCAAGAAAATCAACTTTTGTTTTAATTCAGTGATAATATTCAAACAAAAATGGAAAATGTGTTGTTCGCAGATACTTGGGAGGGCCAGGGGGCCCGTGGGCAGCATCCAGGCTGCTCCCTTTTACATCCAACAACGCTTCATTAGCACCAAGGAAAGATCTCAAGGATACAGTTATCAAAATGTAGTTGTTACTAATTAGCATTACACATTAGACAGCTCCTATAATCTGTCTGAGCTCCCACCAGCAGAGACACATTGCTCAGGCTTGGAAATCCTGACAGCACTGCTGGCAGCAGGAGCTTTGTCCATAACAAAGTGAATAACAGTCAGATCATAACCCAGGATCTGAAGTCTTAGCTTCCATTCTGGTGGGCTGACAATAGGACTTGATTTTATTTAACTAAAAAAAGCCTTTTTAGAAGCTACTTAAGCCAAGTGGTACTAGCAAAAGCAAAGCCCACAGCATCCTGAGGCGTGCAGCAGCTAGTCTGCTGCATACACAGCTGCCCAAACTGCTGGACAACAGCGTATTTCAGTACTTTCCTTACGGATTTTATGGTTAAGGCAAAGAAGAACAAAGAAGTTTTGTTCACTGCAGCATCCTCAGTTAAAAGTCTTTGTAGATGGGAATGCTTTTCTTATTTTGCCAAACCATTTGAAAAGCCATCACGTTTGCAAGGCAGGGACAACAGAAAATAAGCAGTCTGAGAAGTAGAGAGTGAGATGCACAATGCCCATCCACTTCAGCTTTTGGACTCCATTTGGTACCAAGACATTTAGTTCCAAACTCACCAGAATCAAGACCGAATTTACCTAACTAGTCATAACATTGACTAGAAATCACAATATAACAATTACAATTCCTGCTGGCTAAGCAGAGCCACAGCAGTGCTACCAAAGGCATCTGCAGGGCACTGGAGCATCTCTATTACCATTTATACATCTCTTTCCACCAGCAAGGAAGCAAGTCCTGAATTTAAGACAGGAAAAGCAGATCTGGTTCCTCTTTATGTCTCTTTTAATCCCATAGTAGGAGTAACATTTCATCTTGCCTTCCAAAATGCAGAACTGAAATAGTTTCATGCATCTAGAGCAGAGAGATGGAAATCTTTCACCTTTTCCTTCTTTTTCACCTTAGTTTGGCCTCTCCAGCTCAACAGTAATTTGCTGTCCATCTAAATCACCAGGGAAAGGCTGACCTCGTTGCCCCCACCGTCACAATAATTCTATATCCCGAACCCCAGACTACCCCGCTCACAGATACTTAAAACAATACAAGATTTAAATAAGTAACTATTATTTTCTCTATAGGAAATCAAATTTGAAAGCAAGGAATCTCTAAGGCGTTAAAATGGAAGTGCACAATGCCGGCATCTCTTACTGCAACTTTCACTTAGAAGCCTAAAGCTGAAGGTTTAAGATAATTCACTGGAAATCATCAGTAAGAGACGTCATCTTGCATTGCAATGGCTCATGGTCTTGATGCTAGAGCAACTAGAAAGCACGTGGGAAGGACTGCGTTCAGACAGCTTTCTAACATCGCCGGCCGGGGCAGGAGGGGAGGCAGTTGGTGAGAAGATGTTCTGGGGTGGCCTGGTGCTTTGTTTCAAGGTGGAAGGTGAGGGTGTTTCTCTACACTTGCCAAGATGGCAATTCTGAATCAGCAGTGATGGCAGCCTCCAGGGACATCTTGTCACCCTTGGAGGATGAAATGTGATGAGGATGGTGGTTTAGGCGGATCAGGCCTGGGTTGAAGAGGTGAGTAGTGGCAGGGGTGTCTGCATGCTGACTCACATGTACTAGTTCACCTGGATTGGAGAGCCGTTGCGGCTTCAGTCTGCCGGCCAGTCCCACTTGCATAATCTAAATCAGTTTGCAAACGGATAATTTAATGAAGTATATTTAAGGTTTCTCCCAGGGACCGATGTAGATAAGTAGATTTCAAAACCAGACCTACTGTCTAAGGTCTGTACCTAATTCACATCCTAAAACAATCCCAGGCCCTCCCCCATTTATTTATTTCACCTGATCAAGAGTTCATATGAGTATTTATCAGTTCATATGAGTATTTATCATTTTGAAACATTAAAAGCTCCTTCTGCAATAGATCTAGACCAAACTAGGACCACTTACCAGAGCCCTCCAACGGATCTATCCAGCTCAGTCTACCCATGCCTTGTCTAAGCGTGAAGAAAATTAACCTCCAAAAGCCTCATGGACACACACGAACACAGAAGGCGTACCTTGTAAGCAATACTGTTGAGAACTTTCATAGCCAAGTCGGAAACATCGGGATAGGGATCGGCAGCGAGGTGAAGGAGCACTCTCCAAATTTGGGTATAAACGCTGTTGAAACTCACACCTAAAATAATAAAAACCAAAACAAAAACCAAAGCCCCACAGGGCATGACAATCCATCAACTCAAACTCTTTGATCTTATGTGAGAAAATTCATTAGAACTCCAAACATCACAATGACATCTAAGAAAACATCAAGAGAAGAGCTCAAAAACACCCTATGTGGGCATTTTGTCTCCATTTTGTCCTTCTTTGTGAACTCTGCAAGGGTTCATAAAATGCAAGTAGGAGAAAGGAAAATAAATGAAAAACTGCTTAAATAAGCTTCACTCAAACCGCTGGCTTTCTAAGCTCCTGAAGCAAATACAAGGCCAAATGGAAGACCAGATAATGTCCTTGGAGTTCCAGAGCTAAAATACTAAATGGCATAAACCCCAGAGCTACTGGCTTATATTTCTAGTTCTTTTTATTGCTGTTTTAAGCATTAATACTCAGCTTGAATGTTCAAGGACTTATATATTCTACAAGTTTACTAAACATCTAGATGTTAAAAACGAAGCTTTTGGACCTGTACCTTTGAGAAGCAGTAAGTCTAACTCAGCCTTCCCTACTGACATTTGTATAAATTCCTCAACTGCCAGCTTGTTATTTAACCAGAATATCTGCCATTTGGTATTTCAGCAGAGGGGACTGACAGATTCAAAACACAAATCAAATTATTAAGCATTTGCAACAACTGATAAAATTCTGTGAACATTTTATTTTGCTGCTTTTAAGCGAATCTTTAATTTGGTATTCTTTCTACTAACCCTCACAATGTCTAATAGTCGTAACACCGTGGTTTGGGAGTTGAGCCATTTGGACAATATTAAAGTGATTGCACTAACAAAAAGGGAACTAAAATAGGGATTTCAGATGAGTCACAATCAATGGTAAATGACAGACCAAGCTGTTGCTGCATTTGCTTTCGTGTTTCTGGAGGCATCTAAATATAAAGTGTTAAGCTTAAGAAAGGGTTCGTTGGTCAACAAGCAGCTTTGCACCTTGCATGGCTGCTAAACCTGATACTCAAACCAACAGAAAATAGACTTGGACAGTCTGGTTCTGAACGTTGGCTGAAGGAGGCAAGTGGTGCACGGTAACAGGCTTCAGGAGTAAGCACCTGCATTTCATGTGCTCATCGGTGTTAGCCAAGGGAATCTCTTCTGCCAGAAAAACTCCTCAGCATGCAACAAAGCATCCTGAAAAATGCGAAGGCAATAACCTAACCCCATCCCCCCTCCCGGCCAGCTTGCTCAGCTGACATGCAAAGGATTTTCCAAGTGGAGTTTGGTGCAGATACCTCAAAAATACTGATGACTGCACCGCTTGGACAGTGCCACCCATTTGCTGGTGGCTACTGATACCACAGACTCCTACAGCCAGTTCTAACGTGTATCAGACAGGTAAGATGCAAGGTCCAACGAAGATACAACAAAGGTAATTCCACCAAGGAAAAGAGGAGCTGTTAATCCAAGATACAGCAGAGTTGAAGGACACTGATTTATCACATTTCCTTTATGCCACCTGAGGAGAGTCTAAAGTGCACAGTCATGGAAAGTGCAAGCACGGCATGCAGGAGTTGAGCAGAACCAGTTTAGAATGGTGCAGATCTGAGTTCAGCTTTTGGCTTTGGTAGTAATAGGCAGAAGTCACTGTCTTTTTCAGAACCTCTTGTGTCTGTGTTTAAAATAAAGAAAATGTCAATACAAGATAAAGTCAGTCTCTGCTTGGAAGAGGGTTCAGCCTCCCAACCATAAAGGAAGGTGATACAATGCTTGTCTGTCTTCCCCAAGCTTCTGATCATTTAGGATCTATTCTTGCAATTGTCATGTTCATCCTGGAAGCTTCTATTATCAGGGAAAGAAAGAGGGGAGGGGGAAAGAGAAAGAGCAAGAGACAGAGAGAGACAAAGTGCCGCAAGTTGTGGGAGAGAAAAAGGCCCCGGACACTGAAGCAGCCAGGCAACATCATCCAAGGTCTGCTAAGAGCTCTGCCTCCTACGTTTGGTCCTGTGCTAGAAGTTACGTAAGGACTGATGGGAAATCCCAATGCCTTGATTGCTTTTAAAGCCCTTGAAAGACAGTAAAAGGAAAGGGAGAGAGGGAGAACACAAGGGAGAACATCAGCTTTTCCAGTGTCTCTGATAACCACCTCACTCATGACGCAGTCATGAAGTAAAAACCCCAATGACATTTTTTATACATCTAAGCGTCGTGAAAAAAAAACAAGTTTAAAACAGAAGCGAGCCAGTGCAATTCCTCATTCACTCAGCAACCTTTGAAAAGAACAGAGGGAATTTCTACAAAGGCACCTCAGGCTCAGAGCTGGGGCTCGAAGGACCAGGCCTTTCGTCTACCGTCCTCCCCTACCCGTGTTAGCGTGTGCATTGCACTGATTCAGCCGAGTGACACAGCCGACACAGCTCCTCGGAAAGACCCGAGCGCCGAGGCAGGAGGATAATGGCAGGCGGCAGAGGGGGCAGGAGGAACAGCAGCTTGATTTCATGTGATGGACTAAAATGGAAAAAAATATCCATGAGATGCAAACAAAGAGCTGCGCAAGGGGGACGGGGTGTTAATCTAAGCAGACAGCTCTGTAATTAGTCAGACTGATTCAAAGCCAGATAAATGGACCTTGCAGCATGGATTTACGTTTAGAAAATGATTCTTCTCTGCTAAGAATGTCAAAAATAAATTGCCTGCCTTTACTGACAACTTTGATTTTCTTTGCATATGCATAACTCTTAGTTTGAGAGCCAGCATCACGCAATGGCCTGAAAGAAGGGACCTGGCTGAGGTCCTGCAGTTGGGTCGCAAAGTACGTGAAGGGTAGAACCACGCTGGATGCAAAAAATGAATACTGATAGTGCTCCTAATTCTTTTTGTTTTGCCAGGCTTTGACAGGGTTTCTCCCCAATCTCCTGTACAAATCACAGCAGTGGTTTTAAGCCCATTCCTCATCCGACAGAGCGGCCTCTGTTACCCGCTGCACACCTTGGGCCTGCACAGCCCAGCCTGCCTGCAGGGTGAGGCACGTTACAGGCTGGCACGCAGGGAAACATAGAGCTGAAACGTTTCAGACTGAATGGCACCCGAGGATGCAGACATGTGTTCAGTTCTGGGCCCCTCACCACAAGAAGGATGTTGAGGCTCTGGAGCGAGTCCAGAGAAGAGCAACGAAGCTGGTGAGGGGGCTGGAGAACAAGAGGAGCGGCTGAGAGAGCTCGGGGTGTTTAGCCTGGAGAAGAGGAGGCTGAGGGGAGACCTCATTGCTCTCTCCAACTACCTGAAAGGAGGTTGTGGAGAGGAGGGAGCTGGGCTCTTCTCCCAAGTGACAGGGGACAGGACGAGAGGGAATGGCCTCAAGCTCCACCAGGGGAGGTTCAGGCTGAACATTAGGAAAAAATTTTTCACAGAAAGGGTCATTGGGCAGTGGAACAGGCTGCCCAGGGAGGGGGTTGAGTCACCTTCCTTGGAGGGGTTTAAGGGATGGAGAGACTCACTCCAGAGCCTCAACATTCTTGTGGTGAGTGGCCCAGAACTGAACACAGGATTCAAGGAGCAGCCTCACCAGTGCCAAACCCCTTTCCATCACCTTCCAACAGTCCTGGAAGACTGGGGAAGTCCCACTGGACTGGAGGCTGGCTGATGTGCCCATCTACAAGAAGGGTCGCAGGGAGGACCCAGGAAACTACAGGCCTGTCAGTCTGACCTCAGTGCCAGGGAAAGTCACGGAACAGGTGATCTTGAGTGCTGTCATGAAGCACATGCAAGAGAACCAGGTGACCAAGCCCAGTCAACGTGGGTTCATGAAAGGCAGGTCTTGCCAAACACACCTGATCGCCTTCTATGACAAAGTGACTCGACTACTGGATGAGGGAAAGGCTGTGAACAGTCAGGAAACCTCTACATCAAACTCCCACTTCCGAAATCCACTCCGATCCCTGTGTTTTGCTACTGTGCAGGTTACTATTTATCAATACTGCAGGTTGACCAGTTACTTCTCATTATGACTGTACATTTCAATATATTACCTAGTGATAGAGTAGGAGGTTCCACCTGTCCCAACACTCTCTCTCTTGTTTCCTGCCGCTGCCTGTCCATTTACGGCTCTCCCTTTCCTCATCCTCACTGCAGTAACCTCCTGATTTAAGGTTACTTTGAGGCAGCTCTTCAGGACAGAAAACAAATAGTTTTCTGCCTCCAGCCTTTCTTGCTGGAAAAGAGAACTATTCCCCAGCATTCACTGCTCCAAGATGTAGTTTCCTCCTTCTTTGATCATTCCCTAATATAATCTTTCCAGTGAAGCTCTCTGTAGGACAAAGGCTTTAATCATGTAGTTTGGATATGAATAACCAGCCTCAAGGTATGCAGAAACCTCATCTTAACTTCTTCCCTTTTCCTGTCTTAAAACTTAAACTAAAAATTTCCAGGACACCAAGATTAACTATTTGTATGAAAAAAGCAGCAAGGCTCAACTTCCCACCCACACCGAGTATTTGACCTCCAGCTAGCTAAGAAGCTGTCTGTAAAGTGGCACAAGAGGGGATGGAGAGGTTTTACTCAAGTTTATGGGAAGAAGGACATTGTATGATGCTGTAATGTCAGTAAAGTGGATAGACTGATCCCGAATCCTTCCTCCAAAAGACAGAGTAGAGCAAAACACTTCTTCTATCAAGACAAGTGTATCACCCAGTTCGACTCCCCTCTGGGTTACCCCACTCTCGTACTGCAGTACTTTATTGCGCACTAAAACTTTAAAGAAAGGGGTTAATCTGAGCTGGGATGGCATTTTGAAACCTCTTTCCTTAGGGAGCAGGAGTGAGCAGGCTGGAAGATGGTGGTTCTTCGGTAGAAATGAAAAAAGCCTGGCTTTCAGCAGGCAAACGCTGAAGGTAATGGGATTCTGTGTGAGTTATGAATTTTAAACACCTCTATAAGCTCTGTCGTTTCCAGCTGGATATGAGCTCTTCCGATTGAATAAGAATGAGGGAGGCTGTGAGAACTGCTCTTTTGTTTTCCTAGGTCTCTCTCACTCATCTCCAGCTCATCTCTAGACTCCTTTCCAGCTGAGCCGTAAAGCTCTTGTGAGACACGCATGAGCCATCAGGCAGGACCAGCTCGCATCAGTGGAAACAAGGAAAAATCCAAGTTCTAGCATAAAATGGAGAGAAATTTGCTAACATTCCTGTCATGTTTTAGAAGATCAAATTTCATTACCTACAATCAAAAGTAAATGAATTTATCAGGTTTCTAATGAACACATGGTTTTAAACTGCCCACAGGGGCTCAAGAATTACAACCCCAGAATGTTTTGACTCAGGAGAGCCAAGTCACCATTCCTTCTTGCAGAAAACACAGAGCAGAGCAAAATGTTTCTTCGCTTGGGGCAAGTTTATCACTCAGAGGGGACTCCTTAGACTTATATCACTCATCACTGATTTTTGACGGCTAGAAAAACATGGGCACATTTACTGATTACAAAGGAAATAGAGAGACCTTCCCCCAGCATTTCTCTGCTGTGTGCTGCCTCCCGTGCTCCCTGGAAGGAGGCTGTTCCAAGAGCCTGGTCCTTCTGCATGTTGGCTGTGTTATCACCCCAAAACAGTTCAGATTACCTGAAAAACTCCAGCTAGTTTAAAGCAATGCTATTGCAGCAGTCAGACACGGCAGGGAAAGTTACTGGAAAAACAACTGAGCTTAATATAAACATTCCAGTTTTGTTCCATAAAAGAAATGCAAATAATCTATCACCTGCAAATCAGCCACACACTGCATAAATACCAGTAAGATTTCCCTTCCTTCCGCGCTACAGCACTTTACTCTGCAGAGTTCTGTACATCACCCAGAGTCAGACACCAGGAAAGAAAGCGACTGTTGAGTGGTGTTAAGAAGTTCAGTGCTGTTACTGGTGCTGCTGCTACTTATTCAGGAAGAAATAACAGTGAGGGGATTGGAGGCAAAAGGATTAGCCACAGAACGTTTTGCACAAAAGCAGATTTTTATGAAATCCTTGGTCTTTTTCCTTTTAAGACACAGCTTGGGATTTCTTCATTTTTATGTAGCATCTTAATGATATACAATATACCTGCATGGAAAACCAGCAAGGTAAGGCTTCCTTGGAAGGGTAACACAACAGAGTGGCTGCGCTGTATGGAAATACAACCCACATGTAAAATAACCAGAGGAAGCAGCCAGGGCCAGCGTGCCCTGCTGCTATGTCTGGGATGGTGACTCCACATGCTCACTCGCTAGGCAATGAAACTCCAGTTGATGTGCAATTCCTGCATACACTACTTTTTTGTGCTCAAATTTCTGGTCATTGTAGTGAAGCGTGCAGCTGGAGCCAATAGCTCTCATTCCCAGTCCTTCTATCAGAGCAGGAGGGACTCTGCACTGCGTGCAGCCTAACCAAACACAAAAGCAGCATTTCTACTGCTAGAGAAATTTTGTTGGATTAAAATTTAGTAGGATAAGATCCTAACTTTCCAAAAAAAGCTAACACAAGCATGTGAAGAATGGCGAAACAAAGAGTGGGCAGGAGAAACTTTACTCACCTATTAGTGAATTCAGAGAAGAGTAGGAGCTGACTCGTCTCATCTTGTCAATAGTTTCAAAGGACAGGATATACTCTTCGTTCTCAGGGCTGCCCAAGGTGCTGCTGGCGCTGCTGCTCGTGCTGAGATTCCCAGGAGAAAACGCAACAGAGCTTCCAGCTGCCAAAAGACAAGACAGCAGATGCTGAAACAAAAACTGGTGAGAGAACAATTTTTACCCAGGCATTAACAGCCCTTTTCTAAATCGTATAACACAAGGTGTAGGTAAATCCACCCTGTCCCTTTTTAAGCACTGAAAGTGGAGTAAGCATCAAGGGGTCAGAAAAGAATCAGTTAAAAATCTATGTACGTTAGGAAGCCGGAAGGCACCTTTCTGGCACCCAAACACTCAGAAGAATCAACACTAATGACTGGAAAATTTAAACTAATTATGAAGGGGCTTCTCATCTAAGACTTTGGAGCTGGTGGCGGGATAATCTGGGCTCAAGTGTTAGTTTCAGCTCACTTTGTCTTCTACGGGGTATCTCCTAAGCTTGCAAGAGGCAGTGGAAAGAAACAAAGAATTCTGAACTCTTACATTCTTCGTTCAGGCTGAGGTTCTGCAAAGACTTGTTCAGGTTCCTTGCAGTGGTAACTGCTCGGATGTTCCCGTAAGAGCTGACAGATCGCAGCCTCGGTGTACACGGACCATCTCGCACTGGTGTCAAACTCCCACCCTCTGTGGACGCAAAATTTAGCAATTACAGATGTAACCAAAACAATCAGAGCCTTTTGGTTACTTCCCAGCAAATATACAACTAAACCACCACCAATATGAACAGAATTTAGTCATTGCCCTTTAGGCTAAAACAGAATGAGGTATGACAAAGAATCCTCTGTGCACGTAAATCAGCGAGGACTGTGTGTGTCTGCTGTTTAGGCTGTGACTTGGTTACATCCAATAAAACCAGGTGAGAGAAGCCTTGCCAGGGTCTGCAGACAACCCAGAGAGGCACGATGGCTCTTCTCTCCAGGTTGATGCTGGGCCACTGCCCAGACACTGAGCTAGGACACGCTGCAATGACAGACACCATTTAGTAGGGAGCATTTGCAGGCTTCTCTCTGCTGCCGCTCATTAACAATCCAGTAAATTTCCTCATTATAAAGGGTCATGAAAACTCTAGCTTCCTGACCAAATTTCAGGCCCAGTTTCAACTGATATTTTACCAATGACCTGGATACTTATAATTTCCCAAACTTCCTTGTTTTCATTCCTGAATACACATGCAGTACCATGACACTTTTATTTCACTGCAGAGGCAGCTGCATTAGGATGGTGAGGCCAATGCTTCCAGTGCACCCCACTTATAAATACTTCAGGATTCTTTCGGATAAGGACAAGCACTATATCAACTGCACATAACGTTTATATCCTGCAGCAAGAGCGACAAATGGGGAGAAGCTTATTTTCCCACATGATTTAGTTATTCAGACAATGGGGAGATTAAACTACTCATTGCAGAGACAGCATATGCTCTTGTCTCCAAGTTTTCACTGCAACAATCCCATTATCCTTGAAGATTTCCAATGTACTTAACATCTAACGAAAATAAGAGGTTAGCCACAATCTCACTAGGGCTTTTCATTCCTCACAAGGCAATAAACGCAACAAAAACGATGGGATGATAGGCACAGAGCATAAAGTTCTTCACTGCATCTTGTCTGGTACTTTACATTAGCGAAGAGTCTGGTTGGTTCATTGCTGTGCGGTGAGGCTTCTTGTTAGGTCAACGTAACACTGAAGTTTAGGGTATCATTTGCAGGGGGCAGAAAAGGGTCTGGTAAGCCTGTGCACTGCCTTGACAAATGTATTTCAGTCTTGATCGGAAGGGAATCCCTTTGAATCTGACAGGATGTTCAGTCGATACAGCTTGCTGGTGAGCTATAGCTTCGTTTTGGATGGAGACTCAGCAGAGGATGCATTTCTGCAGTGCAACATGTCTGTTTAGCACTGTAACATCAGAGCTACCCACCACATCACTCAACTTTGTGGTAATGGTGCTGTTTGATAAAGCACCACCAGCAAGAATTTAATTGTGCTGGGTGAATTCCTTAAATAAGAGGTCCCACGTGCTTTCAGGCTATACATTTCCTTCCCATACAAAGAGAAAACACCTACCTGGGGCAGCTGGAGAAGGCAGAGGGTAATTCTTCTCTTCCTCCATGAACTGCAGGGCGACGGTACAGAAATTGCTCTCATATTGAACCACCAGATGACTCAAAGCCACCACCAACTCCTGTGGGAAGAGCAGAAGAAACAGGTATTTCATGGCTACCAAAGTCAGAGACAATAGATCAAAGGGAAACACAGAACAATATGGTCATTATTGTTGATATTATGGGGTGAAAATCCATACTAATACTTTCCCCTTCACATCACAGGGACACTCTGAAGAAAGTCAAAGCACTCTTCTTCAAATCTAATTCTTCACAAGTCTCTTATACCCAGACAGGCTACCACCAACTCTCTGATCCTTCCTAGTATTGTCAAACTGCTGCATTGTCACAGAAAGTACTGAACCAGCAACTTCCACCCTGCTCCCTCTACTCCTGCACCAGGAAGAGTCTGACCCATGAGAAGAGTGTTTCCTGCAGTCAGCAAGGAACATTGTCCCCAGCCCTCTGTAGCACAGCCTGACCCTTTCCCTGCACTGCACACGTAAGCACGAGCAGAGCTCTCATGCTACAGCCTGTTCTACATTTGCTCTGAGCTGAAGGAAACAAAGTCTGACAAGAGGCCTCTGGGGATGCGGCTTCCACGAAAAGCCCAAGGTGTTTGAATCCTATGCTGAACCACGGTCTTGTACCAACCTGTGATGTCAGCAGCTAACAGGAGAACGGTGCTGCCTACCTGCAAGGGACCATCAATCCATTCATTCTCAGCTGCAAACTGAGAACCTGAATTACTGGGGAGGAGTGCGGAGGGCAGAGGTGGGGAAGTTCAGACCCTCAATAAGGCTCATAAGGCACTTGGAAACAGGAGAGGTGGAGAGCTGGCACTGGCTGCTCTTCTCTTTTCAGTGGACCAATCTCAAAAGAGATTTATGAATCTCAGAGAGCGGATAGCGTGACATGCAGTTCTCTCTTGAATTAAAATGATTAAATGCTGGAATGAGACAACAAAAATTAATCCTCCCAGTGTTGGAAACAACTGTCAGGGTGTTGATGTTCCAGTTAAGTAAATACAAGTGTAAGGACACCTAAGTACACCCATCAAGAACGATCTAGAATGTCAAAAACTATTTCATGTCCTACTGATGTACAACAGCACATCAGAAATTGTCATTCTACAAAATCTGGTGAATTACTTTGGAACAGTCTGTGTCTGTCACCCATCCTTGTGGTTTCTAAAAGCAGCAAGATACTTTTGCTGAAGGGAGCTCTCATGTTCTCTCCACAGCACCCTTACTCCCTCTCCTCTTCCTCCCCTAGGACTGTCACATACTCCAGGTTTCCAGCAACACAGTACTATTTCATTTAAAACCTGAGATCCTGCAATGTAAAATATCACAACCAAAACAGTAATAAACAGGAGAGCATTACTAGAAGAGTAGCCCAGCAAGAATTCTCAATATTTCGTGCACCTGAAAAAGACGTCAGTGTAATAATTGCTCTCCTTCCTTATCTCTGTCTTCATGTTCTTTTTAAATTAAAAAAAACCCCAGGAAATAAAAATTTCCACAACCCCCTGAGAGCGTTACTCCCATTTCAGACATTTGCTCAGTGGAATACATGAGCTCAATCAGCATCCACTTTGAAACAGCAGAAATATTTTGAGCTGAACAACAATCTCATCAACACCTGGACATCACGACATTCCACATTTCACTTGTATTATTCCTGTCAGTAGCTCCTTAGATTGCAGAGTAAATGAAACGTTGCAGTATGTGCTTTGAAAAAGGGCAGGTGGCTAAAACAGCATCCCAGAATGCTCCTGCCCGTGACTGCCCTGTGCGTGCAGCACGAGGCTCAGCATCGGGCCTTCCGCCACAGCAGGAGGCGGCTGCTGCTGCCCTCACCGGTGGCGTCACGCGTTCTGCAGGAATTGAAGTTAAAAGACTTCCACGATGAAACAGATCTTTCAAATGAGTCAAATTAATTGAAAAGTCTATTAAATAATGCATGCTCTGATTAGTGCAGAGCTCATCAGCATGAATCAACCCAACTCCCATACCTTTCTAACCATAGGGCTCCCATCGTTGATGAGCTGGGCCAGCATCATGGCTACGTTGTGATCGATGGTGGTGGAATGATCGGTTCGCTCAGCTGAGTTGCCCACAAACGTTCCCAGTGCAAAGACTGCAGCACAGCGAACCTGTGAGACACAAACATTCATTATTATTTTCTTCATTTCCAGTGTGATGCTTTTATCCCCACAAATGGCACCTCTGGAAGCCTGGACCACGGTGTTAGGTAAAAGGTGAGGGCTAAACAGAAGCCCATGGATAGTAAAAACCAGAATAGACTCAGCAAAGCAGAGTTTCAAGTATTCACAGAGGCAGGAGTTTATCTGATTTCCTAGAATACTTGTGACCTTCCCATGGGTGATTTTTCCAGTTGATGTTGCCTAGAATATTAATTAACAGGAATAAGGCGCACAGGGAGTTACTGTTGGGATGTGAATCTAAAGAGAGAACAATAGCAGTGCTGAACTGCAGCCTTCAGCTAAGGGCTTACAGAGAGGCAGACGATGATGGAGAAAAGAAAAGTAGAAAAGACAGCAGCTCCAGTCAGGGTAAACTGCCAGATCACATAAAGAGCAGAGGGATCAGATGGCTTGGTGATCTTACAGCTTGCCTTGGCAGGGATTGCAAATGATGGGGACATGGTGCAACCAGCAACTGCAGGATGTGCTGCTGAAAGGAGAAACGCTCACTCTGGCTTCTCCCAGAGAGGTGTGGGTGTGCCATGAGGACAGTCCCCCCACTTTCGCAAAGGGACTGCTTATAGAACAGGGGAAAGGTGGGGCAAGAGAAGGGAGGTGGGGGATGCAGGACAGAAAGACTGAACACAAAGGAGGATCTAATCTTTAATCACTGCACGCTGGCAATGGCGTTTATCTCCAAGCTTACTTCTCCCACGGGCGGTGTAATTCCGCTGGGTCTGACAGGCTCTGTCACTCACAGCCGGGCTCCGTCAATCACAGGCAGGCTCTGCACAAGAGCTGCTTCTCTTGTGGAGAGTTTGTCACAAAGGTAAAACACATTCAATTGGAGACGTGTTTTCACACAAATCAGGAGAACAGTTTTCATACTTGGACAAAAAGGCTAGAGAGTTCTTTTTGCAACCCACAGTAAGTTTGGAGACCTAAAAATCTAAGTTTAGATTTTTAACAAGCTTCTGATAGGAGCAAAACTCGTGGTGTTTCCTAACTCCAGTGCCAAGATTCCACGGCTTTTCGGCTGTATGAATCTCCTTGCATTTCTTTGTTAATTCTCTTGTAAGGCTTGGATGATTTGCACCACCTTGAAGAAAAAGCAAGGAGATCTTTCTCTGAACCAGACACAATCACAAAGCTCTTAAAGACCCTTGGTTTTGAAAGTGTTTCTGTAGCCCTCTGCCAGGGTTCTGACAATTCAACTAGTGTTTATTTACAAAGTTGGATTTTTACCTCGGGGATTGGATCCGAGAGGAGACTGTAGAGCTTTTCATGAGCACTGTCTCTCACACCGCACCACCTGGCTGAGTCAAAATTCTGCCAAATACGTCCTAAACAAATGGCCACCCACTGACGCAGGAGAGGATGTGGATCATTTAACTGCTCCAGGCAAATAGCAATCAGGTTTCCTTGAAGGCAAGCTTCCTAAAACACAAATCAACGTAATTTATTTTGGATGACAGCTTCCCACCTCATCATCAAAAAAGAAGATTATTTCTGAAATAGACCGGAAATCAAGAGAAAATAATTATTTGGTGGTTATTTACCTATTTTGTTACAAAATAACATTTGAAAACAGCATGAAGGGAAGGTCAACTACACACTGATATAGCTATTGTATTTAAATACTCGAGCACTAGGTATGCTTTCTGTAATGCATAAAGCCTATTTATTCCTTGTTGGAAATATTCCTTGCACCTGTCAGAGCCCTGTAGTTTATGGCTCATTCCACATACCCTTCCCCAAGAACTATATCACAGCCATTAAGTTTCCCCTTGACAGGAGCCAGGCACTATTTCTTTAATAGCAGGTCAGCGCACTGCCTGGAGGGGAAGTTGTCGAGTGACCTCCACTTCCACATGCCAGGTACATAATGTGTTTGTCACACCTCCAGGTCAATTTTTCTTTTAATCCACACAAAAATAACATAAAGCAATCTTCTATTTCAGTTCCCTACTTCAGGGTTGTGCTTTAATGCAAGCCAGGACACTTTTATCAAAGTGAAGGCACAATGCAGAGAAGAGGTAAGATAGAACAAAACGATAAAGGATGTTGGGACTCACCTGCCCAGTGTTGTAGTTGTTGACAATTACAGCCAGGATAAAAGCAGTCATTGTCCTGTGTTCAGCCTTAAAACAATACACAAGTAATTGTTATCTCGAGAACAGGTCAGAGAACAACTATACCCCATGCTTTCTTAAACACAAGAGATACTCTAAGTGCAGTTTGTATAACATTAAAAGAGCAAGAGGGGGAAAAGAATGCTTGAATTTCCTTGTCATGCAGTCCTGTCACTGATTACACCTGAGACACTTCATCAGCCTGCATCCTCAGGCTGCCAATACCATCCCCCTCACCCAGCCTCTGTACATTGCTCTGGAGGAGGCACACAAATACCTATTCCAGGAAACTGCAAAAAACTTGTGCAGAGGGAATTAGGGAAGTTGCAGTGCAATTAGGCTGCCTCTGCAATCACCCCCCAGGAGCCCCCAGCTCCTCCTGGCACCACTGAGTAATCTCTGCTTATGTAATATCGAACATCTCTGCAAATTCCCGTTTGGTTTGGCTGTCTCTCCCATGCAACCTGGCAGGAACATTCCAACACCCCTGGTCCTTGGCTCCTCAGGTGAGCAGGGGGAGGTGGAGCAGGGAGGCAGCTCTGCATTAGCACCAGCTGCATCACAGCAGCCACAGATACATCAATACAAGATAAGCAAATGCTAGAAGAGTCTGAATAAAGATGAATTGTCCTTACTGGCATATAAGGATCTGCCAAAACTGACAGGAAATACTTGTGGCCGTTGTCCTTCACAAGGTCAGCTTGGCATGACTGGAAAACGAGAGAAAGCAAAACATAGTGAGTATAACACAACTTTTTTTTCCTCCAATGATGTCTGATTATTTCACGTCTTAATCATTTTTCTCTAATCTCCTTTTCATTTGAGAAGCAAAAGAAGGTGCAAGCACTCCATCGGGGCCACAATCAAACATCTCGGCAGGAGAGGGGCCGACAGGGAAGAGTGGCGTTCAAAACAAGGAACCCTCTACCACCCACCAACATGACAGAAACAGTAGCTTAGAAGAGTTACATTTGGCATTGCTGTCCCACATTAAACCTTCACCATTATTTAAGAGCCACCAAAGGCAAAACCGAAAAGGATTCTGATAAATGTCTCTTTTTTTTTTTTTTAACATTTAACAGAATAAAAATCAGGTAAGATTAGATCTTCTGAACTGCCTCAGTCTAATTTTCCACTTGATTCCCAATCCCATGTCAATGCAATTAGCTCACCACAGACAGGTTTGCTGACAACTGCTGCTCATTACCTTCTACTTGTACAGTTAGATATCTACTTAACTAGTGTAAAACCCCAGTCAAATCCAATCGTTCCCAGGCAGGGAGTAAGTGCCCTGGCCTTTCCTTTCGGAGGACATTATGCTCACAGGCTGGGTCCCAAGAATCAGGAAACAGCCTGAGTTGATGTTCAGACACACAGAAGCACTTCTGGCTGCCATGGTGGTTGCAGATGCTCTTGGCATCCCTGGTCTTCCCCCGGGCTGCCCACCTGGTCCTACTTACAGGACTGCAGAGACAGGGAAGCATCTGGGTGAGTCTAGTTTTTGAGTCTTTAATAACCACAGGGCCACCTTCCCCATGAAGAGATGTAATATTATAGCACAGTCCTCCTCAGTTCTTAGTGTACCACAGTAGTGGATTTTCCAGCTCAGCCTGGCAGCCAGGATGGGAGCATAAGCATCTTGGAAATGTTAAAGCACCATCTTTCACAGCAGCACAACTCTTGGAGGCTGATGCACACAATAAACATAGAACAGGTTTCTCTTAGTGACCCTCATCACTGAGTGATTACCAGTAAATCTGTAAAGGCAGGGGTGGAAGAGGAATTATTCCTCCTCTATATTTTCATTCCTTATATTCTGTCCCTTCCCCTGGCTAGGCAGGACTCAGTTTTGACAAGATTTCAACTCATCTACACAAACGAGACTGATTCAGCCAAGCACTAATGCGCATTCAATCGGTACAGCAGCAGCACGTAGTAACACGAGCTCATACACAACCAAAAACCACAAAGCAACTCCCCTCTCTTTGAAAGCCTGCGAGGAGAATCACACTGGTCTTCCCAGAGTAGTATCAGCAGTGACGCACACGGTGTACACCATGGTATTGCTAACATACCAGCTCAGGCTTTAAGTTGACATATTAGGGTCAAACCCAGAGAATACACATTACGAAAGTGAAAATTTAAGGGAGGAAATACTGACTCGGCAATCGGTCTCCCCCGTGGCTGTAGTTCTGCTGCGCGCTTCGTGCCAGAGACAGGATCATACATTTTTTAACAGGCATAGAAGGTGAAGGAGGGAACTAATTGTTGAAAGGAGAGGGGATGGCAAGACAGAGATGCAAGAGAATATTTTATCTCTGAAGGGAGTAAAGACGCTGGTTTTGGCAGACCAAAGAGCAGAGGGAATGGATTGATGCCAGGCTGCAGCTACGAGAGGCTTTCCTGACTCTTGTGTAACGCTGCACAAAACCCAGGCTTCCTTTCTTCCTCCTTTTCATTCCCAGGGTGAATACTTTCTGTTCCCTATAAAACCCAATCTCTTTGCTATAATGTAGGCAAACAGACACCAACGAAGAGAAGGCTGCCCACCTTCACACTGCATTTATTGTGCTGCCACTGTTACCCAAACACCTGATGCTCAAGGGAGGGAGGCAGCTTCTATAAAGCCAGCAGACTTGCTCAGCCCCTCCCTGCTCAGACCTTGTGAGCAACATGGAAAGCCAGCATCAGGAACTCCTCCTCCTCAAGGAATAAGCAGCTACACTTGTGAATAATAATACAACAAAACCAAAACAAGCTGCAGGCTGGGTGTGAAAGTTCAGAGCTTACATAAAATATAGAGTTCCCAGAGCTGGAGAGGGATGAGAGCACAGATCTCCTCTTTCTCCTTAATACAACTTATGTGCTATGCAACTTGTCCTTGAAAATCTCGCGAGTTCCTGGAGCACAGCAGCACTGCCACAGCCCAGGGGTGTCCTGGGTGAGGATGCTGTCACCCACCAGGTGGGCACTGTTACTCGATTATCCTCAGGGGATGCTTCACTTGGATATTACCATTAATCATAAGATGAGAAACTGCAGTCACAATCCTGCTGACAAAGGACACATCTGGAACAGGTTGCCCAGAGAAATCGTAGCTGCCTCATCCCTGGAGGTGTTCAAGGCCAGGCTGGATGAGGCTTTGAGCAATCTGATCTAGTGGGAGGTGTCCCTGCCCATGGCAAGGGGTTGGAACTGGATGGGCTTTAAGGTTTCTTCCAACCCAAACCATTCTATGATTCCATGGTACCACTCATCTTACTGTACTGCATTAAAAAGCATGAGAAATGTTAGTTTTCTATTGTCTTCACCCAAGTATCTGGAGCAGTAACATCTCCTTTTCACTGCCCCACTTCAGCAGCATGCACTTTTTTCAGCACCATTTAATGCATGAGACTTTTTGGCCCTGCTTAAATTTCTGTTTCCAATCCTGATTTAGAGGCAGGGGGATGTTTTTCCCTTTAAATTCAAGTATTTCAGATTTAGACGGTGCTGTTTACCACGCGTTATCAACGCGGCATGTGGCAAATTCCTGACCTAAAGTGTATTTGCAAGTTATACTTCCATCTCCACGTGGCAACACACAACACTACTTCTACCTCAACCTATACCTGCCAGATACCTACAGCAGACACTTTTGAACCGTCACTCGCTATGCAGAGCTGCAGGTGGATTGTTTAGAACATTCCAGAAGACCTCAGGCAGAGGTGACTAGAATCTTCAATGAATACCCTATGAAAAATCATCTGATTATACATGGAATTAAAGCAGATTAATCTAAATATTCCAGTGTTTATTAGAGACACCTATACATCACACACAAGCAATTCTGTCCTAGGTGCAATATTTCTATAATACAGTTAATTTATGCTGTAATTTTTATGGTAAAATACAACTCTTCCCAGCACACCGTGCTTATTGGAGGTACCAAGCAAATGGACACACGGCACAGTAGACTGCTGTTGCGTGTCACAACACCTTCCTTTTGCCTCCCTGCTCAATAAGAGGGAGGAATCCAAACAGCAACACCAGCTTAGTGGGATATTCTGCTCTCCAGGCCACTGCTGAATCTTACATAACTTGTATTCAGTCACATCCAAATGCAGAGAGGGATGAGCAGCCAGCTGAACTCCAGTAATTTCATCAGCTACAGTCTCCAGAAACCAAATATACATGCTGGTGACAGTAGTTGAAGGAGAGAGATAGCACTGTATTACTGTGAGGAGGAAGACTATCTGACAGAATGTCTGAAAACACACACACTTGCACAGGGCAGGACAACAGCTCTTGCCTAGGTGATGGTGGCAGCACACATTTGAACCACAGCCAAGCCACGTAGATGCACAACCAGCACGGGGAAAGAATCAAACAGATCCACACACCTGCCCCAAGCACAGCACTTCCATGCAGCCTAACAATTAATTACAGCATCTCCTGCCTGCATTCTTACTCAAAGAGTATGCACCTGGCACTGCCATCTCCTTGTGAGCCTCCCAAAAAGGCCACCCTGGAGACCGTGAGGCTGACGTGGAGTGTGCTGTGCTCTCCTCAGCTCAGACAGGTCAAACTGCTGCATCACGGGATGGACCACAACATTAAAAGACTGTATTTCATCTTGGGGCACGCAGATGCTGGTCTTGTGGTTTGTTTAGATAAATTTACCCTTGTGAAACACACAGGGTTGGGGAAACAAAGCAGGCTGTAGTGTTACAGAACTTGGAATCAAACCCATGCATACTGCAATACTGTTTTTTGTTAAACGTTGTATATGAATTTATTTCAAACGCACACGGCCAAACCTTGTGTCAGCAGAAGAGGGAAGGGCTAAGTTTGTATCGATATGCAGCATATAACAAGAAAGAATTCCTATAGTTTCTGATATGATGACACATTTGTTCCCTTTATGCCGTGACAACTCAATCCACTGCCTGTTCCCTCCCTTGGCAGCATTTGCTGCCCTTTCCTTGTTGAAATTGCCCTCTCCTCCCTTCTTACTTGCACCGCTTGCTTGTCAAGTGAAACAGTGGGAAGAAATCCTTATACAAAATGTAGGAGTGTTTTTCCTGCTGCCCTGTTGTAAACTGCAGCCTAACAAAGGAATGGGGCAATAAAACAGAGCAGAGAAAAAATACTAACGGTGGCAGGAGAGATAACGGGGAAAGAGCCCTCTCAGATTGGCTTCACCACCAGAGAAGTGAAGGATGGCAGGACACTCAGTGTAAATTATACATGAGCCTGCTCTGAAATATACCTGGGGCAGAAGTGCCAGCCACGGAGAGGCATGCATCAAAAAAAACTTTTCAAGAGTAGCTTTAAGATGAATAGTTTTCATTTGCTTTGCTTTCCAAAAATCCTCTTAGGATGTTAATGAAAATGTATTTATAAAACTAAACCTGCCGATACTGGATCAACAGAGGGAGAAAATTCCAACACATTCACTATTATTCTCCATACTGAAATGGAAGAGATGTAACAAAAATAAACCCCCAAATGAGGCAAGACCCAACTTCTACCAGCAGTTCAGACAATTTTGTATCAGCTTATAATTGTGCCCACAATTAACTGCATGCACCACTCCTAATAATTTTATAGTGCCCAACTAATTGCACCCACAAACCACAGAGCCATATATATGACTATGCAAATGTATCTAGAATTGCTTACCTGCTTAATTATTTATTAAAACCACCACAAACTACAGCTCTAGTTAAAGCAAACTTTAAAAATTAGGACTCAACATCTAAATCTTATCCTGAAAAGATACGAAAATATTGTAGAGAAGATCAGAATCATGGACCCATGATAGGAATGACTTTTCTATGGGAGGTGAACACTTCTATGCCAAGCATCCTCACTGCATCAGTGCATGCATTAGACTTGGAGCAGGACTTCTAAAGTCACCAAAAATTACATTTTCTTTATTTTTAGAAAAACACCGTGTCTGAAGATTATCCGCAGGCCACTTTGACAACTGACAGGAATAGTCTTGAACAGAACAAGTTTGATAACAATGCAAAGCGAACAAATTGAGGGAGAGCATGAGTGTGCGCCTTGATCTGGGAATACAGGACAGAGACATGAGTGCATTTTAAGTCCCTTCAGCAAGCCAAGCCACCTCCTTCCCCAACAACACTGTAACCGGGGAGAATCACAGAATCACCAGGTTGGAAGAGACTCACTGGATCATCGAGTCCAACCATTCCCATCATTCACTAAACAATGCCCCTCAGCACCTCGTCCACCCGTCCCTTTTGGTATCATAGAATCATAGAATCGTAGAATCATGAGGTTGGAAAAGACCCACCAGATCATCGAATCCAACCATTCCCATCAAACACTTCACCATGTCTCTCAGCACATTGTCCACCCGTCCCTTAAACACCTCCAGGGAAGGTGACTCAACCCCCTCCCTGGGCAGCCTGTTCCACTGCCCAGTGACCCATTCCGTGAAAAATTTTTTCCTAATGTCCAGCCTAAACCTCCCCTGATGGAACTTGAGGCCGTTCCCTCTCGTCCTGTCCCCTGTCCCTTGGGAGAAGAGGCCAGCTCCCTCCTCTCCACAACCTCCTCTCAGGCAGTTGTAGAGAGCAATGAGGTCTCCCCTCAGCCTCCTCTTCTCCAGGCTAAACACCCCCAGCTCACTCAGCTGTTCCTCATAACAACCGATGGCTTTTACCTAGAGCACCTCAAAACAAAGGCCCTATTCCACAGCAACTGGATAAAGCAAATGGGGTGGATGGGGAAACGCACGCTGCTGAAAACGCGAAGAAACTGTCGCGTTCAGTACTCACACTGTCCACTGCCAGGATTTTGGCCCAGATGAAGACAAGAAGAGGTCTCAGCTCACGAGCTGAACTTTGAAGCAGCTTCAGCACGTAGGGAAAAATGCCAACAGACAAGGCCTGGGGAGGCAGAGAGAAAGCAAAGCTGGTGAAGGGCTCGGCCGAGACACAGCGTGTTTAACGACACATATGAGAAATCTAGTAGAAAACGATTTCATACATTTCTAGTAAGGAGGGGATCCCTGTGTATTTGTCTATTGCTCGTTTTAATCTTGGCTGTCACCAGATATTTTCAGACTCATTTGGTCCATGGAGACCCAGAGTTAATCTAGCAGTAGCTTTTCCTCGTTACAGCCTCTGCTATTTTATGCTTCACGATACACTGCGCTCTCCTCAGATGGGGCCATTTGCTCTCACAAGTAAACATACTGCAAAAGCTCAATAATTGCAGGCTTCCCACTGGAAATTAAGGACGGCTCTTGCCTTACACAGACTTTCTACCAAGTCTTTTTCATAGGACTGGAGATTATCCTCACAGGAGGGCACACAACCCCAGAGATCTTTGAGAATCCCACCGTGATTCATAGAATGGTTTGGGTTGGAAGGGATTTTAAAGATCACCCACTTCCAACTTCTTCACCATGGGCAGGGACACCTTCTAATGGATCAGGTTACTCATCTAGTGGATTGTAGATACCCTTCCCGGAGCGCAATGTAAAGGAAAGGTAGAGTGAGCTTGCAGTGCTGGGATCCTGAGGGTGACACTCCCACAGCCCAGCCAGCAGCTGAGCATCACAGTGATGCAGTCCACAAGCAGGCAGCAGCTGGAGCAAAGGCCACTTGGCTGACCTGCAGCTCTGTTCTGATCCTCACAGAAGTCTATAAATCAGAGAGCTTAAAATCACCTTTAACGCACCTTTAATTTTTTTGTACCTTTAATTCTTTTACTATCGCTGAGGGCTGAGCTGTCTGCAAAAGCACAGAGAAGGGAGTCTTGGCTGAGATGGAGAAGGAGGTAAAGAAAACCAGTAAAAAGTCCCATCACAGAGCTATTCCATAACCAGCTGGTGGTTCATCCTCAACACTGTTATCAACAAATAGCTCCATTTACAAGAGTGTCAAACTACTCCTCTAATTCTTATTTATTATCCACACTGCGCTAGCCACTTTCTAAAATGCAGAAAGCAGCTGCTGCCTTCTCAGCAAAGCTTATAAAATCCAGAGACCAAAGAGATAAAAAGAAGAAAATGATGTAGCCAGCAAGCTGAGAGAGCAGATGACAAACATATGTGCCTTTTTTTTGTAATTTATTTTACATGACAAACTTTCTTATTTGTCCTAAATATTTCTTCTTGTTTTGTCCCTTACAGTATTTTACACTAAATTATTCCCAAGGAAATCCTTGTGGTAGTAACGCAAATGAACAGCCAGTCAGGCTCTTTTATTAATACAAACCACTTCTCTTTCAGGGATGCTTGCTCCACTTCACACCCATGAACACACAAAATGCTAGTCATTTGTCAAATCTGTGGAATATCTTCCTTCTGATATTCATTTGTATTTATCACTTATACTGAGAGAAAGTAGACTTTTACAAGACAACAGGCAACATCCACGCACCAGGCTAACTGCCCAGGGACCCAGGTCCAAAAACCTTCCCAGCAAATCAAGAGCTCGCAGTCGATGTACCTGGCTCAGCAGCACCTGCAGAGGAGAGAGACAATGGTCAGTGCTGAAAAGAGCTCAAATCTTTGTGACTGCAGAGCAAATGAAAGTGGATCTCAGGATCGTTCCATGACTTTGAACAAACTGATGGTCTCAACAAAAAAGCTGGAAGATGAAGCCTGACTGGTGACAACTTCCAGCCCACTGAGCAGTGTCACCAGGGTCACTTGATAAACCCCTTCACAATGTTTCCACGGACACATGCAGTTGTTTTCCTAGGAATGCAGTTATCCTCAATCTCCACGTCATTGCTTCACTTGTTCTCTCTCCTAATGTTTCTCTCAAGTGCAGTGGTTCCTCTGCAGCGCAGCTCTGCTAGATGGAAGCAGCCCCTATGGGTTTCCAATATTCTCATCGTACCACCTGCCTCTCCCCAGTAAAGCAGGAACACGGCTGAATCTGCAGGAAGGATTTAAAGATGACGAAAAGGCCCAGTCTCCCATTACTCAAAACAGCTCAGAAGGAGAAAAAGAGGCTTTGCATTCGTCGGCAAATCGATGTAAGAGACTTAAGAGGGAAGCAAAAGGTCACATTAGTCGTTAATAAAAATCTCATTAAAACTGAGTCTGACAACGATAATAAGGTGGTAGTTTACTGGCTTATACCTACCCTGGTGCGAAATATTAACAGCGAGACTTTCAGTTCTTAATCTCCTTAACAGATGTAAGATATTGGAATGCAGTGTTTAATCCTGAGTTTAAATTGAGTAACATCCCTCGGCATGGGTCTCAGGCAAAGACACTCTTTGATTTAGCTTCCCAATTCCATCCCCTTCTCAGTGTTTTTCCACACTGCATAACCAAATTAAATTATTTTTCATGTTTAATATTGAAGAATAACTAAATTACTCAGCTCATGTCTCATATTATGGACGACTGATACTGGATACTGAAGTTGCACAGAGAAAATCCAGAAGAAAAAAAGACAGCAGGCTGCATTAACTGTTCTAATTGTTTCACCTCTGAATATCGGAGATCAGACCCCAGGACAGGTCATAAGAGAAAGGATTTTGGTCATCCTGCCCTAGTTGGCACCAGTCTATTCTGTAAACTTACTACAGAACTTGGCACGATTAACAGTGTCCAGTGCAGGAACAACAGAGGCAGATGTTTGAGATTAAAGTAGTGATAGAAACCAGGGCATGGTGGAAGCTGGGGTAGGGCTGAAACAACAGACAGGAATGTGTTCGGTGCAGGGTGCTTACACAGACATGGGAGGGATACGGATTTCACGATGCTGCTATTATCTGACCTTCAGAAAATAACAAGTAAATCCACAAAATTCTGTTGTAGCTGGTAAAAAAATGGATGTAATTGAAATGGAAGGTACAAAGTCACATCTCAACACTGCTAGCATCTCACAAGAACCTTAAACCAAGACAAATTGTGTCTTGTTTTAAAAGCTCCATTTCATTATTTTCAAAACAAAAAAAAAAGCCATCATTCTGTCTCAGGTTTTAATATTCCCACTTCCCAAACTGATTTACACAATAACCTGAAGCCAAAACTGACACAAATTCTAGAGACTGGATGAGGACTCGGTGGGGAGGGATGTGTCTATGCACAATTTATGAACCTTTAGTGAAATTCTGTAACTCCTACACTGTGCCACTACAAGCACAGTGCTGTGCCACGTCCCTCCCTGACATCTGTCCATCACTATTCCTACATGGAAGACAGAGAATGACCACACAGTTTAGCGATTAACCAGCACACGAGGATAATTTAGAAGTAACAGTCCACGTTTTAGCGGGAATCTCCTGACAAATACAGGAAGGAAGAAGGGGACCGTGGTTGATAGGAATGGTTGGACTCGATGATCCTGGAGGTCTTTTCCAACCTAGTGATTCTATGATTCTGATTCTGTGACTGCAGCAGCGGTTGCCCCAGGGGCTGCTGTGGAGTCAGCGCTACTCTTGCCCATCTGTGCTAGAGATCGACTGGCAGGAGGCACCTTCACAAGGATCAAGCATCTGCTACTCAGGCTCATTCAGGATGTGTGTGCTCCTTCTCTGTGCTGACTTCCCTCTTCTCTGCACCAGGAAGCCACCTGTGTCTGATCTGTCCTACGCACAGCAAGAATTCAAAACGGAAAGCAACTTCTTGAGGTCAATAAAAAGCCATTTACAAAGAAGCGTTTCCCTGTCCTTGACAAATCCAAGCTTTGCATGGCTGGCATCATGGCCCTGACACTCAAAACATTTTCTCTCCCCGGGGGCATATCTAAAATGGGAAAACAGAATCAGCCTTTCTTCAGCTACAGCAGTGTAGTCTAAAGCACTCCCACGGGGTCAAGGCAAACAGACACTCCAAAGGGGGCTGAAATGCCCTTCCTTCCCTCTCTTCATCAGCTGGTCTCTGATTCAAAGTATCTCAAGCCTGTTATCAAGCAATTCATACAATTAATATGCTTTAATTATAAGAATAATTAAGTTGTTCTAGCTCATTTTTGCTTCAGGAAGGAAAGCAGGTTCCTTCGCCAGGTGACTTCTCCATTCCACTGCAAGGTTAAGCTACCTGCAGAGCCCTCTGGTGCCAAAAAATTCACTAGAAAGCAGCAAAGTTGGTAGTAGGACAGCAGTTTGCCTTCTCCCAATGCAGTGACAGAGACAAACCATACATCTCTGTATCCAACTGATCTCTCAAGGCTTAGAAGGCTCAGGGAAATTACAATTTAGTCTTACAGAGATTGATGGTGCTGTCAGTCACAAAACAAGCTGGTAGCTAACAGTGGGAAGGTGAGTCTTCTCACATTTAGCAAAAGAAATCATGTATTTCTGTACAGGTGACTGGAACCACGTTCCTTTAAACAGAAAGGTTTTTGCTGCCTGGTAGAGAAAAGACCACAGCTACCTTAATGAGGGTTTATCTTTCTGTCAGTTCAAACTCTTGGGGAAGAGAGGGCAAGAGAAGATGACAATTGTAGCATATGCCTTGACAGAAAACACTATTTGAAATGACGTGCTCTGTTTCTCCTAGATTTATTTCTCCTTTATACATATGAACTTTGTCTAGACTGAACAAATGCCTACCAGGACGCTACATTCCTTCCAGGCACGGTCTTCAGAGACTTGTTGCTATGTTCCTGCAGCAAAATTTCAGCATCACATTAAAAGGAACACTTCCCAGCCTGTACCAGACAGATAAAGAAACCCTTTCCAAACTATTTACACTGCAGTAACTTCCACTTTCTGAAAACAGAGAGAAGATAAAGTCTTTGCCTGACAGAGCTGGCATATAAGAGGAGAAAACAACAAAGATGTGCTACTCTGAGAAGAACTCTTGCTACCTGAGAGCAAAAGAGGCAGCAGAGCCCGAGACTGCTGAAGCTGCAAATGGACTATAGCAGGAAGCTCTGCTCAACAGAGAGCGAAGGCATGAGTGGTAGAGAAGCACTTTGTCTTCATCTACACAGGTCTAGCAAGCATGCCATCAGCTCTCATTAATCCTGAAGGAGCCCACATAATTTACGCACCCAAAGCCCATCTGGTTGACAGTACAACAGGCAGGGAGAGACACACACAAACACCTGGGTGGTGCCAAGCCCAAGTCCCTGGCCCAGCTGCTCACCTGTAGGACAATGGGGAGCTGCTCCGGGGGGTTGCGGTTCTCCACGCCCATGGTCAGCCACACTTGGAAAGCCGTCAGCTGCTCCGCAAAGAAGGGACTGTGCTGTTGGAGCAAGAACAGGAACACAACTTGGGGTTAAAAAAACAAGATGAAGTGAAGGTTTTGGCACCTATATGCTCACACAGTTTATTGTTCCCTAACTGTCCTTTTCAATTGGCAAATGTCTGTTTGAGGTTTCTTTTATACATTAAAGTTTTCCAAAAGCTGACAGATAAAATTCGCTTTAAATATGCTGGCATTCTCTACTGTGTGTTCTTGAAGAAAGGAGAAGGAAAGAACAAAGAAACAGCAAAATATACCACAAAAGGTCTTAGGGGAACCTGGTCAATCTTTTCCACTTGAGAAGCAGACAGGACAGCAGCGGATTTATCTGCTCTGCAAAAGTAGTTTCATTCCTGCAGCAGCACACAGTGCTGCCTCTACCCAGTCCACAGTGAATGCAATCCACCAGCAACAAAAAATAAGCCCATCAATGGCTCAGACTCCCCAGGCTGCCATAAACCTCTCCTACAAACAGGTGGCCATTCAGATGTGCTGGCTTGGGCGCTAAGAAGGCTGCTGCCTATTTATCTGTTTTTTAATTCAAGCCTTTTATTCAGTCATCCATCACTTCTGACACCTGCAACGCAGTAGAAGGACTTCACATGGGCAAACAAAAATCAGAAAATTTACTGAAGACATCAAATCCACTAATTGAACTAGAGATACGCTGGTAGAGTGAGCAAATAAGCATAAAAATAACATGCAGAGTGCTACAGCGTTTAACAGATTTTACATTACTATTGGAGATGTGAGGGGTGGGTGAACTCCCATGAGCTGATACTTATCAGTCATACTTACTACTTAGAACATACAATCATGTTATTTTTACAAAATGTATCTGAATGGCATCCAGGAAATCTAAAGGATAATAGCTCCTATCATCCCTAGACATAAAGGAATCTGGTTTAAGGGACAGCAAATAAAAGTACAGAAAATACCGCATACTTTGAAAGACAGGCTGTAACTGCAGTCTCACTCTAACAAGAGGTGAGCGTTTGGGGGCACCACACTGCCTGATGGCATGGGAAGTTTCCTTGTTGAGAGCTGACATTCTGCAGCACATTGTACGTCCCTGGAGCCTGCTCAAGTGTGCAGAGCTGCTCTCATCTCCTAACGCCAGTGGTGACTGGCCAGCAATGTGGCACCAATTCCCCAGAGCGCTCCGCTCCGCACTGCGCAATCGGACAGTCCTCGGGCACATCTGCTTCCTTCACCGCAGCAGCACTTGAAGAACCATCTATCTTCTGCTATCTATCCCCGAGTACATGGCACATGCCAGGTATGAGAAAGTACTGACCAGAGCACACGGCAGCTTCCAGTTAGAAATCATAGAATCACCAGGTTGGAAGAGACCCACCGGATCATCGAGTCCAACCATTCCTATCAAACACTAAACAGGCTCTTCTCCATCAGGTTATCACATTTTTCAGGTTTGAGTAGGAAAGAGCACCAAGAGAATACGCAGAAGTCAGACACACGTGGTTTATACCGTGCAGCTGAAACAAAACAGCCCTGAAGAGATTATCGATTGCTTTACCCAGGGCCAGACTGGAATCTCAAGCCACAGCAGCCAACATAGCCGGGCAACGGATAGCAGCAGGTAATCCTGTGACTCACCCAGGCATTTGACATCCCAGACACGGATTGCCGCTTCTGCCAGCCTAGTTATGAAACAGGATGACTAACCTCGGAACACAACACCCCTTGCACTGAACAATTCCTCCTAGGATTACTGCTGGCCACCAGCAGCTAACCTTCTCCAAAACACAACACTTCCTGCCAGGCATAAATCAAGAGATTTTGAGGGCAAAACGTTGATTAGAACAGAAGGAATAGATCAGAGGTGACAACTGTCTGTCTGCTCTATTTGTCACAGCACAGAGCTAAGCCACTTCCCCTCCCTCTCAGACTGACAGCCCAGTTCCACACTCCTCCTGCAGGTGCCTCAGAGAGACACAGAATCATAGAACTGTTAAGGTTGGAAAAGACCTCCAAGATCATCCAGTCCAACCATCAGCCTAACGCTAACACTGTTAGCCAACACCAAGTGCTTGAATATTCTAAGACTTGGGTCTTGGGCATCATTCCTACAGGTCAGAGTTTCTTCCTTGTCAACAGGCATGGGCTGAATCAGACATCTCAGGTAGTAGTGAGTAGCTTATATCTGATTTCAAATCTATTTCTCTAAGGGATGTGAGTAAACATTTACAATTTTCCTAGAATATAAACCCTTAAACTGCAGCAATTCAAAACCTAACAAGCACAAGTGATGCACTGAATTGAGATCAAATAACGGATTAAACCGGGCACACAACATTTCAAGATGTTATCCAACTTACCCTAAAGGCAGTTCCCTCCTCTATAATTGTAGGTAATTGGGAAAGGCAAATATCAACCGCAAGGTCCCACGCTTGCCTAGAGAAAAAGGTGAGAGAGGAAAGAGAAGTCATTACAAGTTATCCATAAGTAATAGCAAGGTACATTTAAATTCTGATCACACAAGTATGTGGACACAGCAGCGTTGTCTGACTGGCTTAGAAATGCTTGCTATTCCCTTTTTTAAAAAAAGTTTAACACAATAAAATCATTCAGAAAAACAGCAAGAAGGTCAAGTCCAGCATTGTATCAGGCTGAGCAACAAAACATGAGCAAGGTGGCACGATCCCCAGCCAAGGATCACAGAAACTGCTAACAGGAGGAAGTCAGAGTGAATTTAATTCTTACTATATACCTGTCCTCATGCAAAAACAGATGACTTTTTTTTAAAACTAGACAAATGAACTCGGTTCTGGGTCAGCTCCAGCCCCGGCTCCCTCAGCACACACCTCTGTATGCATCCAAATCGTCACTGCTCTGTATTCAAGTCACACCAGCTCAGGGAGATGCAGTCCTGCTGACAAGGCCTCCAACTCACAATTCATGGATAGACCCACACCACCACCCTAATTCTCCTGTTCTGCATCCTTGACATTGGTACCATGTCATCACCACGCAGCGCTGATGAAAGGAATCCGGTCTCTGTTCATCTCACCCCATGGTGGGTTTTGCGTGGAAGCCTTGTGTACGAAGATGGGTTCTACATGAATCACCCCAAGGATGGTGGGATATACACTGAGAAAAATACTTCAAGATTTCAGTTTTTACACTTATCTACTACACTAATTAATGACTGGAGCATCGGGATCTACAATATTTTACTGTTACAGTTGTAACAGCACATAACTTATGTACAGCAGCCAAGGAACCTGTTGTGGCTGACTCAGTGCAAACAAAACGCGTTTACGGTCTGCCTCAAAATGCTCCCAAACTAAGAAACAACTGACCTAAAATAAATGCATGTGGTCTCCAAAGCTCCTAAAACACCTCTAAAAGAGTAAAACAGTTACGTTTCAACCCAGAACCCCCTACACTATCCATGGACATGCCATGCATTTTTCATTCTAACATATGAATTTCTGCACTTTGAAAGGCTGGCGAGTTAAGCCACCACCCGCTGGGCTTCTTACACAAAAGAAATTAATTCACTCTCGAGACACATTTGCTCTTCCGTGGCTTGTGGCCATTGCGTGTTCACATCAATAGGCTAAGCAATTTTTCTTCTCCTAGGAACGTTTGCAGACATAAGGCCATAGGTGATAATCAATACAGTGTATTTTAGTTACCTGCTCTAATAAGTTCTTAAATCACCATGTTTTGAGTCAAACAAAGCCTTCCATTAGAACAACTGCCAAGCAAAATCTATCCCATTAACTGGCAGCTGTTCTCAACCAAAACCAATCTTTCCAATTAGGTGGAAAAATCAGCTATAAGGTTCTTGCATTTTTTTCTATGGATTCAAGCGATGGAGCTTGTCTCAGTTGCCCCAGACCTCGTCCCTCTGCTTCACAGCACTCACCTCCCACTTGACAATACGCTGCCAATATAATTAAGAGATAATCAAGAGATAATCAAAGCACAGGCAATGAATGCTTCCCACATGCTCAATAAAGACCCATGCTGGAGAAAAAGTGTTTACGCAGAGCTGATGAGAGAGATCTTTATTCCTGATTGAGGCAGAGGCGAAGTCAACTGGTGAGAATCTAAACACAGTTTTACTTCAAGCAAAGAATGAATATTTCTGACTTGCAGGTTTCTTGGAGGAATGGGCAATACCACTTAAAGAAATTCTCTCAGACATCAGAAGATGTCAACACACAGCGCCTTTGAGCTAAGTTTGACTTCGCAGGAGAAAAATGGTTTACAGATCAGAGACAACTGGTCTTATTTTGGCTGCCTATAAAAGGATTCTGTGTAGGTCATTGTACTGCAGAGGCACAGAACTAAGATGCTGAGCTCCTCAAAGTCATTTTAGGTAAGAAGCACTAATACCACTATAAAAACGTCCAAAGCAGCCCTGCAAGGTCAAATCTCAAAGGTTTTAAGTGTTATCAGAAAGAACAAACAAAAAAATTTAAAAGAGATTTTAGTAGATTAAAACAAAATCTCTTTTTATGCTTCTAAAAACAGATCATTAAAAATCAATGTAGCCACATAGCCAATGTTACTCAATCTCTTAAAAGAGTAACCACCAACACAACATCTTAATGCTACTGCTCATCACAATCTAGAGAGCTGCTGATTCACACCAGCTTCGTAAGGGACCCTGATCAATTCAATCGCTTAAGTGATTCCCCAGCTTTCCAGATTGACCTAACATGGCACCTCTGCTCTCTCTGCAGGCACCAGAAAACCTCCTACTCAATGAGACACCTGAACCAACAGCAGCTGTGCCTTAAGTAAAACTTCACCACTTCTAACTACTCTAACGGCTACAGGTTTCGTGTGAGATGCTAGGTTGCACAACTCATGAATGAGCTGCCACGTGGCTAACTCACTGCCCTGGCAAAATAGACAATGGCATTAAACAAGCATCACAATAATTAAAAGATTCAAAGCCACAAATGAATGGTGAAGGATTAATGCCACAGAAAAACATAAGGGGAAAAGTACTTGTAACCATCATGGTGAAAATAACGGCTACTGGTGGGGAGGAGGAACAGTGATTGACTGTTTTAATATGCCCAAAGAACTAGAAAGGTGGGCTGTTTGTAGATATGCTCACTGAACTAATATTACACTTCAGCATACAAACAAGAGATAAATTAGGGAGCAGCAGGGGAACGAAGATGGGTGGTGTTGCATCCTGGAAATGATTTATGAAAGCCAAGCCAAGACTTTGCTACCTCTCTCCCTTCCATGAGGAGACAGCTGTTTGCAAAGTGCTTTGGAAGATTTGTTTTCACTGCATTAGGTACAAAAAGAGACAGGTAATATGCATTGCTCCCTCCTCCTTCCTTCTTGCACTCTTCCAATAACCCCAGACCTCTTGCTGCCACAAGATGACACGATGATACATCCACTGGGCGACAGCCAACTGAAACATCACAGTGTTTCACTTTCACTACATTAAGCTACTGAAGAATGTGTTAATGAGGTTTTTTATACCATGCTGTCCTAATTGC
Organism: Phaenicophaeus curvirostris; assembly: GCF_032191515.1. NCBI lineage: Eukaryota > Metazoa > Chordata > Aves > Cuculiformes > Cuculidae > Phaenicophaeus > Phaenicophaeus curvirostris. The sequence continues at coordinate 8,752,071 of NC_091410.1, read as the reverse complement.
TCTCATGTACAACAAATCAATAGAACATTTGCACCAGAACAGAAGACATCTCCTTGTTGCACACACCAGTTAAGCTAGAAGCTACCATACACTTCACGTAAGGTTCTATACCCATTCCTGTTACATCTCCTCCAAAAGAGCAATAAAAAAAAGCAATCCACAGAGTGATAGAAGTCCAAAGGATTCCCATCACACAGCACCTATGAGGAGGTGGCTGTTTCCATGTGGCCCAAACGCAAGGTGGATGAGGCAGTAACCGAGAGGACCTGGAAAGAGGCACCACAGGAGGCAGAGCTCAAGTTACCCATGAGCCCTCACACCACAAGTTCAAAAGCTTTTTTAATGCAACCAACCACACAACATGGTTACACTTACCCTTACTCTTGCCTGAGCCCTGGCAACTTGAACAGTATCACATCTAAAAAAGGCAAAAGCCTTTTACACTGCTCCATGCTACATCATCAAGCAATAATATTAAAGAAAGGGGTCAAACTCGCAGACTTAAGCTGAAAGATGGCAGATTTAGATGAGATATTAGGAGGAAATGTTTTCCTGTGAGGGTGGTGAGGCACTGGCCCAGGCTGCCCAGAGAGGCAGTAGATGCCCCATCCCTGGAGCTGTTCGAGGTCAGGCTGGATAGGGCTTTGAACAACCTGACCTGAGGGATAGCGTCTCTGTTCATGGCAGGGGGGTGAAACTGGATGAGCATCAAGGTCCCTTCTGACCCAAACCATTCTGTGATTCTATGACTTTCAACTGTGTTAGCATGGGGGACTCTCTAGGTTCAGCTCCTAAGAAAACATAACTTAAGTCTCGTGCATCTCCCAGACAGATTTCAGAATAATGGTATATTAAATCCTCTCCTTAGTTGGAAGATTGACTCAGTTAAAACACTGGCAAGAAAGTGCTTTTGTTTATCCAAAAGAAGCAAAGCAATGCAGCACGCCCAGGGGAACAGTCTGCAAAGAAAACAAACCCACAGTGCCCTGTATCTCTGCCTGCACTGATCAATCAGTTCAGCAAGGCACTCAACATCATCCCAGCAAAGGATCCAGCATTCCAGAACATATGAAAATTAAAATTGAAAAGGCATCGCTCCTCCATCATTCCATAATAAAAATTAAATAGGGACAGAGTTCCTCTGAATTTCTTCATTAACTCTCTTCTCCTGTGAAAGAAATACTCATATATTTCTTTATATTTTAGTTTCACTGTTTCCCAGCCCTTCAGCACAAAGTCCCCATTCACACACCCTCCAGGCTCCATCTATCTCCCAGCTCAGTCCAATACCAGTTTCATTGCAGTACAACTGTTTAACCTTTTAATAATTTAACATGAACTCATCCAGCTGCCTTTACTTTGTTTCCCGGAGGTGCTGCAAAGTTTGGAGTTTTAAGCAAAGAACAGAAGGCTGAGAGCTCCAGCTTTACTCAACGACTGCTCCATTGTGCAAATCCATGAAGTGTTCAGCAGAGGAAGCACACCGTAATGCTTTAACAGCATAAATGGAACTAAGTTAGGGATACGTGTTAGTCTTTCATCAGCCACATGTACCATATTAACCAGCAGATCATGAAGGCAGCTATTCTTACACTCAAATTTTCTGGGCTGAGTCAATGTCTAATGTTTTCAATTCCGACATTACATTTTTTTTTCAATAATGTATTATTGGTGCCTTTTAACATTCTTTCTCCTGGGAACAGTTTGTATTATACTGCAACACTCTTAATATTAGTGAAAATGAGCATTTCTTACTGGGACAGTCATGCTGAGGAGCAACTAAAGAGAAGCTGAAGCCATCTGTAGTCTTGGGGCTCAGGCACCAGGGTATCTGCTTGTTTGGAACACTATTCCTGGAACTGTTAAACATTTCAGCCTTACATTGGACAAGATTTTTCATGTTTGTTTTTTTTATTCTGCAAGTATAATTCGAGCACATACATTGTTTGATTGGATTTTTTTCAGCCTAAATTCATCTGCTTCACAGCAATGCCATGAACTCCCATACTTGCTTTAGAGCATCTATTTTTTAAAATATTTACAATTATTAAAACCTTCTTTCTTCTACCAATGCACTCCCTGCTCCAGCCACCACTTCAAGCACGTGCTTTGCTATTTTTTGTCCCAGATTTTTCTCCATTAAACTATTTCTAGTCCATTAATGGATCTTGGAGATGTTAAGACTGACACATAAACACAAAAAAAATCTGGTTAAATCAATGGTGTAATCTGAATTAATCCACTCCTTCAAATGTCAAAGAGTTCCAAATACCCTTTTAAACATGCACTTTCTTCTTGCTGAGATGCTAAGCCTTTCTGTTTACCTAAACGAGACTCATTTCTTTGAGAAATCGGTGAGCAGACCTGCATCCGTTCTGCAACACTCTCACAATGTTCAACGACTCTGGCTCCTCTCTTACCTGTAATTGAGTCGCTGTATTATGGGTTTCTTTCCAGCTGGAATTTCAAGCTTATTTTGTTTGCAGTGTGTTATGACTTTCTTTCAACTAGAATTTCACGGTCGGTGCATACGCTATTGCAATATTCCTATTATAGACAAATCATAGCTCTTCCAAAGCATAATTAAGGTACTTTGGTTTTAATATATGACCTATGTAAGGAAATATTTCCAAACACATTATTAGGTCTTTTCAAAGGCCATGAATATAACTTGCTGGCAACAGCAGTAATGTATAAACCATAATCCATCACAACGGAGATCAAGATGCTGACAGAGCATCAGGCCTCCTATTCTTACTGCACAATAGATGGAACAACTCTCGAAGCTGAATAGCACAGCCAGTCAATCAATACATATTAATATTAATACTTGTATTACAGTAGTGCCGGCAGCAGCCAAGAACCTACAGTGCAAAGCACCGCACAAATCCAAACAAACAGGCTGTGCCTGGAAGCAGGTAAAACAGAAAGTCAACAGAAGTAAGAAAGACACTAAGGAATGAAGTGATATGTCAGAGCCCACCAAACAGGGCAAGGTCAGAGAGATCAGAGATCAGCTCTAAATACAGTGCACTTCTTGGTGAAATAAAATCATTGACAGCTTGGGGGCCAAATCTTCCTTCAAAAATAAATTTTCACTTTTCCTTAATCATTCAGGTAAAAAGGATAATTATCAGAAGAGGTTAACAGTGATCTCCCAAATGACTTGACTAGAACAACTATTTAATAGGTCAAAATTTTAAAAAGTTGTTTTCTAAAGGACTAAACCAAGAGCAACAGCAGCTCATACCTCCAGCAACCTCAGTGCTTCAATTGCAATCCTGCCAGAGTCTCAAATCATGAGATATTTGTGTTTGATATGGGGAAAATTATCAACAAGCAGAGACAAAGGGAAGCAGAAGGATAAAGAACAAATGGTTCAGATTGGATGCCTGAAAAGGGGCAGTCATCGTTATTCATGGAGTAAACTGATGCTGAAATCACGTGTAAGGAGCGTTTTGCAGCATCTGCCCAGCCCTGGCAGGCTTGCAGCCAGCTGCACGCTGCCAGGCTCGCTCAGCCCCTCTACAGCTTCAGCAACGCAGCTTCGGCAGAAGCAGCAGAGTGAAAAGCAGGAACAGCGTGCTCAGACCTCAGGTGCCCATCTGCGTTGGTGATGCAGGAGCTCTTTCTGCTCTTTCTCCTCTCATTGACTGTGAGGTGTGCCCAGTAAGAGTCGCAAAGCGGGTGCACAGCACCACACACACAATTTCACAGCTGCTGCTGCGATGAGGAGGGAGATCAGGGCACTGTAGATGAAGTTCAGAAGTGATGGTGTCCGTGTTGCTGCAGTCAGTGAGACACTGACTTTTACTTACACCTTTTCTCTGAAAGATGGTGCAAAAAAGTACTGACATACAACAGCAGTTTGGTTCTCCAGTCAGCCTTCTGCTGAGATGATATCTGCATGCAGATCCCACTTTCAGTCACTATCTCAGCTGTGAGTGTTCAGAACGGCTTGTGTCTGTGACAGCAGAGAAACATGGTACTCTTATAGCTCCCTTGTAAACAGAGAAGCAAAGCCCAGGAAGCCAAATGAGCATCCAGAGGATAATGGGAGAGAAGAATACATGTGTATGTGCACTGGAGAAGCTAAAATATCACCCTACCACTTTGGCTGCAAGCAATAAACCCAAACAGGAATCAAGAACACACAGCCAGCACACACAGGATCCCAGTGCAAGGTGAGGCCTCAACACAACACAGATAACCCCAAATCACACAAGAGGAGAGCAGAGCATGAGTGGCAGGGAAGTCTCCTAAAGCCTGAAGTCAGGTCCTTGAGGAGCACTGGCCGCTATACATCACAGCCACCACGTGCGTTCACTGTGCTCTTCTAACATCGCCTGAGAGAACCGTCGAGGTTCTTGCTCACCAACCCCAAGACCAAATCGCTGCTGATGGCACAACCAGGATGTGCTCCCCAAAACATCGTCCAACAGGCTGGGCAGGAAAGCTGTGAGAAGTCTCACTAAAACAGCAACCAGCCAACACTTGCTGCAACACCCACCATGCATCAATGTGGACGTAGATTTAACGTGACCATCAAATTATGTCGTTCAAAGTTTCTGTTCTTCTCCTTTTTGGCCAACTCCCTGCCCTCCAGTCACACTACCTCATTTATCTAAACAGCAAAATGGGTTTGGAGGTTTCAGATCAGGGATCCATTGGAAAATTTTTGAATGAAAGGTGAGAAATAAGTGCAGATGATTATTTTTAGAAAATATTTAAGCGAGCCCTAAATTAGTTTCTAAATCTGTCTGTACTAGAAGTTCATAATAATGAACTGAGCCGCCTCTGACAAAAGTGGAATTTTCCCCTTTGTGAGATTTGCTTTAAGCTGCATGCGTTCTGGAGGACGCAAAGCGTGTCAAGGGATTCACTGCTCGCTTGTGTTCTACTTTGCTAGTGTTTGGGATTCACAAGGAAAAAAGTCTTGTGTATGACTTTTCTTAAGGAATTTCTTCTTCTGGTAAATCCAACCCTGCCATTATCCTGTGGTATGGCCTGAATGGCTTTACAAAGGTATTTATAGCACCATTTTGCACCAGGAGAACTACAGTTCAAGTAAAGAAAAGAACATGTTTCTAGAATCCACCACACTACCATGGCAGGTCTGTGAGAGATATGAAAGGGATCCAGGTTCTCCTGGTTTAATTCCTGCGGTTCAGTACCTGGATCGCAACACCAACTCCAGGTCAAGTCACACTCCCGCAGGAAACCAGAAATATTGGCTTTTAATACACTGGCAATAAGAATGAATTATATTCCCAAAAGGAAAAGGAAATAGAGGTTTTTAATGTGCTGGCACTTACTCAAGAAATTTACTGTTTCAATTTCAAAATTTCTGAAAAAAAGTGTTCTGCTCTACCACAACTGGAAAGAGAGAGCTCTGCGGCTGAAACCCTGCTGCATCCAGATGTGCAACATGAGCTGAAAGACACCATAGGAAATCTGGTGGTTTGTTCTACTCTCCACTTACACCTCAGCCCCTCACGTGACACAACAATAAAGTAACTCGCCGTATTTACAAATGTCTAAAATAATTTTCCTCAGAAGTTGCTAATCCAGAGCACTTAAAAACGTTGTTTGCCATGGACCAACACACAGTATATTTAGGCTGCCCAATTGTTAATAATTCCATCCGAGGTCTCCCCTATTGCCTCCATGCTTTATATTTCCAGCAAAAGCCTCCTCAATGACAGCCTGCACGTGCAAACACTATCCGGGATCTCTGTTGTCACCTTGCCTCCATTTCTCAGAGAAACCAGGCCATGTAATTTGAAGTTGGTGATGCTGCTGTCAGCTTTACACTGATCATCATCGATTCATATCTCCTCAGCATTTGTTTTCCTCTGCAATTTTATGAAGGAAACTTATCAGAGGGATTTTGAAAATGCCAGCAAATTTAGCCTCCTCAGCCCCGTCCACCTGTCATTTTATGAGCCTTTTAGCCAGTTACCCAGTTATCGTTCTCTGCTGTAGGAACTACATTAGCTTGGCTGCACCAGTTGGTACTTAGCCAAATTTCGTGCTCTTCTATTCTTGGTCACACCGAATTAAAAAAAAGAAATCAAGCATTTTTTATGACTGTTATTATTATTATTATTAGCCATGGGACATTTGTTTGATAGACAAAAACAACATTTAAGAGCTTCTCGATAACTGTGCCGCTTTCATTTCCATTAATCACCTAAAAGTAGATGAACTCTGTGGCAAAAAAATTCTCCTTCTCCAAGAATGCAAGTTAAGAACTGTTCCCTCAGGCCCTCTGCTCTCCACAGTCACAGGTGACTCGCTTTACTTTATGAAAATGAAGGTAGTAGAGGCTCAATTTCTTTTCTGTTTGGAGTGAAAGATCACAGGGCTGAACTGAAGCTTCTGTATGGCAGATTTGCATTATAATTATGTATGCACAGAGAAGAAATACATTTGGAGATGGGTATTATGCTACCACATGCCATTTTGGTTTTGATCCACTGACTTAATCAGTAAAGCATTGTGTAGATGTAAGTAGTAACGATCTTTCATGGCCACAGCACCTGAAATCTCCTTAAGGCATCAGTCCGCAGGCTTTGTGGCGAGGGTAACCTGTTGGCTGTGACTTACCACATCGCGTGCATGTACGTCGGAGGTAGACGAGGGCTGCTAACAGGGGTGCAGTTGTACGATCTCATAATTCTTTCTGCCAAGAGAAAGTTACGGAATAAACTGGCCACGAGGAGGTCCTGACGGAAGAGTTTCTGGAAAAGATCTGCCAAGAGAGTGCATGAATTACTAGATGCATATCTTCGTAACTCGAGTACCTTGGGTAATATGCAAAAGCCATTTAAACATAAAAATATGTTAATATTTTATTCCAGTAATGAGGGATCTACAACAGGTTTGCCGTGTCATGACATGAAAACTGTTACATAGAAACCTGCCCTCTGATTTCCCTTAAAACATTGCAGTTACTCTCCATTAACAAAATTAAATACTTTCTACCTCAGGCTCTTTTTTGCCTTTTCTGGATATAAAATTCCCCTTTTGGTGATTTACTTAAACTCAGCCTGAGTAAGTTTTTGGAAAGTACTGAGGGAGAAAAGGAGCTGTGGGTACTATTTAATCAAGAACTATATACCCATTAATGGCAGTTTAATATGCTCTTGAGAAGCCAAAATGTATCCTAAAAGACAGCAAATGTGCTGTCTTCTACAAAAGCAAAGGAGAATTTATTTTGTGCCAGGTTTTAGAAAGAGCACAGTTGGAAAATTTTTTACAGATTTGGCCACCCATGCTCCAGAAGAACCAATTCAAAGCAGAGCAGAGGTAAAGAAACAGGATGAAGTTACACATGGGATTCACAGGCTGTCTAACCAGCAAAGAGGAAAAAAAATCTTGCCTTATCATAAGGCTGGAGGAAAACAGGTTGCTTTTTACAAACACAATAAGAAAGGAAATTATTCAAGGTAAAGCAATCATGTTAGCACTAGAAAAAAAAAACCTCTCAGGTTTCTAATGATGGGTTGCTGAAATGCTTCTGCGAAAAAGAGCTAATTTTAATAAATTAACTGGCCTCACGATCCAGCCTGATTTTTCTTACAATATTAGGCTTTAATTTCTTCCTTATTTCAGTGTCTCACCTCTCGACTTTGATTAAGCAATGCCCACTTCTGATGAAAACTTGCTTCATCTGCCCAAGTCTTACCTCTAGGCAAGACATTCCACGCGATGGTGTCTGTGATAGCAGTGAAGATCCAATTCAGCTCTCCAAGGGGAGTTCTCCTGTCATTCAGTCTTCCAGGAATCCTACAAGTGGGAGAAAAAACCCAAGTATGTTTCCTATTAAAAACCACATTTTTTGAGACATGCAAGCTTCTAAGCCTCAATCAAAGCTCACAAAAGACAATACTTCCAGTGTGGTGGTAATCTACACATGCTTTGCGCAATTACTTCCTAATCTTACTCTTCTGTGTTATGACAGCACCTACAGGTCTAAAAAGTATAAAATAATAAACCAAACATATTTTCTTTCTATCTCCCCTAGGAGGATGAATTCCTTTCTTCTGAAGAGCCCGGACTGCCAGCACGGCAGGCGAGGGAAGCCAACAGCAGGCACTGTCACCGCTGCTGCAAACTGCTCTGCGACCCACAGCATCTCAGCATCTTCCTCCATCTGGCCAAGATGCAGTTTCAACTCTAAGAATACCAAAATCCTGTCAGCAACACATATCAGGAGTCCATTTGTGGTGCAATACGGTATAAAAATGCTGAGGAGTCCAATTGCTAATTTTATCAAATATTTTGAAGTAGAAAAAAGTGGCACTAATCAATATCGGGGACGGCAGCTTTCCAAACAGCGACCTACTCTCGTCCCAGCTCATATGCAGGATACGCATTGGAAGTGAGCAAAGGGTAGGAGTTGGGTTTTTTTTAAGATTATATTTTAGATAGGAGAAAATAACTCAAAGCATGCATAAGCTGAAATATTTGAACCCACACACCCTTCCTCAGCCAAGCAAAAGCAGAGGGCCAGCTAGTGAGCCTACTGGGATAATCCAGCTGCGTGTTACACGAGCGTTTAATGAATAAATTCCGTTAAGCGTACTCCCTTAAAGCCAGAGAATTATTACAGCACACACAGGCAATGTGGGACTGGAGCAACATTTTGGTTTGTCACAGAGAAGGTCTGTCTGTGACAGGACCTGAGCATGCACACACAGACACGTGTCAATATGTTCTGCCTATAAGATGACTCGCATTCAATAGAAGATTCTAAGAAATCCTGAGTTGTTAACCTCTCTCTGAAAGTCAGTGGTACCAGCACACAGGTCCCTTAAATCTCAGATTCTGAAGTTTTACCGTAGTGTGCTCACTATGTTTTTAACAGCGATATCTAAGACAAAAGGAACTCTCTGCTATAAAATTCCCATGTGGCATGAAAACTCATCAAGCAGTAAAAACAGAAACAACAAAAAACCCCCAATCTTCTCCAAAGAAACGCCAGTTCACTTAGGGAAGCCCTCAGCATTTCGGGATGGTACCAGACATGCAGCTGAGCATGGATTCTTGTCACAAGAAAGCTGCATGGCAGCACGTCTCAGACACAGGAGTGAGGAGCAGAGAGAGGTGATTTTGCCTTGTATCACTGAGACTGACATCAAGATGTTTTGCCAAGTGCTCACATTTTGACATTCATTTAAACTGCTTAAAAACAGGATATACAAAATAGAAAAGGTGCAGAAAAAGCTTAAAAAACCCCAAACTAGTGAATAAATGTCATCCAGTGAGAAACATCAGGTCATGCTATCGATCCTAGAGAAGAACAACTTGAACACTGTGGATAAACACCCACAAGAGGGAAAATTCTTGGTGCCAACAAATGCTTTCCACAAGTGGAGAAAGAAAGAAGAGCACTTGACCATTAAAAGAAAGGGAAGCAATTCAATCTTCACCTTCCAAAGGTTCACAGCACACACAGTTCAGAGGAACATGAGTTATTTGGCTCTTCGGAGGAGTAACCCAGTCACATTCTGTAGCCCAAGACACACAGGTCAGAGCAGAGAAACTAATGGTCTCCTCTGGGCTTCACATTTATTATTCTAAGCATCAACACACCAGAGGCAATGGCTTGACAGAAGCACAGTCAGGGACGAGGGAACAGCAATGTTCCACCAGGAATCTTGCCAGTCCATGTTCTAGGATCTTGCTTTTGGAGACTGAAAAAAAATCAGTCAAATTTATTTCATGCAGGAGCTGAGTGAGTATTTGCTCACCTGCAACACGCTGTAAGGGCCAAAGGAGCTACGGGACCAACAGGCAGTCTGTACTTTGTCACTCGGGGGACCAAACAACAGTTGCCTGCGACTCAAAACCAACCTATGTGCAATGCTACTTAAAGGAAGAAAAGTGGCTGCAAACTCTTCTTCAGTATCTCTCAGCTTCAACCTGCATCCTGAGCAACTAAATATTGTTTCTAATGCTTATCTGCTTCTCATAAAAACAAAAACAACTAAACCACAACCATCCGCCCACCTGTCACCACCAGACTTGGACCTGGGCTGTCCTACTAATACTCAGACATCAAACACACACAACCTGGCACCCTCAAGCACAGCTTTCTTCGCCTTGAGAAAGTATGCGAGATAGGATGGGGAGGTTTCAGAAACACGTACGCAACCCCGTAAGGATTTCAACCTAACAGCCCCCAGTTTCCCCTCTGTAACAAGTTTTCAAATATTAAAAGTCTCAAGATAAGCTACGTGAGCCAAGCGCTTTCTCTATGGCAACCTGTTCTGATCTGTACAGCAGGATCATTTCCATGCTGGTTCAGACGAAGCATATTCCCTTGTATAAATAATTTCTAAACCAGCTAGAAATTAACATCTTATAAAAAATTCCTGTCTGTCTTGATATCAGAGGAAAAATATACATCTCTGAAACGGTGTTTGTTAACTGATCCCCCAGAGCAAGCGGGGGAACACAAGGCCACACAACTGCTCTTAAGAGGATTTCACATAAATATTTGCATTGCAGAACACTCTCTGCAGCAAAACAGCAGTGTTTCCAAAGTCAGAATTTTATTAATTAGAATCCAAAATGATCCTTATGGAGATTTCCCAGCAAGCCAAATGCCAAGCTTAAACCATTTGATGGCCACTTTCAAGGCACTTTTCAGTGGGAACAGAAACAGGGTGTTTCACAGCAGAGTTGGAATCTTTATGCCAGATGGAGAGTTGAGCACACGGGTCATACGGAATTCTCTTTAATAAAGGCAGACTGCGAGCTGATAGGGGTCTTACTGACTGTTTTAATCAGGAACACAAGAAGTTGCTGTTCACAGCCCAACCTCAGAAGCTCCTTGTGACTTGAATAATCTTCTTGCTTGGGGGACAAGGTATGCTGATGGGTTTTTGTACGTAAAGACTAGAAATAACTGCTTATTAGTACAGGATAGGTTTTATTCTGGATTTTAAAATGCATTTGGTATTTTTCCACAATGTAACTGTCCTGTCTAAGACTGACTGCAAGATTCATAGACAACACAGACAGCTACGAGGGACTGCAGTCAAGAAGCAGAAATTAATAGGATGTCAATTCTGACACCTTACATAGCATCAGGCGAGTTCATTCTCTTTCTGCCTTCATGTATAGTCAAGGAAGACACTAATTTTATACCTGGCTCCAGCACTGTGAAGATTAATGCTGTTCAGTGCTTTGAAAACCTCTGCATTAGGTGTTAATGGCAAGGGCAGAGAGAGTGCAAGAAGGAAAGGCAACACATTTTCTAACTGCACTGAACGTTTCCAAGCTTCCCAGTTTTGAATCGGCACTGGAAAGAAGCCATTAGAAGGAAACGGCAGCAGGGCTGCTCTCCGTGCTGCACACAGGAACCCATCAGCATCGGAACAGTCAGCACTAAAATAGTAGATGAAAATAAACACAATGGATTTTCTGTGCTGAGGTGGGACTACTCAGACTCTCATCCCAGAAAGGACATTTTGTACTGCTCCAATGACAAGCTGAGTGATCCAAGGAAGGGATTTTTAGCACAGGATTACTCAATGACAGTTGATCTCAATCATCTTTGAGAATTAAAGTTTATCTTCCAAAGTCCACAGAACAGCGACTTAACTCTCAGAATGCATGCTATGACAGCGACAGCAAATGAGCCCACAATCAATTAAACACACCAGACAATTTCCATCCACATGCACCAAAACTCACAGGTACCAACATCCGTTTCCTCACACATCTATAAAGATTTATTTGAAATAATCAGTTACACTTTCTTGTTTTTTAAACACCGTCTCTACCTCTCCCATTAAGTAGAGGTCAATTCACTGCTGTTATTTTTGTAGAGTTCCACTACACAAATTTACTTACTGTCATTACCAGGTAAAATATTTGAGGCTGAGTATGTCCCCCTCGTGCACTGTGCTCTATCATATCCAACCTGTGGCTATAAACTAAAGCTTCTTTTAATTTCTAGGCACCTACATAACCAGAATGTCATGAGGCTCCAGAAAGTATTTTCCCCCACGAGGACTACTGCTGTCGTCTAGGTCTCACCTCTCCTGATGTCTTTCACATGACGCTTTGACAATCGGCGAGAGCCTCTGGCAGTAAGGACAGAGCAGATCTCATTTGTAAAAACTATTTCGGAGGGAGGGGAAGAAAAGGGAAAAAGGGCAGGCTGTCTCAGCTGCTGGCTGCAATTTAACATCTCCAGACTTGCAATTGCTTCTTCCATCACCCTCCTGACAGATGCCTTTACGGAGGCCTAAATCACAGCAGTCTATTGTGAGCAGTGAGGACTACAAAATGTCAGGGTCACTAAAGAGCTCGTGCTAGGTGTAACCATCAATGTCCTTGTCAGCAATTTAGCAAAATCCTATGAATCACTTTAATTACAGGAGAAGCATTTACTTCAAAGGATGTGAGGTTTTCCCTTCAGATGGGCTCCATCATCACCTCTAGTTTTGGAATATAATATACATAATGTCGGGATATGCAATATCAGAATTAGACTTCAGAAAACAAGATGCTTCGGCACTGATGCCTACCTGCAAGCATTGGCTGTAACGTTAGTTTAGGGAATGAAAATAACAGAAGTATATGCCTCTTTTCACACTTTCCAGAACAAAAGGGAAGGAGTACACCATGGAAAATGGTATGACCGCAATGGCAAAGGAATAAATGCTGTGGAAATCTCTTGCACTGGCAGGAGCTGCTTAGACAGGATCAACGCAGTTCATGTGCTCAAAGACAACGCATTCTCATGGTGCAATGACATAAATGATACAGGCACGCTGTGACTGAACCTCAGCAAACCACTCTAGAAAGACAAAACGTTTGAGCTTCTTAAATTATTTGTTCAAGAGCACTGTAAAGCTTTGTACACTCGTGTTCAACCCTGTCATCTTGGCGTATAAAGATATGAAAGAAGTGTTGCCATGAAAACCATCCTTTTTGAGTATGATTTTCACTTTGTATTTACAATAGGCTTCGCCTGCACTAGAAACAGATACCCTATAACAATGGTGATAAAATTAAATACTCCATTTCAATAAAACCAGATTTATTAAGGAAGAGAAACTTTTCACAATAACGTCTACAAAAGCAAAGTTTTTCTTCAACGCAAGCCCGACCAAGCTCCCCAGGCAGCGTGACCCAGCGACCCTGTTTCACTGTGGCTGATACCGCTTACTGAAAAACTGAAATACAGTCTAATGCCTTCCACTAAATTTCCCAGAATAAAATAAAGGGGCTGAAAGCTGCCTAACCTGGTTCCTAAGGCAAACTAAGAACTATGGTTTTCCTGCTATAAATAAAATAATAAATGTTTAAAACCCCAGGTTGCAGCACTTCAGAATTTGGACAGTCCAGAATAGTAGACAGTTCATGAAATATCTGCAAAGAGAACTTAACTTTTGGCAGATGCGGTGACATCAACCTGCTGCGGAGAGACCATGGTCCTGCCAACATCCAAGCTATCGTTCTGCCTTCAGCTGCCTTTAGTCACCAGCCCAAGAGGCAACAGTGTTCATCACTGCCCAGCCCAGCTGGAAGTAACAGGACTTTTCCTTTTAATCATAGAATAGCTTTGGTTGGAAGGGACCTCAAAGCCCATCCAGTTCCAGCGCCCTGCCATGGGCAGGGACTCCTCCCACTGGATGAGGCTTCTCAAAGCTCCATCCAACCTGGCCCTGAACACCTCCAGGGATGGGGCAGCCACCACTGCTCTGGGCAACCTGGGCCAGGGCCTCTGCACCCTCACAGGAAAACATTTCTTCACAATAAAATTTTCTCCATGTCAATCTCCCCTCTTTCAGCTCAAAACCCTTCCACCTCATCCTGTGGCTGCAATCCCTGATTACAAGCCCTTCCACAGCTTTCCTGGACCCCCTTTCAGATCCAGAAGGCTGCTATCAATCAAATGCCTTTTCCCACCTAGTTCTGAATCTTTCCAATTTCTGTCAAGCCCCAATACCAGCAGCTCTGGCAGGATTCCCTTGCACCAGGTAGGCAGTGTATTTTAGAAGGCAATACAGCATCTTGATGGAAACGCAATTTCAGTTTAGCATTTGGCTGCGTTTGCTAACCCAGCAATAATGATTTTGTTTATTTGAACACAAGCACAGTCATAAGATGGTTACCACACTCAGTTTTCAGACAAACCACCATTTCCTACGACTTTCCACACAACAAACCCTCTTCCAAGACTCATGCGCTCACTTCAAAACCTTAGCAAAATCTGCTGTTCACGATAAGCTCCCAGGGGAGAGTGCTAAAGTTCATTTTGCCTGGAGCAGTGACCGGGGAGCCAGAACCAGGGCGCACTCTGCATCCCTCGTTTACACAACGTGCTCAGTCTGACCTGCTACTGGAGTCATCCCAGCCTGGTCCTGGGTGATGTGAACCCTGGTCCCTCCTGCCACAACACACAGCACGCAAGCCTGGCAGAGGAAAAGGTACTAAAAGGGATCAGAGTAGCTGATATTTGCTACTGGGATCACCTGGGGAAAAAAATTATGATATTAACCAGCTGCTCTCCTTCAACTCATCAGCTAAGTTCTGAGGGCATGCACCAAAGGTAGTTGTTATATTACCGTATAATTTCTATATTTTCTCCAATTACATTACTTTTACTGTGTGATATCTTGGGGTTTTATTTTTCCTACTTAGTCTTTAAATTGGCTCCTGCTGAACCATTACTCATCAATAATCAATAGACATTAAAACATTAATGATTTCCAGTCTGTGTCATTCGACGATACTTGAAGTGGAAACAAAATTAATTTTAGTCTCAAATTTGTTATTTCTAGCGATTTTTATAAATGGCTTTTGGGCTGGTGAATGACAGCCGAGAGATGGGTGCTCTGCTCAGAACAGCAACAGCACACGCTGCAGCAAGATGAATTCCTCCCACCCTGCTGCTGCCTACGTGACTCAGCTGACATTCCAAACAGGTCCTTTCCCACAAAACCCTGGCAGCAAGGGACTGGGTTCCTTTCCAGCTGTGAAAGTGAACGGTGGCACCATAATCATGTAGTCATCTGAAAAGACAGCCTTGTAAAGCAGCCCCACCAGAGGCAGGAACAGCTCTCAGGTCACCGGGAGTTTTGTTTAGAGAATTCCCTCCCTCTGCAAAACAGACCCAAGGAAAGAATCCCAGGAAAGCAACACATCATTCTTCCTCTGCAAGGGATTTCAACAAAGCCCCTGCTCATTTCACTGGCAGCCACACAACAAGTTGTGCCAGGACAGAGGACAGGATGGCTTGTGATGAAGCAGAAAAGACCAACCAAGGCAGTAGGAACGCCTGACACTGACTCCACAGAGTCATAAGAAGTGGCAACCATAGGCTCATGAACCCCTAGCACTCCACCAACACAATTTCCCTTCAACCATAGGCTTACGAACTCCTAGCACTCCACCAACATAATTTCCCTTTCTTTTTTCTTTACCTTTAACTGTCTGGCTCCAGCAAAGATCTTTATTTCTAAACTAGGGATTATTTTGGCTTCGTCTCAGAAGATCTGTAATATAAATGCACACCATGATACACCACACGTTTATTCATCAGGATGCTGGCTTAGCCTAGATAATTAGAAATCTGAGCCCTTGAAAGAAGATGCAGACTCATTTAGTCTCCAAGTCTGCGGCTTAATTGCAATATAAACTCTTTTCTCAATTTTAAAGACAACTAAATTATAAATTACAATATACACACAGGCAATCCAGGAAGTATTCAAGGCCTATCTAGAGACTGTATTAAAAACCATGTGTTTGCTATAATTGATATATGTAGCAGATTAAGACAATGAGGTTTAAATATTTCATGTCCACAGGAACCTCCTTCTGGCACGCTTTCAATGAAGATAGCCTTCAAAGAATGCACGTGCACTGTGGCATTAACCAACAAGGATCATAAATATGGAAGAAAATTCCTTCTTTTTTTGCTACTAAACCACTATTTAAAGAGTATTCAACTCCCATCAGCACACTCAAGTGTTCAGGGAAGCTGATCCTTAAGCCACCTGACTCAGACCTTCACTGACCCTTGCCATATGTTCTTTGATTAGATACAGTCCTGCAGCAATATGTTAATTGCAATTAGCATAATATAGTCGTTGTTCTGGAACACATTCATCCAGTGGCCTGAGGTGAGCTCTGTCCATGCTGATGATGGTTCAAGGAAGAATTTCTGCTTACCTTTGCTGCCCAGTTGCCAGCGATGACCAAACCAATGTCCCCACTCAACAGCCAGGGAACTACACACCATTCTACACCAAATATCTTTTAATTTCAGGACCCACCTAACACAAAAACCCCTGCTACCACCCCTCTGGGGACACAATCGGAGCCAGGTTAACCCCTGGGCAGATTTCCTTCCTGTTCCTCATCTCCTTGAAACCAAAAGGAAAAAAAAACCAGCGCACTTTAAGCGCAGCTTTCAGAGAAAACTCTACCCAGTGGTGGACCTTTTCCTAGAGTGCTGCATCTCTGAAAGCCGTTCTAACCCTCCCTTTGATAGCTCCTTTCTCTATTACTTTAGTTGTAAATTGAAGAACTACTTTTATTTTTATAAGATTAGTGCCTCTGAAATATAGCTTTACAAGAATCACTGCTTAGCTCCCCCAGCTGAGATGAGATAGGATAATCAAATTTTCACACATAAAATTAGCATGATTAAATACCTAAGTACCACTGATGAGCCTGACCGTTCTAAAGTACGCATTGTGGAAGCTTTAGTAGCATTGAGAAGCATTTTTAACCTCATCTGAATGTAAAACATGCAAGTTAACATGGAATGATTTACTTAAGCAAAAACTCAACAAGAAGTTTTAGCTGATGCAATCTTACCCTCATTGCTTCTGCTATAACAGACAATTTGCTATTGGCAGCATGAGCGATGAATGATTGCTGCACTTCACTACACCATGCAGAAGCTTATTAAAAAACAAGGAAGTGTGATAATATATTTCTGTGAAGAATTCAGGCTTATCATCCAGATTCCTGTTCTCCGAACCCCTTTCAGGATGCTCTTCAGTTCTACAGTTTTCATTTTAGACAAAAGATGGTCACCTGGACTCTGGACATCCATGTGTCACAATTGTGAGTTCTAATTAATCCCAACAACCGTATTTCTAGAGTCAAAATTTCTCAGAAATCGAATGAATGATCTCTAATCGATTGGACTCGATGATCCGGTGGGTCTCTTCCAACCTGGTTATTCTATGATTCTACGATTCTAATTAAGCACTCCTAGACAGTTTGTGTGTGTATTAATGTTCCAAGAACAAGGCATCCAAAAAACAATTGGCAGGGCAACAAAACTGCACCCAGTGGCCGCACGCATCAACTGCTCTGTCTTTAAGAATACACTTTGCTTTTAAAAAAACCATTCTTATAAAGCAGTAATGACTACAGTGAACGACTGTTATTGCTTCAAAGTCTACCTTGTTTGTATAAACTGAAGCATAATTTGAGGAATAGTTCTCTTGGCTAATCAGTTTGCCTCAGCTGCCTGATAACCAGTAATTACACTCAATTATAGCTTGGATAAAAGGATTAAAACACGTTTCAGCAGCTTTAAGTCTGAAACATAACACCACAATCAGACAAAGAACAGTAGGACAGCAAGCAGCGAGGTGACAAATGTATTTTTGGATGTGTTTTTCTGTTCATCAGTCAGTTTTGGTGACAAAAGGGGTGTGATCAGTCTCAAAACCTACACTGAAACCAGCCACATGCACAGCTTCTCAGTGCTGGACCTCCAGGAACACGGCCACAACCTGTGTCTGCAGTTGCCACTTCTCTAGCTAGTCAGATACGACAGTACGGGCGGAGAGAGCCACGGGACTCTCAACACCTCGAGCCCAGGAGAGCCGCAGCGCAGCTGTAATTCCCCGCTGTGGCACCACTCCACGAGCAACTGCTCACTTTCATGGGCACTGCTTATTTCAGCAACACAAAGTAAAGGAAGAAATGACAAATACCGTAGGTGCAGACTCTGCGAGATGCTTTCCAAAGAAAGTTCCTCACAGACAAACAAGAGAAGTGCTAGAAATAATGAGGAAAATAAGATCAACAGAAAAAAAAAATCATAAAATCTGGCTTACTTCTCTATTAAATCCAGCGTGACTCCTGGCACCAGCCTGACACTCTTCTGCATACAGAACCTGCGGAGAAGAAAATAAAACACACTAATTGAATATTTAATGACAAGGTGCTGTGGGAAGAATATGGAAGGAGGTTTCTTTATTACAGTGTTTCAGTTTCTAAAATGGTGCTTGGGTAGAAAACTTTGCCACAGCATAATCAGAATCAAGCGAGGCCCTCAATGTTTGTCACACTCATGATTATGCGGCGATTTCCATCGGCGGGTGTCAAAACTGGGGTATTGTAACTGTCACAGTGACAAGTTTTCCAACACATAGCGGGGAGAAAAGGGCTCACAGTCACCCAGCACGGTCTCTCGGGAAGAGTAAGACGACGCGAGAGCTGAGGAGGTTTCTGCTTCTAGAATAGTGATTAGCATTGGCTGGGTTTCCCTGAAAAGATTTGGCACCGCAGGCAGGAAAGTGAGAAAGGGAGGGAACAAGAGGGATGCGTCAAGTTCAAACACCTCAGTTATTTCATTGAAAATAAAAGTGCTGACTCCATTTCCTCTGCACTACAAATACCACTATGCCAGGAACACCAGCTCTGGAAAATGCAGGGAGCCTGCTAGCACCACCAGTCACTGTGCTAGAAAATCCCGGGAGCAGCTAAACCCAAGTGAGTGTGGGAAGACAACACGACTGCAGCCCAGTTTCTGAGTACCTCACTCCCTCCTCCAAAACTCTCGGGGATATGCTTTGTACCCAGAGAGCATGAGTGGGAAACAATAGATCTGAAAAGAAAAAAGCAGCAAATTCAACTTGAGAAATTACTCACTCAGTGATATCACTACTTTCCCAGCCCATTCTCCCAGTATTTCAGAAATCCACTCTGTTGCTTAATGAAGAATTGACCCCCAGTGCAATACAAGTTGATATTTAACCCCTACATTTCATTTTGCAGAGGAACAGAAAGCACCACAGGCAGTGCAGACCAAGAGGGCTCAGCTGGACAGGAAAACTCTCTCCTGCATCCAGCAGCAGCTGGAGATGCCACAGGAGTCCTCCTTTCACCAGAGCCACGACAGCCACATCCAAAAGGCTCTTCCAGGAGTAAAAGAGAAAGCAATTACTTGTTTAAAGACAAGATGTGCAGAGCCTGCTTCTGAATTCTTGAGGACCCTCCACTTTTCTTGTAACATCCCCTGCCTGCAGGACATCCATCACTACCAAGAACAGGGATAGGCTCTGAAGAGCTCTGTGGTCCCTAGGCTGCAGTTCCGAAGTGTGCGAATCATCCATCATAAAAAGAAAAGTCACAAAGGTACCTGCGAACACTGCGGTGGGATCCTGATGTATTCTGCTAAAATAGAAAAACCTGGCAACTACAGAACCATGCACGGAAACACCCTTCTCAAACAAAAACTGCAGGCAGGATTCAGCACGGCAGAATTAGGTTATTGGAATCAGGCTGGAGTCTCCCTACAGACTGAGGATGCCAGAAGACTTTCTAACTCCTCTGCTCAATGCTTCTACATGACAACGTATCTGAAAGATGACCATAACAATACCAGTGCAGCTTTGTATTGTTACACATTTGCATTCTATAAAGAAAGAGTTCCACCGCACACCATGTCACCCGGTATGTTGTATTTATTTCAGAAGCCTCTCATCTGAGCCGCGATGTGACCTAACCTCCCCCATTCAGCAATATCTCACAGGCTCAGAGTTTAACAGGATAGCACTGCACATTGTTGCAAGATGCAAGGTATGAAAAGGATGAGCATCCTAACCCTGCTCAGCACAGCCAGTCCCTACCACGCTGGGTGGCAAGCGTCCGAGAAGTGACGAGCAGGCTCTTGCCTGGCAGCAGAGCCCCTTTGCCACAGGGCAAACAAATACATTAGCCTCCTTTTTGCATGGATTTGTTCTAAGCACAAAGCTTTTGATTACAGCTTGTTGGATTAGAAGCAGGAAGCTCGCCCAACCCGTGCAGACATTCCGGACACACAACAGGAGAAGTGCCACTGTGCCAAGGCTTTCCTACAGCTGCTACTGCAGCAGGACAGACACACTTTTGAGGGAGCACACAAACAGGTATTTTCACATCTAAATGCATTACACAGCTGTCATTTAGCACTTCCTTAGGGAGCTGCTGTATTACACCACGGCCAGCATGTAAATAAACTCAGATTTCATTGAATCATGGAATGATTTGGACTGGAGGGGACCTCAAAACCCATCCAGTTCCATCTCCTCCTATGAGCAGGGACACCTTGCACTGGATCAGGTTGCTCAAAGCCCCATCCAACCTGGCCTTGAACACCTCCAGGGATGGGGTAGCCACCACTTCTCTGGGCAACCTGGGCTAGTCCCTCACCACCCTCGCAGGAAAACATTTCTTCCTAATAAAAAATTTCTTCATCTAAACCTCTCCTCTTTCAGCTTAAAGCAATTCCCCCTTGTCCTGTCTTTGTACTCTCTAACCAAGAGCCTTTCCCGGAGCCCCTTTCAGAACTGGAAGCTGCTCCAAGTTCTCCCCAGAGCCTTCTCTGCTCCAGGCTGAACATTCCCAACTCTCTCAGCCTGTCAGTTGATGGTTGGTGTCATCATTGCAAACATCAGGTGAACTACGTTTGAGCTGCATGTAAACGTATCAATAAATGCCAGGCAATAAGGAAGAAAACCAGAAACATGCATAATGTCGCTCACCTGGGTTCTGCTCACACATCACAAGAATATTCTGAAACTCAATTTAGTTTCTCTAATTAAATCTAGGACAGAGGATTGGGTCAGTTAACCCCACCACATTTTCAAGCAGAAATGCAAAATAAATACATTAAGAAAAAACCCTCACATTTATTTTAATTTACCCAACAGAAAATCAGCCGCCACCGGTCAAGCTTGCTACATTTGGCTTCTGATGTACAAACCACATCTCTGAAATTCCTGAGTCTGAGCAACTTTCTGTTTCTTTTTGGTTTGGGGGTTTTCAACCACTTTTCAGGAACCCTATTATCGTTTTCTGAGTGAGACTTCAGGATTCAAACCCACAGGGTCCTTTAGCCAGTTCAGACAAGGACAGCCTTCTCCCTGCTGTGTAAAATTGAAAATGTAATTGCAGCGTGTTTATGTCTTCAGGGACAGATAACATCAGCACATGACGCACTGCTGATCACAACTTCCAATACAGTTGCTTTTTGCATTAGACAGCACGAGACACAGATCTGCGTAAAACAGTGCCCCAAACATACTCTAATTTCTGGCTGTTTCTGCAATAGCTGCGCCTGCTTCCCTCTTAGCGCCTATCAGTCAAGATTAACAATCCATACAGCTTATCTCTAAGCCTGCCTCGTACATGGTTATATGTAGTTACAACATATATTTGGAATACGTCAGCTCACAACAGTCACTACACACGAAGATAATCACTATTGAGTTAGCTGGAATTCATGGGTTGGATTCCTAGAATGGTCAGACTGTGGTTAAGGGTTCTGTGCATGGCATTTGGAAGGGCACGACTTATCCGCGCTTCTCGTACCAGCACCAATTTTCCTTTCCCTAAAATCAGACTGAAGTGAATGCAGCTGCAAGACCATTCGATAAGTGATTGCATCCATCAGATGCTTACTTAAAATACAGAGCACAAACTGGGATCTATAGAAATTTACTCATCAAACTTTTATTCATCCATAAATTCTGTATATGAAACCTCATTAGCCTGTCAGTCAAGAATTGCAAAATGTTATATTTCAAAAGCAATTCTGCAGGGTTCTGGATCAGCTTTAATAACAGAGCAAGACTGAAGTAAAAGAGAAGTTTTAATGACAAAGGTTTATAACTCTGTTTTTGGTTAACTGCCTGCTTTAGGACAGGCGTACGGTTTGCATCAAACAGCTGGAATGCAGGCAGAGGGTCTGGCTTTGCATGGATCCTGTTTAGCAACAGTGAATGACAACACTCCACAAGAAAGTACTTAATCTTTACAGGACTTGCACGGATAAAAACACAACCATAATAATGCCAATCAATAGAGAAGATAAAAGGAGCATAATCTTCATCAGAGAAGGTTTGTTGGGTGTCACTAGGTTGGATGTAGCAGGGAATGCTTCACTATCCAGGAGTTCACATGGCATCTACCAGCTTCAGCCGCCAAGAACAGCTGAGATTTCAAAGTTAAACCCTTACCCCAAGCTGCATTTTTACGTCCCTGCTTTCCCTGTCAAACAAAACCCAGACCCAACTCTGAGAATATCTCTTCTTTGTGGCAGGGGCAGCTCTGCTCAAGACCCTGCCCCGATCACACCCTCAGCCACACTCCCATGGAGATGAAGCAACAAAATTCCTAGGCAGATCACAGCACCCAAAAAACTTCTCTTGGTGTATAAGAACTGTCCATCGAACATTGTTTATATGTTTGGAGGAGGCTTCCTGCAAAAATAAACCAAACCCCCACAATTCTCAAAGAGATTTGGCATTTTCACTTTGAATGTGGCACGAACAGTGAAATAAGGTTCTGATAATCGCAAGGGAAGGAGAACGCTGAGTCCCAATGCCAACAGCTTTTCCTTCACGTTCAGTTTGCTATAAACCAATTAATCTCCAACTGGCATCAAAGCCCCTGCTATGGATTCTCACAAAGATTTTTATGAGTTAGTAAAAACAACAAGAATTAAGCTCTCCCTAGAACTTGAACTCAACCCTCCATTTGCTGAATACTGTGTCGCCTTTTGTTTTATTTATTGGCTTTGGACTCCACTCAACAAGGAATATTTTAAAAAGCATCACTGGTATTTACTGAGTTGCACTCATTGTCATCTGCTGCCAGCCTTGAGCTACCAGGCAGAACATTCAGTTATATTTCAGTCTTTCTCCAGAGAATAACCCAGTAGAAATCTGAACTCCTTCACATTTGGATAGCAATGATCCAATAGCAACCCTATTTTCCTGGTTATAAAACATCCCTAAAGGAATTTTGCCGCATACACTAACTTCCTTTAGCTTTTAGAAGACAAGGATTTGTGCAGGCAGCTTAAGAATCTTCACCCAGCAGGCAGAGCTCCAAGGCTACCACCACGTCAGCACCAGGAGGGGCAAGGTGGCAAAGCTCCACGTCACCAACGAACAACAACAGGAAGTTAACCTCCTCTTTCCTTTCACCTGCTCCAGAAGGGAAGTACAACTCTCAGGATTAGATGAGATTAAAGGTCTCTGGCTAATCAGCAGGCTCAATCCTGCTGCACATCTGCAAGTGCTCACTAGTGAGGTTTGACGAGCAGTCAGTGTAGCAACCAGACCAGTACCTTAGAAGATAACATAACCTCTTGCTTCGAAAACTGAAGGAAAAAGTAAGATGAAAAGGATTTTAAAGCTAAGAGAAGAGCATATGCCTGCCTAACCCATTTAGAGGGTTGCATTCCTTGGCTCATTTCCCACTATGTCAGACTGCTGGTCCATGACACCTGGCTCAGAAAAAATATTTTCTCATTAGCTCTCTCAAAACCTTCCCTGGAAAAATATTCCTAATGTTCCTGAAGCTCTTTGCCCTGCTTCTCAAAGTTATCCCAGACTTCTGGCTGTGTCTACAAGCCGGGACTCTCTTCTGTGAGGAATTATGCTGTGAGCTCAGAAAATCAAAAACAGAACAAAAAATTTAACAGGTCTTGTGCTGTCCCTCACGTGAACAAGAGGCATCAGCAAAAGGCAGTACGTATCTCAACCAGAATCTGGTCAAATTAACACGCTCAGTTTGTTGCTTCTGTACATCAGAGAGTGTAGGAACTGTACATTATGAGTGTCTCCAAATCAGCCAGCCACTCTTGAAGCTGCGGTGACTCAACTACTTGCCATCCTCTGCAACATCTATTAGGCTTCCACTAGTTTTAACCAAGTCTAGTACTTAAATGACCTGAAGCCTTTCATTCTGAAGCACACAGAACTTTGAGAGAGTTGAGTGAAAAATGCTGATAGGAATGAATCGGCAGAGCCACGTACTCCCTGGCTGCACACGCTGGATTCCCCACGCCATGTCCTCAGCCAGCACCACAACTGCTTGTGGTCCAATCTGTTGTTGGGTAAAAACATTGCTCTTCGAAAGCTCCTTCAGTCGGCAGCAGTCTTTTATAACTTTCTGCCTAATTACCTTGGTATGGCATTCCATAACATCACTTTGGTTTATCGCTCAATTTCTTGCACTACAGCATTATTTAATGCTACTGTATTATTTACAGCAACTGCAATATTTGGAATATGATTTGTACAAAGAACAATTTACAAAAAGTTGTATGGCGCTATGTACTATTTCTGCTCTCTGAAGAAGCAGATATTTAATTCCCAGAACAGTAAATCCCTTAATCTGAGCAAACCCAGATATTGAGCTGAAATCTAAAACATAATAAGTAGACAATAACAATATTTTCACCTTTCTAGTTCTGATTAATAAAGTGCTGTCCCAAATGCACAGTTCAAATCCTGTAATTCAATATCACAGAGAAACGTTGGGTTAGATGAAGTATTTGGATTAACAAATCTATCATTTCCACAGACAAGCTACACAAATTAAGATACTCACCATCTCAGAGCAATTTTGATCGGCGTAGTAAGGCATGATGTGAAAAGGTCAGCTGGCAGATCAGGGATCATGGGCAGCAACTCGTTGGCTTCACAGGCTGCCAGCTGAATGCAGTTCTTCATCGAGGGCGGCAAAGGCATTTGAGCAAGAGGATGGTTTGGGTTAATCGCAGCCACCTGCAGAGATCAAGGCAACTCCCTCAGGTGATTAATTCAGTCAAGTGGGTTTCTATACCATTTTGAAGATAAACAATAAAGAGCTGTAAAAGTTCAATGGATCTTTGGATTGAGAGAAATTTAAGACTACGGTAGCACCAGCCATGGCTTTAACTCACACATAGCTGACAGTTTTTAACTGTGTTTACCGTAACAATACCACACACCAAAACCAGGAACTTGCAACAGACTGAACTGTGATCAACACTTCCAAGTCTTCAGTTCACATCTGCCAGCTTGGAAATGAGTGCTGTAGAAGCAAGTTCAGTTAATTATTCTTTCTCCTACATTTAAGCAAAACTCATCCTTCCTGTGCCTCATAACCATTCACCACAGATGGCAGAATAGCTTCAAATGGAAAAATGCAACTCATTTGGCTGTATGAGGCAGCATCTCCTGCTGTGGAGCATACAGATGACTCTTTCTGGTAAGCCAGTAGAAAGCTGAACTCCCTGTGTTATCTCCCATAAATCTTTCTATTTCACTAGAGCAAAAAGGTCAAGTTGGAAAAAGGAACAGAGAAACAAAACAAAAAAAACTGTATGGGGGTAGAGAGGCCGTCTTCCAAAACAAAGAGGAAAAGAAACATACACTGCCTTCTGCAATGCAAATATTGACATATCAGCAGATACAAGTTTTACTCAATGCTCTAGTAAAAGGGCTTGAGGTCCTCACACATACTCCCATGGATTGAAAGACGGGGTAATTTCTGCTCATTACACTGAAAAGTAATTCTGATCTAAGGTCTTTGCATCTCATGCTCCAGAATTGCTCTAACAAAATATCATTTTCCAAGACTCGATTAGTTTATATTTAGTGGGGCACAATCACCTGTTTAAAATGCTCCGAATCAAGAGACACATTAGTGTGGATTTCGTGCCAGCCATGGACTGACGGAGTGCGTTGGTCTGGTGGCATTTGTGCATTTGCAGAGAGGAACCAGCTTTGCCTAAACACTCTTCAACTCTTTCACTCCACATGCTATAGATAAATTTTCAAACAGCAAGAAAGAATGGGAAAAGGAGCAGACACACACAAAGTCTTTTTTTAAAAACCAGGGTCAAGTCTTCTGGGGTAGAGATGAGTTTCTAAACTTCTGACCTGCACTATGGCAATTGATTAACCCATCCAGATATCAGGATCTACTGCAGAAATACCATGTACACCAAGACACCCATTTGTCAAACCCACAGTTATTCTAACTACAATTTTGATTTTCCTGTGTAAGGTTCATAAGCAAAAGCTGCTCACTATTAGGGTACTTATTGTGTTACTTCTTGTTATTTCAGGGTAACTGCCAATCCACAGCCTTCCAGACAAAAGAATAGTGGCAATATTAAGTTATCAATTATACTCTAATAGATCATATTTTATCATTCCTGCAAGATGGTGGTAATTAATTTGATCTGAAAACAATTTACAGCTGCCCAAGCTGAGGAGCACTCAGGTTTGATACTTGTAAGAGCTGTGTCTATCAAGAGGAAGAGCTAACGGATTTGCTAGCATTACCGATTGTCAATAACAGAGAGGGAAACAATAGCTGTATTTCAAACCCTTGCAAATAAAAACACTTATGTACCTACGTAATTAGACTGCGAAACAAGCACTTGCTAAAGAAATGAGCTTCTCTGAATTAACAGACGTGTTCCAGGTGAACTTGGTAGGAACTCTGCCCCAGGACAGAAACCAGGAGGAGTTATTTCCAGCGCTGTCCAGACCCACCAGCTCCACAAGGTTCCTGCTGTGAGAACCCTCCTCCCCCGTGGAAGATATTAATGTGGTGACAGCAGAGATGTTCCTCTCTCCCAGCAGATGGTCGATTAGAAAAACTCGCCCCCCAGACACGGCGCTAATGCCAGACAACATTCTGCTATGCTGTCGCTAAGCTAATTTTTGGAGAATTAACGTTGAAGGTGGAAAAATCAAAATTGTGAGATCGTCAGCTTCAATCAGGCCTCGTTAGTCACTGCTGGGGGGAAACGCATGGGCACTCCCACCCCAACACCAAGTTCCTACCCAAAGAACAAAACAAGTTACCATAACATGCAGCTGAAGGTATGCTGCTGAAAAGTTCAGATATAAAGCTGAATATCAAAAGGTGAGATGTGTTCTCAGCTGCACAACATATAGGAGACACATATCAGCCTCCACTTCTGCACGTGTCGAGTGCAGCCTTGACACAGCAGACCATGCTGTGTGAGACTAGTATGAGTCAGAGGAAACACAGTGTCACAATTACACAGAAAGTTAATCAGAAAAAATCAGCCTCCTGTTTTATCACTGTTAGCACAGCACAGTTACAGTACCCGCTTAATTCTCCACAATTACAGTGTATTTATACACTCTCACAGAACTGTCAGAGCTCATGAGCTGGTTAAAAGAGCATCCAGTGCCACTACTGCACTGCTCTGTGCGTTTTGAGCAGAGCTCAGAGCCCCACGGCAGGCACAGCGAGGTGGTTTCTCACCGTTTCACCCGCACTCTCTTACAGCAGTGCGCAGCCAAGAATCATAGAATCACCAGGTTGGAAGAGACCCACTGGATCATCAAGTCCAACCACTCCCATCAATCACTAAGCCATGTCCCTCAGCACCTCGTCCACCATCTCTTAAACACCTCCAGGGAAGGTGACTCAACCACCTACCTGGGCAGCCTCTGCCAGTCCCCAGTGACCCTTTCCCTGAAAATTTTTTTCCTAATGTTCAGCCTGAACCTCCCCTGGTGGGGCTTGAGGCCATTCCCTCTCGTCCTGTTCCCTGTCACTTGGCAGAAGAGCCCAGCTCCCTCCTCTCCACAACCTCCTTTCAGGTAGTTGGAGAGAGCAATGAGGTCTCCCTTCAGCCTCCTCTTCTCCAGGCTAAACACCCCCAGCTCTCTCAGCCGCTCCTCACAAGGCCTGTTCTCCAGCCCCCTCACCAGCTTTGTTGCTCTTCTCTGGACTCACTCCAGAGCCTCAACATCCTTCTTGTGGTGAGGAGCCCAGAACTGAACACAGGATTTGAGGAGCGGTCTCACCAGTGCCGAGTCCAGAGGGAGAAGAACCTCCCTGGACCTGCCAGGCACCCTCGGCATCCTCAGCGCCACCACGATTCCACCAGCCTTGCTGCTGTCCTGCTTAGGGATGCCAGGCAGGATGATAGTCAAGAAAGCAACAGCAGGAATTCCAGTTTCTGATAACTGGGGTCAGTTTCCAGGTCTGAAAAACGTCTTTTGGAATAGAAAAAAAAATAGCCACCTATTACAAATATCAGGACAAAACCAAAATAGAGGCAGGACTGAATGGAAAAAATAAACTTTTAAACCAATTTATCACATCTAATACTATGCTACATCTTATCCACATGTTGTGCTGCTAAATGGATGCTTGTTATCTGCAAAATACAGACTTTTGTTTAGCCAGATACCAAACCAAATCCCTAACTGCCCATCCAGTTGGAAATTAAAACCATTCGCAGGTATTTCCCTGAAACAGTCAGGGAAATGCCAGTTCTTGTATCAATGACATTTAACCTGACAGTTTGAAATGCTGTGACATGTTAAGGATGGTGGCAACTGGTAGGCTTTATTACCTTAATTGCTGCCCTGTGATTACACAACACAAAGCTATAATCAAATGCCAAAATTATCACCACATCTGTCCGTTCCCAATCCCACCAAAACCCAGTTGCTGCTGAACTGGCTTCAGCACCTTCAGAGGAAGAGCTTCTACCTTCAACCTCCTCTCCCTTAGAGACACTGTCTTACCAAAGGGAAAAACTCTTTTCAATTGCAACCTGTCCCCAGCATATGATATGAAGAATCATCTTTCTGGTGAGCAAAGTCTTCTGCTGCAACCAATAGAATTCTCTACATCCACACAGCTCTTCACTCACATGCATGACCCACACTTTATTTACTAACAAAAGGCCAAAAAAAAAAAGGTTTTTCTAGTGAAGTGTATTTTCTATTCAAGTGCATTTTCCATTCTTTTCTATTTTGGAGGCAGCTCTCTATTGAAGACCATGTACCACGCAGTGCTACAGCATTATCTTTTCTCAGGTATCTTGGAGAAGCATTAACTGATCTTCTATCACTCCCAAGTTATCCTTTCTTTTTGTGCTTCCTCTCTTTGGAGACTGAAGAAGATTTAGATTTTACATTAACAAGGAGTTTCAGTCCTTATGAACAATAAAACCCCAATAAATAAGGGCGTTGCAAACATAACTATAAATGCATTGTAATTAATTTTTATGTTTCTGGTGGAACGATGCCTAACCTGATGGCCTCTGTCCAGTGCTCTGTGCTATCAAAAAAAAAAAAAAAGGATACCCAAAAAATATTAAACAGCTAAGGCTTCTCTCAGCCTCCTCTGTGTCAGATTAAGAGAATACCAAGTTCCTCTAATCTCCTTTCAGTAAAATGGGCTAACAATTATCTTGACCACTTTAGCAGCCCCTCTCAAGCAATAGTTCCAGCTTGACTTCACTTTCCATGAATTTGAACAATTCAATAATTTAGTTTTCAAAATGAATTCGCATCCATGCTTTGCAGGACACTGTAAGCGCTCTTCTGCCTTCTATTAATAACAAGCCATTATATCAGTAAGTCTTTAGTGGCAAATGGAATCATAGAATCATTAAGGTTGAAAAAGATCTCTAAGATCATCAAGTCCAACACCAGCCCTTCCACACTGCATTTTGGATTTAATTCAACAAATTTATTTACTTTGATAAATATAGTATTTATTTATTAGTAATTACACCTGCAGCTAAAGACAGCGTCTCATTAGAAACTCATTCAACTTCAGCAGTCTGTGAAACTGGAACCACTGGCAACAATCCCTCTGTGCACCAGGTTTATTTTACTTTGTTTCACATTCAGCTCAACAGCATGAAACTTTAACTGTGTGCAAACACACACCCAGAGACTCGACTTTTGCAACTAAAATAAATATGTCTAGTTCACCTCAGCATTCATCTCTGCAAAAAAGACCATTAGGGTACAAATTGATTCTATTAATATTATCATTCAATTAGCACTCGTATTAAAAATTATTCCAAATTTAATAGGATAGCAAACTCAACGAGAAAGATTGGAGTGGCAAAATTATTTGCAAATTAATTTGCCTTCCAATGTAGTTTTAACACATTTTTCAGCTGTAAATAGCAAAACAAGCTTAAACTCAACCCTGCAGCACAAACACCAAGGAAACCATTGCAGAAGACTGTGATCTCACCTCCAACTCCTGCTCCCTCTGTAGTGCAAACTGTTTGAATGACTTGACGATAAGGCCAGCGTTAGAGCAATCATAGACGAAAATGGAAGGGCTGCCCATCCAGGTTTGCAGGTCGTATATGGAGAGAGGAATATACTGGGTATAGTTCTGTAAGGAGAAAAAACTAGAACACTTAGAGTTAAAGACAGAGAAGCACCAGAACTTTCCTTGGTGAGATAGTTTATTACACAAACTAAAATTCCAATTCTGAAATCCCAAACCTAGATGGAACACCAAGCGCGTTAATCAATACAAATACCAATCAATATGTACTAATAATGAGGACTATGAACCCAACTCCAACACAAATGACAAACAGGTTTTACCATAGTATTGTTTGAAATGCTAAACTCTAAAGTTCTAAAACTCCACGAGTGCTCTGATCCGCGCTGATGACTCCGACCAGCATTTCATAGTCCAATTTTATCTCAACTTTCTGATAAGTTCCCTTCACTGATAAGGGACATAAACAAGCTGCCTTTAATTTAACATTAAACATCTTAAACTGAACTCCATCAATAAATCAAAATTGCTAATTAAGACTACGTAAGCTCATCAGCAGGTTCTCCACATTACTTTAACGAGACGTTCCATAATTTTATTACAGCCTTTAACTTCTGTGCAACTTTGAGAACAATCCAATAAAGTTAAACCCAGCAAAGCCTGCCATCAGCAAGGTAAGGTACCAACAATTCTGTTTCTGCAAATTAGAAGGATTTAGTTCCCTGTTTTCCACCTTAAACTCCAAAAATGCAAGAGATTCTTAAAACACAAGGAGGATCAAACTTCAGATGTTTAAAATCAGCTGAAGTGCCATACCCTGAACTCAGTGGCAGAGCTGAAAGCATAAACCAAAGCAGATTTCTGCCATTTAAGCCTGCAAAGTCATTATCAAACACCCAGTGGCTGCCGCATAATCCCTCCCCTCTGCAGCCAGAGGGCAACCTGCTCATGTCCCTCCAGCACTGAACTCAGCCTAAAGCCCACAGCAAAAGCTGTGATGTTCCTATTAACATCAGCAGAATGATGGATGGGATCATAACTCCCATTTAAATTCAAGAGACTTAAAATAGCTGTAATAAAACCAGTAAACTTTTACAGAAATCAAATTCTCAAGGACACATATCAATGTATATAAAGACAAGAGTGATCATAAACCATATGTTAGATAAGGTGGGAAACAGAAAGTCATTTCAAAATCCAGTTTTGCCCATATATAAAAGTTTTGGTTGTTTCATTAAAATTAATAGGAAAAAATGTTTATAAAAGCCAAAGTTTTATGGAGTTAGGAGCTTGGCAGATTGTTTCAGGAGAGAATGATAGACAAACACTTGGCACAGACCTTTTCTAAGAACATCGCTCAGTTCAAGCTCATTCCAAGCATAGTAAGTTACATATAAAAACCTGCTGCAGCATGTATAAACAATGAGATGTTATGGGCATGCATTGTTTCAATGTTATATTTATAATGCATATTGCTACAGTTAAGAACGGATTATAGCTCTGATTGATATTGTGGTATTTCAAACAGAAGAATTTTATGTTCCAACTTTACCGTGGGGGTCGCGTATAACTTATCAAGTTTGCTAATGATATGTAAATGAGATATTTTGAAGAAAAAAGGAGTGTTAAATAATGGTTTTCTAGCACGACTGCTCAGGGTGATCTTTTGATGCTTGCTCATCTCGCCTCTGCCATGCTGGGGCTGTGAGGACGAAAGAACTCATCCGCATGTTTGGTTCTCAGTATCGACGTCGGGGTTTAGCAGGGAAGTTTCTGCTCTGTTAACATGACTGCCAACATCCCTCTGTGACTGCGTAAAGGAACGGCACAACAAACAGCAACACCAGAAACTGATTTTGAACAGATTTCATAACCAACTGCTTCACAAACAACCCACAAATATTTTTAAAGAGCCACTCTTCAGATTTTGCAGAGAAGTTCTCCAGAACAAAAACTTCTAAAGTCGGGGGTTTGGGGTTTTTACCTTTTTGAAGGTTGGAAATTAAACTCAAGGAAAACTTGTCTGCAGGAGAGAAGGCGAGTTCGGATTTTTAAAGACCAAGTTAGTGAACCTACTAGCTTTTCAAGTGCCAAATCATGCCATATTCCTTCCTCTTCCCTCTCCAGCAATGTTCAAGTGCTGTCAAGTGAACCAAGTAACAGAGATGTGGAGCCGAAGTCGACCAGGCTACATGATACTTCCTGAAGGTTTTATCTTTGTTAATGTACCTATCAGACTACAACATGCCTAATCTCTCCTGCATACACTCCTGCCACACTTCGTACAGTGCATGGAGATCAACTGCACACTCAGGGGTCTCCCTCTAACAGGGAGAAGGTGCTATGGCTCTGGAAGGGCTACAACCTCACCATGAGGGGAAACAGCAGAGCCAGAGCAGGGCTATCCATTCCAGAACATGTCAGTCCATTGCCAGACCCTGTATCAACTAATTCAAACTGCTACATAAGCAGACAGGCTCGCAGAAGAGTAGATAACAAAACACAGAAGAGAAGCATTCTTACACTACCATTTTAAAACATCAGTTCAGACAGAGCACCAGCTGTGCAAGAGCAGAGGTCTGCATTAATTTTAAAATACCAACTCTTGAGAAATTAAAGGGAAGATATTAATGAAGATCTAACACTTAGCAACCTTTCTCTAGCATCATTACAAAGTGCTCCTGTCCCCCTACATCTATTTGCTGCCGGATACCCTGCTGGCACATGCTGAGATTTAAACGTGATGCTGGAAATAAGTGAAAAAGAGAAAAATTGAGCAGGTATGAAGGCCCTCTAAGTTTCCAGGTTCTGTGGTGGTAGCTACCAACCACACCACAAAGCTGCTTTCATTTCTCTGTCACAGTAACCAAAAAAAAAGAGGCATTGGATCTGTTTGCCCATGCATCCCAGAAAGCTCTGGCAGCCGTAAGGTACAAGGCTGCTAACCCATACTGCTCTGCCAGTTTGAGCTGCATTCAGGCTGAGCTGCAGGAGCACAGGGATAGCAGCGCCAGCTGCTCAAACGCAGTGGGAGAAGCCCTGCTGTCACATCATCAGTCCCACCACGGCTGCGCACCAAATTTATGGGAGAAAAAAGAAGAAAAAATAGCATCTACAGACTGAGAAGAAAAGCACATCAATGTATTTGGGCAGATTCTTGAAATCCATTGTTGTCCCCTGTCCTTAAATCAAAGCAGATGTTGCATCTCCCGTCTGCCCCACTGCTCTCCTGCAGCACCCACACCAAACCCCTGCTGCCAGCCTGACCAGTCTCACTGGGACCAGTGATCCTGGGAATGCAAGAAAGATGCACAGCCTGGCCCACGGGAAGTCAGGAAATATCCAAAACACTGTATGTGCTTTGGCAAACATCGGTTAGCCTGTACCTGCCGCTCCCTAACAAAGCTTGTTCCACTCCTTTTGGCCCCTCACAAGGTCCCTTCCAGCTCTGCCTTCAGGCTCCGAGAACTGAGACTGCAAGTGCACGCACGAGCACCTTAAATCTCATTTGTAAATGTCAGCACAGTCAAATTTCAGTACCTCTCCTATTTCAACTCAAGAGGGCTATAATTCTGAGCCTCATTAGGCCCTCTGCTTAGATCAGAGACTGAATTCCTTAGGACTGATTTCTAAACACTGATGATCTCCCCCAGCCCTGCCAGCATTTCCTTAAATTTAAGCCTTTGCTTAAAACAAAAGTTCCATTTCTGATTCTTTCTTTCCCCTAAAAAAGGCAGCATTTGGTAACATCCTGCAAAAATTACTAGGTTTCAACTTGCCTCATCAAGCCCTATGACAATAAGATCTGTTTTTCTCTGTAAGAGAAATCAGAGACCTCAGCTCCTCCTCCTCACCAGTGGCGCCCACACTGCATCACCCCAGCTGATGCTACTGGCAAATACCCAGCTAAGTAAGCTCTTAATAAGGCATTTGGCACAACACACAACTTCATTGAGCAGTAATTTCCTCTTCTTCCACGCGTAACATTCTGCCCAGCTTTCTTTCTGGCTTATTTATTACCCACTGGCTGTTAAGTAAGAAGAAGGTCACTCCTATTTGTTCTTAAACATCAAATTCTGTTTCAAAATGAATTAGTATTCAGACCAATTGTTTATTGCTCTGCATACTAATCAAGCCTCCAATATAGATGCACCAGAATAAAGTGATGCCCTCTTGCACTTTCTCCCCTTCTTTTCTACCCTGCTCTTTCAAATTACCAGTGAATGCTCATTCAATTATAAAAATAATATGTGTGAAATATGAGAAAAGAAGCTCAATAAGCCCCCGAAGTAAAATAGGAGCATATCTATAATAATGAATGCAGTCCTGTGTCGGCTGAATGTACTTTTCAGCTATAAGCAATATCTCTCTATTTCCAAAGGTTCCATTCTAAATCAGTTACCCTTAGTAGACACCAAATAGTTTAACTGAAGGGAAAGCAAAGCGCGCTTAGCTCACACTTAGTATCACTCAAAGGGTGTTGCATGTGATCTGCATAGCTATACAAATTATAGCTACAAACCATGGCTAAGCAGGCGTAACAAAAGTCTTTCAAAAAGTAAGAGATAGTGATTCTATGCTATTGAGAGACTCTTTAGTACACATTGCGCTGGAAGCAGAGCTAGCCACATGGTTTATTGACCTCATGTGATATCTCTAGGTAGTTTAAACAAGGGATGTTCAGAGTTAGCAGGCATTTTAAGTATAAACTTCATGGTAAAAACTTAAAAATCAGTCAGTATTGTAAGGCAGCAAAGCCTTAGTTGCCTCACTGTTTACACCAGATGTGGCAGAGCCAGGGTGCTAACTCTGAGATGCAGATGAAGCAAGTAGAAGGAGCTGGCTTTTCAGTGGTTGGCAAATACGCTTTAGTGCAGTTGTGAGAAGACCCTCCCACCCCACTGGGAGAAGCAGGACATCCTGTTTGGTGTCATAGATCTTCAAGAACACGAATAAAGCAAACAGCTTTCAGCATGGAACCAAACAAACACCTGCGAATGCATTTTAAACCATGAAAATTCAATCATTCTCCATCAGAACACGTCAAGGATTTACACAGCGGTGACAAAGACTCATCTCTTCGACACCATTTTGCAAAGACGCACCTTATTGAAGACCCAGATCTCCCCATTTACTGTTGGCCTGGGGACACCGTGTCCATTGTAGTGGAAAAGTACCCGCTCTTCCTTGGCGTTGCGACGTAGAGATGTGCACAGTTTCTTAACTTCATCCACCGTAGGATCAAGACTCTGCTTGTACCTGGCCTAGTAACATAAAATGTAAGATAATCATTTTAAGTGTAAAAGCAAATGTATTTAATATGCAGGCACCTGGTTAAGATAGGAGCGTGTATATAAATTGGTGAAGTTGGAAAATAAAAACACAAAACATTTACTATAGAGTTGAATAAACAAAATATGCGTGCTCCTGGTGTGTGGGACTGAACATACGACAACAACACAGGTTTGAGTTTATTGCATCTCTGAACTCCGATCTGTTTCACTCAGGGATTATTGACATGTAAAATACCTTTGGAAGGTCAAATGTGTTTTCAGCATTGGCCCGTCTCAAAAATAACCCTGCACAACTCTCTTAATCCTCAAGTTCATACCCCGTACATCTCCAGCTGAACAAAATTTTCTCTTAAATACAGAAGACTTTGTAAATCTGATATTTGTAAATGTTGAATCTCACTCTGAGATGTTCCTTTCCTCCCATCTGGAAAAAGGACACAGCTTGTGCTTCATGCCTTAAAAAGGAACAAAACAGGGTAGAGGAGAGGTTCAGACAGCTGTCCGTCATGGAATAAGAACAGCAGCAGGCTCATCCTCTTCTTAAGCCTGGACTAGTCAGTTCCCCTTTTATTAATAAGACAGAAATAATAGAAGCCTGCCCATCGTAGGGGGGCTGGAACTGGATGATCTTTAAGGTCCGTTCCAACCCAAACCATTCTATGATTCGATGAACTTAACACTAACATCCTTCTAAATTAACTTATTAACGAGTAGCATTTAAGATCAGGCTTCAGGTTACTCCAGACTGTGGAGTGGACCCTCCCTCAGGAAGGGTTGTGAAATATAATAATCTAAAATAATGCTTATGCTTTAAGACAATACCATTCTTAAGATAAAACTGCACAAAAGTCCCAGGAATGACATTCACACAGCTGCGTAGAAAGAGGGGAAAAGTGATCAACAGCCCTTGGCAACCAATCCTTGCTTTTGGAAAAATTCGATATTCAATCTCATCACACAACTTCAGCTGTGGACACTACGTTACCCTTCCCAGCTCGACAGCTCTGCAAGCAAGTAAATCAGAGCACACTGCTATGTGTGGGGGAAAAAACCTGTTAAAAAACCCCAGTACTTCAAAAACATTTTTACTCTGCTAAGTTCAAGATGCCTATGTAGTAGCTAGTTTGTCAGACTCAAAAGTGCATTTTTTTGAAGCGAGGCCAAATAATAACAAAAAGTCTTTCAACTGTCCTTTGAAAGATAAAAGCCTGCTTCTTCCTCTCTTCTTGAGACCTGCAGAGAGAGACTGAGAATCCAGAATCGCAATGGCTTAAAAAAACTGAAGCTGATGTGTTGAAATAAAGAACCAAGTTTACGAGCAGGACAATCATATACATACATCTATAAACACCCGCTACTGAAATCCTGTTTATAAACCTAATCAAGGCATCAGAAGTTTGGGCTTTTTAGGTTTTCTTCTATGACAGGAAAAGCTAAGAGAATCTTAAAGTATCATAGTGAAAGAGAATAAAGTACTTCAATATAAAAATGTTTTGCTTATCTGTGAAGCTTGAAAAACAGATATCCCGCTGCTCAATTAATATTCAGCATCTCAAGCCAACAGGCAAGATGGGTACAATGAAAGGCATCATTTACATGATTAAAACAAGGAAGAAAAGCAAGCAAAAGGAGAAGAAACATTAAGACAGAACCAGTGATTTGACACACTCATCCTTTCTGGGAACTCCCATACTAAGTAAGGATAAGAGGCTATATTAATCTCCACACGGATCCCCTCCATACCTTTTTCTCTCTCCTTTCAGAGTTGTTATGAAGGCGCTGATTTGCAAAAATGTGCACCTTAAATCACGTTCTGCCTGCTGGCATCTTTACAAGACGCTATAACCAGAGTGGCTGATAATTTTTCAGCTCCTTTTTTTCAAAGGAGAACATGCTCATTGGAACACTCCTCACGTCTTCTTAGCATAAATATTAAACACAGCTCACAATTAATGGAGGTGAATTCATACTCTAAAACTACAGCCTGTAGATCTAAAGATCCAAACTGTAAACATATCATTTGCGCATTGAGAAACGCAAGGCTGAGAAGAACGAAAAGGAGGAGGGAGCCGGTAAATAAGCAGGCAGTCTCAGTCCTATCTATCAGCTCAAGGCTTTCAGGTGTGAGATTATTACACATCATTCATGCACACACGCAAAAACACATATGTGAGGTACAAACCAGGCCAGGTGGGGTCTGCTTCCTTCCTATTTTTATTTATCTAAAATATATCTTTAAGACTTTTCTCATTGGTATGAAAACCCAGGAGAATAAGTCCAATAACTACCAGAAACAGCCAGGGCTTGATTGTCTGACTGGGGTGCGGGGCGTTAGCAGTGGGGAGAAAGGAGGAGTTCCCTGGTTTATGTGATGCTCCGTGGGACACTGCTATTTTTAATGACTGTTAAAAACAATTAAGGTCTCTTCCCAGAACAGAACTACAGAACCTGAAGGTCTTTGAGAAGAAGATAGCGAAACAGCATAAAGACCTCACTAAGCCCTGTGCTGCCTCTGCTATCCAGTGCCAGGCAGCATGTTATCGAGGATCAGCTCTACAGTGTTCCAGCACATCTAACTCAGCTGATGAGTCCATGAGTTGTGGTCCAGGAGGGTTCACCGATTCAACAATTTTACCTGGCCCTTCACAGCATGAAGGAGCATTTTTTAAATGCAGATTTAGTTCCCATATGCAAATTCTGCATTATAGCACCACTGTCCTTTTGATGAATCGTTTCCTTTTTTCAACCTTCCATTATTATCCATTTGTCTTCCCTGATGCTGTTGCACTGTGTTACTCCCCTTCCACTTCCAAACAGTAGTTAGTGCAAAAGGCAACAGAGATCTTAACCTAAACCCTCAAAAGGTCTGTTGGTCTTAATCTCAATGACTTCCACTGAAATCACAGACACACAACAAAGCTTTATGTTCTGTTTTCCCTTTGTTTTGATGACCTATTGACCAGTCCAGACCGTTCTGTTCCTGCATCTGAAGACCATGCTGGCTGTCCCTGCCTTCTATTATGTGTTGATGGCAGATATTTTCTGGTGCTTGGCAAGGAATCTTTGCTTCCTGACGCAATTATCAGCCAAGCCACTCCAGACTTCGATTCCTCTGCAGATGATGCTCAGTTGTATCGGTTGCTCCCAGCTGATGTTGCAATCGTAGCATTAAAGTTGTCAAAAACCCCGACCAGAGCGCTGTGATGGACAAGCATGAAATTGCTGATGGTGATGTCAGCTGCCCTCCTGGTGTGAATTTGATTTTCTGATCACCTCAGTGTCGCAGCAGAGCTCTTGTCAAAAGCAATAACTTTGTGGCAGCCTGATGCAACCTATCCTCATTATTCTACTCACGTGGGCAAAATTAAAAAGTTTTCCTTGTTTATATAACATTGCCACACTTTTATGCAACACTCACCGGTTTATTCAACCTTTTCCCTCTATGCTCATTTTAAAATACAGCCATTATGTTAATTTTTAAGTAGTTTCAGTTTTCAGTATGCCACAAACTTCAAGAATGACAAACATTGTATTGACAAAGTTGCAGGACATAAGAGGATTTTCAATAAAAGTGAGTTCTGGTACTCAGAAAAAGAAAACAGTTTGGGGCAAGTGCATCAGGTGGAGGTTTTGGCTGTGGATATTAGCATTAACCATGCCTAAAACTGAAATTCTAAGTGAGATGGTTTTGCTGTAAAGCAGTTACGCTGATCACCTACTGACACACTTTCCCAGAATTACTTTCCAAATATTTGCCAAATTTCCTATCACAGTAAAATCAAAGCCTTTAAGAGAGAAAACAGGGATTCTCTGAAGATGTAATCTATAATACTGTATATTTCCTTACCCAAGACAAGAGCAACACGTTGGTAATCTCTGGTTTGGAAACTGTCATTAGGATCTACAGCAGCTCTGTGTTGTTTTCATCAGGAAGAATGAGAGAGGTCCAAAGGAGCCACTAGCGCAGGGCTGACATCCCCAGTATAAGGAGCAAAGCTGACAGTGGGCAAAGAACACAGTATTCAAGCTGAGCAGCCCCTCAACTCCACAACTAGGCTGCTAACGGGGCGGCACTGTCCACTCCAGGGCTCAACCGCAAGGCACAAAGACAGCAGCTATAAAGCACAAGCATCGTCCCACTTGTTTCATGAGGGATTAATTTTTTTCAAAGGATAAATAAACCACCCACGTGTTTCGCGATAAGCAGGTGACAGCAGTAATCTCTCCAAGAGGAGTCTGTGTGGAGGGGAAGAACCAAGCCATTGTGTTCATTGACTGCTATCTCACTGGGAAACATTCATATAGATCAGCTGCGTAAAGTAATTCCCCCAGTTCAGTGGATTTTGTTCTTAAAATAATGGCTTTACTTTGGAAATGTCACCTAATGACAGTTTTTTTTTTTCCTTTTCGTTTGAATGGGGCCAAAACATAAACAATAAGGAAAAGTCAAATTCAAGGGCCCCTTTCCCAGGATATCACGGAGCTGTGCACAAAAGATCAGGGGCTGCAGGAGCTCAGCGATTCTGTGACAAACTGCTTTTGCTGCCATTTGAGAAACCAGAACCCGGCTCATTATCCGCCATCCAAACTCGGGTGCTCTCAGCCCTGCCAGATGCTGAGCTCAGGAAACTCTTCCCAAGACCACATCCTATAGAAAGGAAGCGATGCAGGGCGCTAAAGGTGACAATTGAAGAATAAGTCATTTAAGTTGCTGATGTTGCTTACTCATTAATGGGCAATGGGGAGAAAAAGATCTTTGGAAGGCAGGCAGGTTCCCATCATAGCTGGCGCTCACCAGCCCAGCCCGGTGACAGCCACATGCTGGAGCACTATTGCACAGTCATCAGGGAGAAGATTTTTTTTATCTCTCAAAAAAAAAAACACGGATAAACCTATTTTCCCATCAAAGTTACAAAATTCAAGTCTTGATCTCTTATTTTCCTGCAGCCTAAGACCTCAGTCTTGGTTCCAGAAGGACCCCACAACACTTCGACCACAGCGTGCACATGATTCAGTGCCAAAATAGCAACACCCAGCACAGCAGGTACGAACTGCATGACAAACGTATCTGTTTGCACCCACAACTTTTGCCATTTACAAGTTATAATTACGCCCTGTTTTCATTTAGCA
This sequence comes from Phaenicophaeus curvirostris, assembly GCF_032191515.1. Lineage (NCBI taxonomy): Eukaryota > Metazoa > Chordata > Aves > Cuculiformes > Cuculidae > Phaenicophaeus > Phaenicophaeus curvirostris. The sequence goes on along the minus strand of NC_091410.1, from coordinate 8,711,515 downwards.
TAAAAAAAGCCTGAAGTCATTCACTTATTATCCCTAAGATACCTTTACTAAACCTGATGGGCATAACTTCCATGAATATAAATACACACTTTCACTATTTTTCACAGCTCATACTGACAAAATCACTTTTCCCCCACAACTCCGTACTGCTGAGGCAGGATGCTTTTGGTGAGTCTCTGTTGGAGAATGCTGCTGTTCCAGTGATTTCCCCAGATGCTACAAAGGGACATCAACTACTGGGTACAGTCATAAGGAAGGTAAAGAGAGTAAAATTTGGCTCATCCGAATGGAGAAAAGGCATCAGCTGCACAAGGGCAGAGGCTCACACTTAAAAGTTAAGAAATTCTCAGACATAACTTGGTTAAGCAGATCTTAAGCCCTTTGGACAGCATTTTGCAGGTTAAGCTCTACAAAGTGGAGTGGGGTCACAGAGCACCAGCAAGAAACAACTTGAGAGAGAAGCGGCTACTGACTAAAATTAGGCTGGCAAACTGTGGAATGGCTTGAAATTCACTGTGAATGAACGAAAGGAAGCTCTCCATGAAATCACAGCTCTTTCCTGTTCCTATCTGCCCTCCTCTTATTCTTGTCTCTCTTTGAAGGGATCAATATCACTTGCACCATCAGACCAATGGTCAGGTCCTCAAAGCATCCGCAAAGCAGGAACAGCTCTGGTAAAACAACTCTACTCCTCTTGAGAGACTCACTGGCACTGTTGCTTCATTTATCACCTGAAGATGTGTTCCCAATTTATCAACAGAAGAAATCAGTCCAACATGCAATACTTTCTATGGGAACAGTCTTTCACACCTCCTTACAGAAGAAGCCACACGCATGATCGTACCCAGAATCTATAATGACGTTCAAAAGCTTTATATCTCTGAAGATTTTTTTTAAACAGCTATTGGGTGGCAAAGAATTCCACATGCAAAACAGTGTGCACATAAAGCACAAAAATCACAGTCTCAGAGCTACTGCTACAGGTTAAATAAATAAAATAGAATCAATATGGTTGTAGTGTTTGAAGTTTTGAAGTTCCCTACAGATGTCTCAGTTGATGTGCAGGACACGTGCAACAGAACGAATGGAAAGATTTCCTGTTCTGCGCCCTGCCCTCTCGCTGCTTAGTCCTGTATCACCTCAGGAAGCAAGGCTGGGTTGGATTTCATGAAGTGATCTAGTCCCATCCCAGTTATCCTGATGCAGAAGCAATTACTTCCACATCCTCCTTAGCAGTTAAACTGTGTTAAGCCGTCCTAGGACAGATGCCGCAAAGCGACAAGTACTGCATTTCCCTTATCATGAACTGGCTAATATAGCCTAATTCTTCCTTATAATGATCTTTTCAGCCTTATTCTTCAAAGCAACCGTACGGTTTAAGGTGAACATCTACGTAAATGGGACATCATGGGATGTCATCCAGCTCCTGCACTGTGACTTGGATCAGAAATCCCAATTTTCAAACGAGAAAATACATTAAACCTGAGACTTTGCCATGCACACCGACAGCGTACTTAATGTGATTTAATTAAAAGGAATCAAAGCAATCTAAGTATGTCAAGAGAGGGGGTTTTGGAACAATGCCCACATTAGCAAAACTGAAATATAAAAAGCCTTACAAAGAGATAAGTTACTAAAAAATACAAGTAATGAACCAGCAGTTCAAGGGCCAAAGATATGCAGGCTTCACACCACCTCTCTTGGCTGTGTGCGTCCCACAGCCTCCAGCCCAGCAGACAAACCACTTTGCTGCTGCTCAGGGGATCGAGGTCACTGCTCAACATCACTGTTGCTGCTCCCTGAGCCAATTTAGCCAGTCTGTGGTCTGTGAGGATGAAGGGAGCAGAACATCAGGGTAAAAAAGAGGGAAAGAAGACCTAGTAGCAGGCCCTGAAATGAGAAGAAAATGGTTATAGAATTTCCGTAGGCAGTTTTATCAAACTGATTGTTAAAGGTTAAAATTTTGAGAACATTTCATCAAAGGCAGGCCAATGGTTCTGCGTGAAGCTGGCCTTGGAAGGAAGCAAATCCACAGTGCTTCCTTCTGTTCCGCTCTAATGAAGTAGCATGGTAAGTCAGAAACAGATTATTTCTATAGCAGACACAAGAATTTTATGCAGTTCAGAGTCAGGTGCTCTGGGAATGACACACCACTCCAGCCTCGGCATTCCCGAATTCCTGACTGCCATCCATTCCTTATACAGGAGACTCTCAGCCAGACCCCAGGACTGCAACTACACAAACCATCCCACAGGGAACACAGTCAGCCACGTCCTCTACCAGCAATACCGACAGCAGCACCCTGGAGGGCTGCTCCGCGACGTACGACAGTGCAGAAGCAGTTAACAACCAGGAACTCACAGTAAGAGAGTTTAGACTACCTTGTACGCAAAGAACAAGAAAAACCATTCTGCAACCAGAGATGTTTCTCAAATGTTTGCAGACCCATTAGTGATGAACCGTAAAAATCCTGGATTTAGCTCTCCTTAAAGTGAAAAAGATGAAATTGAATTAATTCAAATTCCACCTTTTATGGGGCAACTGCCAGTTCGATACAACATGTTCCTCCAAATGTCTGGAACAAACTCTAGATTAGATGTATAAAACAGACATGTATATGTCAAACAGTTTCACAGCCATATAACTGGGTGACTGTTGTGCCCCACAGCAAAGCCACAGCACTGACATTTTCCTTTTTAAAAACTCTTTAACCCCCTGGAAGCACACGAAACAATGAGAAAGCCCATTGCCAGAATGATGGCATCAGTCTTCCCAAGCAAAACATCAGGCATTCAAAGGCTCACGTCACAGTTATTTTACTTAGCTTAACACATTTCAATAGACATTTTGAACAACATAATCCTCCAGAAAATTAAAAGGCCCAAAAGCAAGAATGGGTGCATGTGCAGGAAAAAGGAATTATGGTGAAAACTTTGGGGGTTACTGGGGAAATTTAACCCTGTACTAGACCAGCATGCATGAGCTCCTGCCTTGATTTTCATCCTTACACAACAGCTCTGCCCCACTGCATCTCCTTTACAAACACAACCAAATGCAGAGATGAAGGGTGCCTCTCCTTTTACTGTTTTAGAGCTCTTCCCCACAAAGACCACCTCAATGAACCATTAATATTACCATTACTACGATTTAATGTTTGACAAAACAAAACATCTCCATTTATAGCCCCCCACTTTATTTTCTGTATTTTTATTAGATAATAATAATGAATTAAGGAGCAACAACGCACATTTAGTGTGTTTCTGCACAATGCTCAGCACTGAATGAGATACACGCAAGTTAAACTACACGAAAACCTGAGTGCTCTTTTATCCCATGATTTTCACAGTGCAGAATAAAACAGCTTTGCCGGGGAAAAAACTGAAGTAAGTCCTTTTTAATTGAGTGACCACTGCACTAAAGTCTGATTCTGAATTATGGTACAGGAAAAAGCAATTCTAATCTTGCAGCGTTGCTCTAGGCTTTGCCCGCCACGTCAGCAGCATCACAGAGCAGGACGCAGGATGCTCTGTGACCACTAACACAGGATAACAAGCTGGCTCAACAAAACCCTCCACAAAAGCAAATGTGAGCCCAGCTCTTACAGAGCATGGGATTTTTACAGCAATGGGATGGGAACATTTTGTTACCATCAGCCTTTCAGAGGGCTTATTAAAAGACTTTCAACAAAAAAAAAAAACCTTCTTCATAAGGATGGCACGAATATATAGCAGATAAGCCAAAAGAAAAACTACCTACAGTAGCACTGACAGAAATAGTGATAATAACTTCTATGTATATCTAAATCACATCTTCCTCATGACAGCAGTGGAGGAGGCAGGACCTGGCGGACGCTGGATCCTCAACCACAACCTGCTGTCGTTCCCTGCCGCCTCGCACACAGCTTAGAAAAATCAGCTCTGTGAATGGAACGTGCATTTGGTTTTGGATGGCAAGGGATTCTCTTTCTCCAGTCACTGAGGCTACAAAGTCCTGGAAAATCCTGGCTTAAGCGATTTCAACTACTTTTTTAAAATTATTGAGAAGAAAACTTTAGGAAAAAGAGAAGAGTAAATAGCTATTACTTATAATAAAGCAAAATTAAGAGTAACCAGTTAAGCATTTTAAGTATACACCACACCAATAAGGTTCTACTTTGTTTTAAAACATGTCTCAAACACTAATCGTCACTGACTAAAGAAGCAGCAGGGGAACAGCAGCATTTATACTTGCACTTTAACAAATTAAAACAGCAATTGCATCGATAAATTAGAAGAGAACAGTGTCATCATAAACTTATTTATATATTCGTAAAGCATTCTGTGAAATCATTGTGTAACAGCATGCAGGAAAATAAAAAGCACAGCCAAAACATTTCAGAAACCTTCTCAAAAGGTTTAAATCATTCTAGCACAGTGGAAAGGGAGCTGTGATTTGTGCCATCTTTTTGCTTTTATAACTACTGGAACTTCAATTGTATTGTTCTCAACTGGATGCTAAAATTCACCCTTGTTTCTACTTCTCTAAAGGTCACACTAGATTTTTTCTCTGAATGCTCAGAAATTCTTTGAAAACACTTCCAGTGCTTTTCTTAAGGAACTTTTTGTTGTTGAGCACAAACAGCCTCACTGGTCCAGTTCAGTTACCTGCCCTGAGGGCTTTTAGTTATTCACCTTAGCTCACTCACTACAGCCGACAGCACTAGAACTGATGGAAGGGATAAACCTCTCCTTGGAGACTGAGCTTCACACAGACCTCTTGAGATCCACACTACCAGCAGTTCCCTCCAAGCCCCTTCTTCCACAAATTCTTCCAAAACACACTGACAGTTGAAGTTCCTAATGACTTGCCCTCCTGAATGCTTTATACCTGCTAATTTCTTCTCAATTAACTGCATTTCCATGGACTTTTCACGATGCTGTTACTCCCACACATTTTTTCCTTTCTACCAGTGACATCGGGTTGGACACTTCCACATCTTCTGACGTTGAAGCTGTTTTAGTGAAAAGCGACATCCTTCATTCATAACAAAACTACTCTGTTCTTTGGTTCATTCAAACCCACTATTAATATCTCAATCCTGTGATTTACCATGATTTGATTTTAATACTTACTAAGCCACAACCTTTTTTTCTTGCATCAAAGAAAGATTAAGGATCCAAAATTTAGATTGGATTTGGAAACACATCAAAAACCAGACAAATATAGAACTGTATAAGAACATTTCTAGTTTGCACAATTTCACAGTAAATAAACAATCTACACAGAAAAGATTTTTTTTTTCATGAGCAGTAGAATAAAGCCAAATTTTCCTCAACTTTGCTCCTCATTTTGTATGTTCTATCACCTAACCCTATGGAATCTCCTTCTAACCGCCTGGGTGTTAACAGGGTTCTCTCTTCCCTCGCTTCTGTTAGTTGTTAACATCTGGTGTGAGCAGGGCTCAGACCGCAGCCTGTTCTGTAGCTGATCAGGAAAGCAACGACACGCAGACTGTCCTGATCTCCATCCAGCTGTTTTGATAAAATTTATAGGGCAAATTTCAATTCTGAATTCTCAACCCTTTTAAAAATTGCAAGCAATGAGTTATGGTTGCTGGGATGTACGGTGGGAGCAAGACGCAACCACACACTGCATCGTTTTAAAAGCCTGGCTTCCTCAGGAAATCAGTCAAAAATAGGTTCAATCTTTGCAATTCATGTAGCGACATGTTCTGCATGACCCCACCACAAGCATTTGTTTAAAACAATCCTTACTACAGCAATAAAAAAGTATGTCTGGTAATAAATCTGGCTCCTTTTCTCCAAACGACATCTGACAGTTCCTCCAAAATCAATGTACTCGACCTCACATAGCTGTTTACCACATTCACCCCAAAGAAAACAGCAACAAAATCTCTGTAAGACCAAAATCCCATACAGGCAGTACATGACCTTGCAGTCACTCCCAGCTTGCTGGAGAGCTCGGAGAGCACAGTGCTATGACAAGCTTGTCCTAAAGTACCTGGCAAACTGTGTCTAGCAGAGACCTTGCACAACATCTGCACTGATGCAACTTTGCTGTTTGTTTCCTTCTGCCGGAGCAGGATTTTGCAGCACCAGGTCATCAGACTGCAAAACATGGGTAGCAGAGAAATAAAGAGCTGCAAGAGTGTGTGATGTGATAACTTCAGAGATCAATTCAGCGATGGAAGAAGTGATTTCATTTCATACTTCCTATCAATCAATCAAAAATTCAACTGCCTGTAATCCCTAGCTGATATGACCACAATAACTCTTGGATTTAGACACAGGGATGCAAATACAAGTTATTCTCAATCAGAGCAACAGGATCCAGGCTTTATCTTTTTTTTAAAAAAAACCCACCTTTTAGGTTTTTAATTTCAGGCTGTGGGCACATGAAATTACCTTGATGTAAATTCATAAGGATTAATCAAAGGTAATAAAACCTGCATATTTAAGTACAAGGGAGTATGCTGGAAATCCCAAATTGATGTTACAAGCAACGGCTTAACCTGGTTAAGGCAGGCAATGAAAAAGTGTTTCTGATAATAAGTTATTGATAACCTGAAAATTATTAATTACAGTGAAGACATACTATAACTTAGAGATACTTTAGTTTAAAAGCTAAATTAAGCCACGAGGAAGACTCTTGCAAGTGTTGGGCAAGTCCCCTGGAGATATTTGTTGCATTTTAAACATCCATCTTCAGTCTCCTACATGCTAATGTATTCACAAGCAGCCCAAGACTTAAACAGCTTAATTTGTGAGATGTCTAGGACGAAATGCATTACTGGAGCTAAGCTGAAGGGGTGGAACATTTATTCACCTGACTGTAGTCAGCAGTGTAGTGACTTTACCTCTCCTCTGCAGAGTCTTTGACCTTGGTTTTAAGTCCAATGTGAAAGGAATTCTAAAGTACCTAATCTTCATTGTGTGGATTCAGTATTCAATAATACTTCCTAAAAAATACCTCTGAGCAGTCTGTTCATGAGAACTGATGTTGACAGAGAGGACAAAAATCAAGACTACAAACCCTGTCTCTCTGATACACTAGGTTCAGGAGACGGATGTGTTTCCCAGCAGTTATCAGCTGCTCCACACTACAAGTTTCCTCCACGACTGATAGAAATTCTACTCACCAGCCTGCCCTGTATGGCAAGAACTCTTCCCTATCTATGCAAATAAAATAAATGTTTAGAGATGACTGTATATAATCGTTTATTTTTAAACAAAGTAAATTGTAAAAGAACTGTCTGCTGACAGCTTGGTGGCTTTGATGGGTCACATCACAAAACGCTCCAACGGGATTTTAAGTACATACCAGGATACATCTTTAAAACCTGTTTAGTCAAATAATGTAACTTGGTGTCATTTTGGTGACATTCCTTCGTTATAACCTCTATTTTAAGAGCTCTATAGAATTTCAGGCATTGCATCTTTTCGTTCTTTAAACATAAACTTATCCATGTCTTGGACACCAGTTTAAGCCACAGGACCAGAACCTGGTGGGTAAGAATCCTCAGACTGGTCGTCTTTGAGCACGATTCTGGTCAATGTGAATTGTCCTCAACAGGAGGTACTGCTACCCTGAATTCACACTAGGATAAGAAGTTAATCTTTTCAATACTAAATAATTATTTAGTAATTTCAAGCTTTCCTCTGACTGCAAAATAATTGTTTGTTAATCTGAATATTGCTTCATTAAACAGCTTAATGAGTCAGGAAAAACTAAAAACAATTGTGCAGAGGTTTGTGCGTTGTTAAGATCCGCATGAAAGGAGTTAAAACAAAAGTATTTCAGGCTTTTCTCATTCTGCCTTAGAGACGAGCAGGAATATAAATAAAAATGTAAGTAGTTTTCTTTGTTAATGCTCTTGGTTTTGCACAAAAGGGATGTCTGTTCAGAAAGAAGCTTCAGTTGCCTATAATACAATATAATTTGCATGCCCAGGTTTGCAGTGACTGAATCCTTATCCTGGGGATGGCCAGTGCTATTTAACAGATAAAGAGTGCCAGGGTCAATGCCAGTGGATCTGCAGAAGGCTTCTCCTCATCTCCAATCACCAGTCATTCACTACTCGCATAAACACAAAGACAAGGTATTTTTAACCAGGTCATACAGAGGCTGGGTGGCAATTACAGAAAAACATTAATCAGATTTGAGCAGGCAGAGCTGCTTATCTCTTTCAAGAAGCCTTTCTAATATCAAGTCTTTCTTCACATCTTAGGACAAACTGACATTAAGAGTACACTGGTCAAGTGAAAATAGCTTAGAATACAAAAATCTTGCTCGCCTGCCAATTCTGGCCTCATTTTAATGACAAAATACAACACCAAAACAGTGAGGAAGTCTAGAAGCGAATGGATCTTGCTGTCAGAAGACTATGGAAAGCAAACCAAGAGAAAGCATGCTTACTGAATGACTGCTTACAGGACTCCAAAATTAATAGGAGTTCAGACGTTGAACAATAAAGCAAAGGAAAAGCATTCTGGAGGCAGTCTCAGGAAGTTCCTCCTTGGTGGAAGACCACTGCTTCTGCAAATGAAGCAGCACGTAAGGGGAAGGCAGTAGGTAAAGTAAGAATCTGGTTCTTGGTGGCCTCATGCCCTTAGCAGCTCCCTTACCAAGCAGCCAGGCTCAGGGAAGAGATGCACCTGAACATGTACCTGGGAGCTGTCACCAGGTCACTCTTTGCATTTTCAAGGGGAGCTGTTAATAATGTGCAGAAGCAGCAGCGGGTGTTCTGGAGCCTCTGTCTTGCAGTGATGCAGGAATGCATCCCAGAGAGCACGGCTGACACAGGCACCACCGTGCAGCAGTGCCTTGAGCAGCTCAGCGATCTTAAAGAGTGCCAAACCTCTACACTAATCTAAATATTAGGTTATTACACTAACCTAAATAAATCTAAGCAGCCACATTACTGCATCACTTCTCTAATAAAATGGGAACAAATTTTGTTTCCTTATAAAGCCCTTTCCATTGTGGTTCAAACTTCTCTTTCTAGTCTTCGGCAACAGCTTCCCCTTTGCCCCATCTCCTTCATTCAAGGTCACTCCTGCCTGCAGCGTTTGAGGCTTTCAGCAAGACATCAATGCCCAGAGGATTTCCCCACCAAACTGATTTTGCAAGTTTGTTGACTCAGTTCCAGAATGCCAGATCACTGCTGCTCTGCAATGCATGAACAGTTCAGTTCACAAAACAGCTTAATGACACTTCCTTGTCTTTCCAGCTTCTGAACACGCTTCTTCACATCAGTTCATGCTTGTAACTATTTTTCCCTTTTTTGTGCTTCATTTTTCCCCAAAAAATCTCGAGAAATCAGCATTAAGTACATGACTGCTGCAATCTCACAGTTTCTGCTTTATTTTTAGCACTTTGTTTTCCTCATTATTAATAGAATTAAAATGCGCACTCTGCCTAGACTGAGCCCCAGAACTAGAGTTGGGAGCTTTCCACGTGTGCAGCTCACTCCCAAATCCTTTAGCCATCACTGCTAGAGTAGATTTGTGATGTACAGGTGGAACAGCCCCTCCCATGCAAAGGCAGTCGCATCAGCAGTGCCTACAGATACTCTGCTACAATTCAGGCTACAAAAGGCCAGGAAACCTGTGCTGAAACCTCCACAGCAGCTCACCGTGATTCCCTCCTGACACTTCATGCCCCGACTGCAGAAGAAAATAGGTGCCCCAGTTCAGATTTTTCAGCACAACAGAGAGCAGCTTCAACGCAAAGCATCTTTATTGATGGTTTAAAGTGCAACCCTGCTCTCGTGTTCTCCTCTACTAAGCGATGCTGTGGATGAATAGTGGTTGGGTCGCAGCCCACTCTGAGAACTACCCAAAGGAAAATTACCAGTCAGATCCTGCTTAATCTGCCCTGATTTTCTCCCTATTCACAAGACATCAAAAAGTGGCTTTCACCTTTTATCATATTTACAATCTGTGCTTGTATGGCTAAACTACTAGTTTCTCTAGAGGAATATTTTGCAAAAACAGCACAAACATCAAACTCCAAATGGTACCACAACCATTTTTCAGGCAGAATGAGAACGTGAACAACTGGGTTTGGCATTTCTACTTGTTGACCCTTCTATGACAGCCTTTTTTTTTTTTTCTGAAAAGCCTGCTGGTTTCTGCTGAAGACAGTTGATCTTTAACAAGACAGCAAAGGATTGATACAGCAAAATTTTGCAGAGCCTGAAATAGCTGCCAAATTCCAGAGGCTGTTGGGAAATAAAAACCAACAAACATAGTCCTCTTAGGAAAACCTGCTTTTGTTAAACAAGGTCACAATGTCTTTTCTTCTTCGTTTGCTACACGTTCGTGTATCTGCAGAGTAGGGAGACCAAGTGCAAGTTTTTCCACTTTACATTTTCCCCTTTGGAATTCTACAGCATTTCTTTTGCAGGAGCAATTAGTATTTGCTGTTGTTTTAAAAGAAAAACCCTACAGAAATAAAGGAAAAGGGTGACTCACAGAGAGACCAATAATTAGGTCATGTGTTCAATTAGTTTTCATGCTTAACTAGTTACTCTTTAGGAAATGCTCAACCTTTGATGTGCAGCAGGCAACTTACCAATTAATTAGGCAGAAGGAAGCAACGCAAGGAATGAAACCTCAGAAACCGTATCAAAGCCCAGAGATATCTAATGAGGGAAACAACAACATCAACAACAGAAAACATGCACAAAAAGGTAGAGGCTTTAAATTATCTGTTTCAAGTATCTTGGCTGCACTTCCTTTGAAATTAAGAGAAACTGTTGGAAAGACAACCAGAAAAGAGAAAGGAGCAGCCTTTTGATCAGGAAAGCATCACTGTTTCCTTGAAGGCTTGTCACAAAACAAAATCATCTATCTGTATTGTATGAGCTGTTTCCTCAGAGACCATCACTCAGTGGTGAATGCAAGCTGCAAAAGGCATCACACAACATGTGATACTGGATTAGGAAAAAAAACAGGAAAACCCCTTATTTAAAACCCTCCATAGTTAAACACAACGGGACACATGCTGCTGGGAGCCTCAACCTGGAGACATCCAACCTCAAATACAGCAGAGAATGGAACTCTCCTGTTCTCCTAGCCCACTGTGGTGCTCAACTCTGGTGTATCATAACTGGAGCCTTATTTCTGTAACAGTCCAGCTCCCAAGGATCACAATTCCATCAGCAAGACTGTCAGGACTCTCTACGGATCTCATGAATGTGCCAACTACACATTGCTCTGGCTGAAGGAATGGGTCATTTGTAATTGCTCACTAGATGTCCCCTCTTCCAGCTCTGCTATTGCTTCATTGCACCTTCCAAATCTTGTTTCTTTCAGTAACCTTGCATGCAAACCAAGTTTACCTAGCAACCTATCTGTTCCAAATCTGTTTCTTTTGGGATATTCTCCTCCAACTGATGACTGCACTTTCACAACCCCCCCATAACCACTTGCTTCTTACTTCTACACTGTACCACACCGTAACATCCACCAGCCCGTTCAGAGTCTCAGTGCGGTTACGCTGAGACCCTACCACAGTAACAGCTATTGTTTCACTGCCTCTTTGTACTCTTCCACTTGTTTGTATCGCTCTTATTTCAGCCTACAAGCTGTGCATGAGTGGTTTCCATCTCATCTGTACAGCACTCGGCTCAACCCAATGCCCCTCCATGACCAGGGCTCCTGTGCACTGCAAGAGCACAATTGAAAAATTAAAAAAGAAGGAGGAAAAAAAAAGGGAATCTTTAATAAACCACACCCAAGGGAGTCACAAACATCTGGTTTCAGTGGTCTCTCAGCCAGTTGTGCCAGGACCGCTATACAGCACAAACTCCCAGAAAAGGGAGGTTTGAAAAAAATTCAGACACTAATTTTCACTGGGCAAGGTCCCATTCAACCTCAGTTGCTCTGAGATGGTTTGTCTAACCTCACCTCACCTCTCTTCAGAAAGTTACCAACAGCAGGTTTTGACCTTCCAGTGACAAGACTGGGAAAGTTTCTGTCAGCGAATAGAGAACAGTATTTGAAAAAGCACCTGGTGTAGGACTGCCACTGGGATTCACCAGTAGAAACCACAATAGAAGGATCAAAATTATTAAGCAAGATGAGAGAAAAGAAGAAAAGGTCCTGTGGTCCTGTGAATTCACTGGTCAGTTTCGAGTTAAAGAAAGAAACTGGTCAAAAGCCATACCTGACAAAAAGAATTCTGTAATTTCATGCAGATTTAATAAGCATATGCACCAGACCAACTTCATAGCAGGCCCTGAATTATGTAAACTGCGCCTCATTCAACCTCCAGCCCTGCCTTTGGCTACACAGCCCCATTCTCAAAGGCATACACACAGGAATGGAAACGAAGGGAACTGCTGTCTAGGGAAGGGTAGGAGCCAAGTAATGAGATGCCCATTACGAGAAAGGGGAGAAAAGAAAGATAAAGTCTGGCACGCTCGTAAGAAGGGAGCCAGCAATCACAGAACGACCTCATCTCATAGCGTTCTGTACAATCCTGCATACAATGATTGTTCCCTACAGGGTGACGGGTGCTGTTCAAGTACTGCAGCCCAGTTCAGAGAACTCCAGCCAAGAGGATGCAGAGAACCACGCTCTTGCCAGCCAGTCCACAGGAACAGGAACTGAGTGCTGTGCAGAGGAGCAGCAGAAAGCCAAGTCACACCTTCCTCCTCTCCACTAACCCCTCTGCTTCAGCTCTGCAGCATTCCAGCAAAGAGCCCAAGTCTGCTGATAAATGGATGTAAACTGGGACTTAAGTAACAGTAACTTTGGCTCATAAAAATCCACGCTACCTGCTGCACCTCCATAAACCACCTCACTGCAGCAGCACTCAGAATTCGCAGTCTATTATTCCTATTTCCAAACAAGATCTCTTGACTTTCAAACTAAGGCAGGTTCCTGCCTTTTGAATGGCATAACATGCAATGCTGCCAAGAAAATGACATTTGCATCCAAACAACAGGGAAAATATTTGCTACTTACTGCCCACACATGCCAAGGAGAGCTCTAGATGGTCCCTTACTGCAACCCTGCACCCACCACAGGCTGTGTTCTGCACAGGGCAGTAAACCAAGACCAGAAGTAGAAAGAAAACATTGCAATGCAATCCATTTCATATCTACATATTTAAAATACAGTGCATGTGAAGACTCTCCAAGAGAAGTTTACAGTATTTTAGTTGGGGCAGTTAAAGGGATACAACATGCTCTCTCAGCTCAAGGCTCTCCTGACCCTGCCTGCCAAGCTCTCTAGTCTAGATCCTGCAACCAGCAACTCAGCTGAACCAGATATTCTCTAACCTAGTGGTCCCAAAATCTCCCTAGATGCTAAGGAAAGCCTTTCCCCTCTAGTCAGACTGGGCACTATGGGGTCCTGTGCTCTTAACTTTCACTGCCTTTTCCTCCTTTCCTTCTCAGCTGCTTAAGCAACCCCTCTTATCCCCTGTAATTGAGCCTGCTTTCCAGATTACCCTCAGGTTTAACCCCTTCTCTGACCAGAGAAACTCAACACCCATGGTAATATCAGAGAACGGCTGCCTTTTTCCTCTTTCCACTTCTCCTAAATTATCTTTGCACTGAATTGCAAGAACTCTTACTTGTTCAGAAAACTCTTTATAAAGACAGATGACGCCTGCAGCTTTCTCCTCTTCTACTCCCTCCCCCCAGTCAAATTTTCATTTGAGAATTGCAATGAAATGACTGAATATTGTTTAACTGCAGTATTTTGCAGATGAAACAACAGCTGAAGTGTTTTTTACTCCTGACACACACAAATTTATGTAGCTACACAACAATAAAGCAAAGTCTTAAATTCAATCAGAAGAAATACTTCAAGTGATGGCAAGCCGATAAATTATTTAGAAAGGGCCTCAAGAAGACCTGGAAGGAAATATGCATCAGCTGTGCAGCCTGGGAGCTTCCAGAAGCAAAGAATTTTCATGCTTACCCCTTTTAAGGCTTTTTCACCTAAGCTATTTGTATTTAGAACAAGAACAGGCATGTATTTGAATAGCATCCTGCAACAATAAGCAGAGGAGGGCTGCACTGGTAGCAATGGCACAGGACTTTTCACACTGCATTTATTACTGACACGATCCATTAACCAGGAGTTAGCACCACTTGTGCATTCTCAGCCAGACTGTGCCGACAGGCATTTCCTGATGTGAGGACCCACACTGGCAGCTCAGTAACATTGGATATTTCAGAAGATTTTTAATGATTTGGTCTTTTTTTCCAGACCGACTCATTTTCCCCAAACTGCCTTCCTTCTATCAATTCCTCAACCATTCCAAAACAGTAAGAAATAGACAAAACTAGATGTATGAGTATTTATATGGAAGGTCTAGGAAATTCAATAATGTTCCTATTGTTTTATTGCAGATGGCACATCAACTTCTCTTTATTACTGCAGAAAACTCAAGAGCCCTGTGGAGTGCAATAAAATGGTACGTGTTTAGCGTGGCAATGTTTCAAAGGGCTGTGATTTACGGTGAAGAACCAGGCACCTTGCACACAAACATCTGAGCTCAGTGGCTGCCTCATGTTTGGTGCAAACTCTACTAGGCAAAGCGTGGCTGGCCCACACCGGGTACCTGCTGCTCCTAGGTGCCTGTCCCTCATCTTCAGGAATGTGGATGCATCAAAACGTTTTACTTTCCTAGTTGATTTCAGGTGCTATTTGAATTTTCTGCCAAATTCTTGGGCTGCTAGAGAGAGATTTAAAAAGCTGTAAATGTACGAAGAGGAAAAATGCAAGAGTAAATTCTCTTGTCTTAAATACATACCATGGGTGCTTCAAGACAGGTCTTTCTTACATAAAAATACTTACAAAATACTTCAGAAAAACAAGCATACCCACAGAAAATTGCCCACAGATTTAGTAATGTGAATATTTCCCCACAGAAAATGGCAAGACTCATTCAGGCAGTACACTCAGCTTTTACTGAATGATAAACTCAGTTCTAGACCATCAACCCTGCATAAGGAGGCAGGGAAGTATCAAAGGCAAGCTGTATTTACATTCAAATTGCTCTGAATAGATTATTAGTTCCATCAGGTTTGAGTTAGGAAGAGGAAGGACTCTGAATGCATACAACAAACCATAACACTTCGGCTGCTTTTCACAACTCACCCCAATGACCCGTTTTTCAGTGAAGAATAACCTCAGCAGTGTCTGGCAAAAGAAAAGTTTATATTTACTACTGCAAAGGCAACCTCAAAGCCACTTGTCCTTTATCTGAAGGTCTTGGTCCTTCATGCAGGAATGGAAGACTTGGGGGAACAAAAAGCCAAGACCTCAAGTTCTCAGTCTCCCCATAGGAGCAGGGATGTTCAGAGCTTCTGTGTTCAAGACCTGAACACAACAGCAGCAGCAATTTATCTTTACTGATTTCATAAACTATAAAGTAACAAGTAAATGAATGTAACTCATCACAATTTAAACAGAAAGACTGATTAAAAATACTTAACGGCACTGCTAGCACAAAGGCCTCCTCAATGTGTCATCCTACACAGAAGACAGGGAGATACCAGTAACTTCTCCAGTTGCAGACCATGCTCAACCTAAACACCGACAAACACTTACAGAAATGCTCCATAGAGTATTTATGCATTAAATAAGGTTGTGAGCAATGTTAGAAACAAAAGATATACTCCTGGTGTTGACAAAATCACAGCCCATTATTATTACTGAAGATAATCTAAAAGGAAGAGAAGAAACAACGTCTCCTCACAAAACGAAGACGTAGTTGGTGTGAACACCACACCGTAAGGAAAAATGTTCAAGTAAATCTACAGGTAGGTTCACTCAGTGAAGTTACTGTTTCTGTTTGGTTACATGTTACATGGTTCTAACGATAAATTTATGCTTTAGTAATCAATAGTCCAGGTACTTTGAAGAGGAATACTTTGACCCAAACTGCCTAGACCATACAGAGAAGGACATGAACAGACTGAGGAATATTATCAGTGAAGATGATTCTACCTTGGGGGTTGCATTTATCTGGAAAATGCTGCAGACTTCAAATTTCATTCTATAGACCTTTCTGTAGTTTATTTACTGAGACACATGAAAGTGTGGACATCGAAATACCCAGAAGCAAAACACTTCCCATTGTGAGAGAGACCTTACAAAACATAAATAGCCAGGAAATAAACAGCCGGTTGCTCGCATGTGTCTAACTCCTGGTTTGTGTTACTGTCCTCCAAAACATTCACTCTCAAAACCTACACACATTCTAAGGTTGGAATTAGCAGTTACCAATGCTCTGAAATGATGTTTTACAACAAACGGAAAAGCCTTCCTCAGCTACTGCCTGTTCAACATTCACTGTTCCAAACGACAACCACAATCTTGAGCCGTGCTAGGACACAATTTTGAGCCAGCTGAGGCTAAACACATTTTTACAACAGAAGAAGCGATAAATTCAGAACTAAAAACTTCCAAACGTGTCAGAAATGCAATAAAGTCAGAGGAATATAAATCTAAAAAAAAAAGAAATCACAGAAGTAATTAGTGCTTTAAACAAACACCCAGATGTGATCAAAGACGGTGTCAGCCCAGAGGGGCATCAGCGAGAGAAAGAGATAGAGTCTGACAGCTTGCAAGAATTTATTCGCACTGATAGATGAAGGAAGCAACAAATGCTGCCAGACCACCATGCCACACAGCAGACACGTCTCCTTGCTTTCAGTCTGTGCAGAATGTTACCGCGAAGGGGTATCACATCTTTGGCTGCAGAGGGGAGGGCCAAGGAATACTTACTCTAGGCTGCCAGTTCTCATACTGCTTCTGTAAATTCGCACCGATGGTTTCCAGAGCTTTTTGAGGACCCATTGACAGAGGATCTGGGAAATATAAAAGAAATAAGTACTTTTGACCACAACTGAACCAGTCAGCTTGCCAAGAAGCAGAAATTATTTCCACATTTAAACCTTCAGCCTCTCCACATGATGTTTCTGTAAAATCCAGACCTACAACCTGGAAGACCAAAGTCTGCCCTCAAAGCACAAATATTGCCCCCCACTGTAGAAGAAAGAAGCCGAACGCTCTCTGCACTTTCACTCTCCGGTGTTCTGATTGCAGTAGAGATTGTTTAATGATGTTTTAATGTGGGTTCCTTTCACACATTTAACTGTAAATTGACAAACATTATATTCTCCATGGAATTTACTGGGGTGCAATACCCAAAAAATTATCCCCAAATTCTTCACTCAAATATAAATTAGAAATCACTGATGACTGTCAAATATGGAAAAAGATGCCTCTTGTGAAGGTAATAAACACAATTTTGTTTTGAAACACAGGAGAGGCATAACATTGATTTCTTTTAATACTGAAAAAGAAGGTTTCCATAGTAAATAATGACAAAAAATTAAATTGATTAAATATTTGATGATCAACTTTTTTTCCTAATGAATGCAAAATCCTGCTTCATTTACTTCCATTGCTTTCTGCCTCAGAGATTAAATGTCATTTGTAATTTTAAGTTAATTTTATCCCTAGATAATTACCACCATCCATGCACACCGATACAATTTCAGCTTATACGCTTTATTCAAAAAAAATATGGCCATGTAATTGACACTATTAAGAAGTTCCAAAACCCCTAGAAGCTAATATTTTCCCATTTACAAAAAGTACTCAAAAAGCATTTAACCAAATTAGTACTTATTTTTAAAAAATCTTCACAAATATTCTACCTTGTACTGTTAGAAACAAAGTATAATAAAGTAGGATGAAAGCAGGATTTTATTTAAATTTTAGTCCCTGGCTGAGCTGCAGCTGTGGTTCCAGGGGTCTCACCAGATCTGTCTCCTGGATGGAATGGGGACCCACTCCCCACTACAGATCATGCACTTGCAGCACTCACTGCTGTATCTTTTATAAACACCTCTATATGCTACAGCAGCTTTGCTGCTTCAAACTGCAAGAGCTCTAAGGTGAGCAGATATCCTTGAGATGTTGAAGAGCAATGCCCCAAAAGCATCCACACTGCCTCATGGCATCTTGCATTCGTTAATATGCAATTAGTGGCTGCCCAAATTAAAGAAAGGAAACAAAAAACAGCATAAACACATAAGGGTGGGGAAGAGGGGGAGTCCTTCAAAAGGACCAAACCGAACTTCAGAAGAAGCAATTAAAAATCTTCCCATGCACTTTGATTGCAGAGGAATGTAGGTCATGGACTCTGGAACACCTCCAGAGTAATTAGCATTATTAACAATACCCCTACATAAAAATAAAGCACACTGGTGCCATTCCAAGAGTCAAACAATGGAAACAAATTCTTTGTTTAAGTACAGCTTATGCTACCAAAGCGGTGACACAAGCCAGTCCAAGATACCTTTGACATCACCATGGCACAAAACTCTCCGTGCCTCAAATGGTGCCAGGCTGACACCGTAGCACATGTCTTAGCTAAGGCTTAATTCTGGAGAAGGACAAAACTCTTCCAATGTTCTAAGGGTGCACCTGGAAGGCACAACAAGAACTGCAAGCAGCACTGATGGTGATGGCCATTTGTCATTGAGTGCACCAGCCTGCCATCCCAGCTCAGCTGCAAACAGCACCAAAATAATTTCCACACTCCCTTGCACATCTGGCAAAGACATCATGCTTCGACAATACACATCATTACCTTCTCTTGGACTGTTGTATAGAAGAGGAAAAAAACCAGGACATTTTTGCAATTACCTCTTTCAGAAATTTAAAGTTGGCCAGAAATGGAAATGAGCACTTGTATACGCACACACTAGAAACTTAATTAAAAAACTGCATTCAAAATTCTCTTTGTTGATGATAATCACTAATAACTTTATTTTAATGACTCCGCAATGCTCCTCATTCTCTTTGCACTCTACTCGTCTATCAATGAGAAATGAGAGCTGCTCTCTCCACTGAACAGATGTATTCATTAGTGCATGCTCATGGCTTTTTAACTGCATTAAAGTCATCAGCATTTTTAGGTGAAAAAAAATGAGATGCTGTGATTCATAAAGCAGGTAAGACAAGGTTAGGAACAAGACGTTCTGAAAGCTTTTAAAGAAATTCAGTTTGTGCAATGATTAATTTTCTTCTGCAGTCCACGGTAAACCCCCGAGTTCAGGATAACAGTGCCTGTGTGTTACTTGCTGAAAACCAAACATTTTTAATTCTTTGATAAAACCCAGAAAGCTTTCTTACACAAGGTATTTCCTTCTAATACTACTTCCCATTTGTCTCATCCTCATAATCAGACTTGATCTCCAAAACCAAGACAACTCTCACTTGTTAACAAAAAAACCAGGAATTTAGTCCAACACTGCATCAAAGTAGCAAGCCCAGGTGTTAGAACTGCTGGCAGGACATCCTTGGGAATAATTCTAGGCCTTTTGAATTCATGATCCCAATTAAAATCACCCCAGAGCCGTCACTTCAATGTGCAGTGAAATCCATGCATTTTACAGAAACATGTTTCTCTGTCATATAATGCAGATCATTTTAAACCTTTGCAGACCACAGTGCTCTAAAAATGATACTGCTCAGAGATTTCCTTAGATATTCATAAATCAACAACAATTAGAAGAAAGCTGAATAACTAATTAACAGTTTGGGTTTTTTTCCTCCATGCTATCTCATTTTAGAACAAAGCAGGAAAAATAACCCATGACGGCAGTTACTACTGGACATTTAAACTCATACAGACAGAGTGGAATCAGATGATAGATTTCCCTTTGTTCAGCCCCGTTTTAAGTCCAAGAAACACACAACTTTGAGATGAACGTATGTGCGATGACTCAGTATTTACAAGACTAACACAGTTAGCTGGAGCTTAAAAGTCCTCAGCACTTACCGATCCAACACTCCAGGCGGGCACAAGGAGTTGTTTTCACCACATCAGGAGGGTCCACACCAACATTTAGGCACAAAACTAAGGCAACGCTGACAGTCTTCATCTGCAGAGACAGACAGTGAAATGCTTGCTTAGTGCACAAACAAAACCAATTTTCATGTGTGTTGAAACTCCACAACTACTGCAACTTCTAAAGGATTTCAATGAAACTTTGTTACCTGCTCTTTAACATGGTCTATTCTAAGCAAATCATGACTGATTGATTTTTTTCTTTTTTAAACAGAACAGAGCCGAGATTTTTCCTTACTATTATTTCCAGAGACCATTCTTCTTTTCTAGACCATGGAAATAGATATCACTGGACTTCTGCAACTTATTTCAAATTAGTCATTGTCCAACTGAAATGCATTATTAAAACACGAGGCTGCGCTATTCTTAAGGTTCTTTTCCAACCTAAACTATTCTATAATTCTGTGAGTTTAAAGGTAACAAAACAATACCCAGCACTACTAAAAGGAAGAACAGCCCCAAAATTTTTCAATTCCTCTGGGCTAAAATGTGTACGTTATAAAAAACAGCCTGATTTCTGATGGTGATCAGGGCTGATGTGGAAGCTCCACACACCCTCAGTTACCAACACATCCATTCCCAGGCTCTGTGAACAATCAGCTCATACACGATGAACGCTGCCACGCAGAAGTGGCAAAGGATGAAAATAGTTCCCTTTGGTCTTAAAGCCTCAGGGACAGATTTTTAAATGCTTTCTATCCAGTAGCACAGATGCCTGGTACTCAACACATCAGTGTCTTGTTTCTCCTCAGCCTCTCCTGGCTTTCTTCCCACTCACCCATCTCAGGTCCGGAATTGACCAGGGCACCAATGAAAACATCCTGTTACATTGCAATAAATACTTACTAAAACATAGAATCTGAAACATATCTATTGAGAAGATAACAACAGATAGGGAAAGAATTTCATTTAGAAAGCAACATCTTTCACAATTATTATTTGTTGTCAACTTTTCCTGCCTTCCCTTTCCCAAACCCCATCAGATGGGCTTAAATCAGTAAGAAGCATGTTGTCCCTTCTAAGACTTCCAGCTTGATCCAACCACACACGAAAAAAGGTACAATATTTAACAGAAGAACAAACAGGTAATCAATCCTTCACTATGTCAAGCAACACAGAAGTGCCTGAGAGTGACCCTGCTCAGAGAAAGAAGATAAAACAAAAGAATGACCCCTAAACACCTATTCACGACAGAACTACTGTGCTTTAACCCTTCTACAAGGATGCCTTCTCAGGATGCCACATCCATTGCCAGCTCACACAGCTGCAGAACGGACAGGGATTTAAAAGAGCATGAGCAGCCCCAGAAGGAACCGCGTGCTGGCAAACGGGCGCTAAAAACCAGAAGGGAACAAAGAAAACTATGGGACAAAACAACTTATCAGAAGTAAAAAAAACAAATAAATCATTCTTTCAAGAGAAAGTATCTGCCAAGCAATCTTTTCTGTCTCATTTAGTTATCGTTTCCCATTTGTGGTTTAATACTGTCTTATTTTTCAATATTTTACCAGTAACGTCTGATCTGTGACTGATGCTGAACAGGCTGATATTTATTTTCTATTCCCCAGTTCTGTGTTTTAAATAAGCATTTCTCCTTGAAAACAGACAGCAAAGCGGTAATGAAAAGTAACAGTCTAAGAGATCCCAAAGACAAATGGGGTTATTTCCCTCGCCTGCCTCCCCACGAGAACCCAGCGGATTGCATTCACGACTGTTTGTTCTGCTAATAAAGAGACAACTTCAGGAAGAGTTACAGCATGCCCGCGCTCCCCTCTGACTCTTGCTCAACATCCATCTGAGATGTTGAATCATTACAGATCAAAAGGAAAGCAGAGCCCGAGAAGCAGAATAATTCTTTTCCTATTTCTAAACCGCTTTGGAACACCCTACCAGAAATTTCATAGCACATTTAAAGTTTATCAGTACAGGACACACTAGGACACGCTCATCTGTCATTAAGGCAATGGAAATTTTCTTTTCTACATTTCAGGGATATCTCCACCAGGACACATTTCAATGGATTGTTGTTAGAATTAAAAAAATGAAGCGTAAGAGTATTTGGCAAGCTCCCAGGGAAACCCATATTCAAAATGCTTTCTCAGCAAAGGCTCAATTCAAAACCTTAGAAGTTCTTATTGTGGACTCTGCTCTCTACACCATACTTTGTATGCAAAGAAAAACTAAACAGAATGTTAAAAAAAAAAATCCGAATTTTGTATTGCATCCAATTTAAAATTATTTAATAACTCTGGGTCACAAAACCTGCAATACTTAAATGGGAAAATCCACTTGGTCAAAAAGTTCTTCCTGAGAAACAACAACATTGAATTCAAACCCTAAATCCAACAGAAATCAGAGAAAGCAAGCAAAGGTGGTTCTGTGTCTATTCAAAATATTCTTAGTAAAGTATTTGGCATTCAAATGTACATATTATACTAAAGATCAGAGAACTCATACAATATCTTTAATTCACCTCTTGTTTCATTTTGAGAGAAAACAGATTTGCAGATGAGAGCGGAACATTGCCCGAAGGAATCACAAACCAAAATCAGTGCCATTTCTGCAGTTCTTTTCAGCTACAAAAACCATTCCATTATCTTCTTGTGAACGGCTTGGGTTGAAAACCTGAGGTTTTATAATCACAAGGAGTCCAACTTTTCCTATTGCAGCATCCCTGGAAGCAATTCCAGTCTGGACTGCAGGTAGACACCCTGTTTCAGCAGATGCTGAAGATGTGAGACACTGGCACAGGTTGCCAGTTGTGGCTGCCCCATAGCTGGAGGTGTTCAGCTCCAGGTTGGATAGAGGTCTTTGAGCAGCCCTGTCCAGTGGAAGGCGTCTCTGCCCATGGCTGGGGGTTGAAACTGGATGGGCTTTAAGGTTCCTTCCAGCCCAAACCATTCTATGATTCTAGGATCTGTTATAAGCTAAGAACGGGTTAAGCAACTAAGCAGAGCCACGCAGCTGCTCTACCTTCTAGTTCAAGTAATACCAAGACCAAGTCAAGCAATCAATTTATGAGAAACTTTGCATCTCGTGGTAAGAACTTCACCTCACATTTCAGAATGGGCATTTTAAAACCCATAAATATTTTATTTCTACATTGCAATTTTCAAGCTGAAAAATTTCTGTTTAAGCATTACACAGATGAACACTCAACCGTTATAAACCTGCCTGGGCTTATGCCAATGAGTTACAATTGCCTCTGTGAG
The DNA here is from genome assembly GCF_032191515.1 of Phaenicophaeus curvirostris. Lineage (NCBI taxonomy): Eukaryota > Metazoa > Chordata > Aves > Cuculiformes > Cuculidae > Phaenicophaeus > Phaenicophaeus curvirostris. The sequence continues at coordinate 8,688,410 of NC_091410.1, read as the reverse complement.
TTAATACAAACACAAGATTAAGTCAGCATTAAATATAAAATATATGCTACTACATTATTTTACAGAGCTGAGGGTGAGCTTATCAGCACTAAATACAAATACTAGGGCAGATTTCCAGACTGAGAAATCCTCATATCTACCTCATTTGGGAATCTTCATTGGCCAGCAGGTTCAATTCTGCCGACTCGTTCAGCAAATTCATCCCCTTCTTAAAGACTTTTCTGGACATTTTAGTTCATATACATTTACATACATTTAGCACAACCGAAAGGCAAAGCCAGCTAGGTGTTCCACAGACAACTTCAAGATGTTCCCTGTTTTGGAGACACGCCATTAAACGCTTCCACAAGGAGCTCGCTGAGCACTGAGCAGGAACAGCAATATTTAGCAACACAAAACATTGTTCTCCCTTTGGAATTTCAGTTACAGATCATCCTGAGACACTTAGAAAGCCAGGTTTTCCCTTTCCCAAGGTTTAATACATGACCCCCACACCAGACAGGCTTTCTCACAGCGAGGTGGCCTCTGGCAGCAAGCCACACACTCAGCTGGAGAGGGGTTCTCCTGGGGACAACAGGACGCATGGCAGATCAGCCACAGGAGGAGATGGGCATCCTGAATTCCCTGGCACCTTCCCATCACAGGCTCCTAGCCAAGAGGTGACACATGGCAACACTTTGTCCAGGTGCCCTCGAATAGGTCAGGCACCATTTCCAGGGCTTAGGTGCAAAACGCGTTGCTGAGGAAATGCCAGTTTGCAAATGCGCTTCTGAACAAGCAGACAAAAACTTGACCTTCCTGGTTCACTCGATCACAGAACTACACACAAAACCAACAAAAGGTTTCGGAGAGGAGCAACTTGGAATGCATCCCACATGTACACGACTTCTCTCTGCCCGGTGCAGAGGTAGAAGGAATACAGATCCTTACTGCAGAAGTGGGGTCTGTTTAACGCACTGCCCTCTGAGCATTCACTTACACCATTAGGCTCTAATCTGGTACCCTTCTACACTCATTTCATACCACACTGTACAAGAGGATTGTGAATCAAGGGTTGCTCTTCATTTTAATTTATCTCCCCTTTAGCAGCTCAAGTACCAAAAGAAGAGAGCTGTGCCAGTCCTCTGCAACTCACCTGTGCAATTCACAAGGTAAAACACCTAGAACCAATGAGCATTCAGTTTCTAATAGGTTTTTTTTATATGAAATTTAGGGGAAATAAATTGTTATGAAGAAAAATCTCAGTGTGCTCCTCCAGAGCCATAAAAATAGCAGAATGCAAAGAAATACTTTGAGTTAACATTAATAATTCAACGTCTCTGCAGGTAGTCTTCAGCCATCTGTAGCCCAAAAGGTCGGCTGTTGCTGTGGCTGTTGTGACAGCACTCACTAGATTCCTAGATCAGCTCCTCCTCCATGCTTGTTTTCCTTTTCTAACCTCTGTATTCTGCACTAATACTACAAATTTTCATCAGAGGTTTATTATGTCCAACACGTTCGGTTACCCAGTGAGTGCAGGCACTACACAAAGTTCAAGAGCTGTCGGTAATGCTCCTCGTAAAACAGACTTTTAACTGCCAGCTTCACTATTTACTTTATCAGCACTGCTTACACTTGCAGATGAACCACTACTGTCAGTCAATATCCAAGATATAAACACACGTACTTTCTGTTTACTTGCTCTGAGAGCAGCCTGCATCTCTGTCTGACAGAGAATCACATCTATGGACACACTAGGCTGGCAACCTCAGCTCCTGAAGGTGCCCTTGGAGATGAAAGGTAATCCTGCAGGACAGAACTGCTCTTGAGATTAAATCTACAAAGTCAAGCAGGCTGTTTTATGGTGTCACAGCCAAGCTTCAAAATATTGCCTTCAAACCACTGCTGAGATGCAGATAACCAAAACGGTGTTTTATTGTCCCTGCAATCATTCCTTAAAAATAATGAAAATGGGAAGCAAATAGTTTACTTCTATGATCTTCGTTTTCTTCATAAAACATGCAAAAAAAATCAAGAGGAGACAATTTCTAGACATTATTCCTCATTTGATCTGTGACAATGGCTTTCCTCCTCACCTCAGCACAACTCTATCTGCTTTGCATTCTACACAGGCTTCTTTTTGTCATTCTACCACACCCCCACTCCTGTCGAGCACAGTCTTTCAACAGGTTTCCACCTTCTTATGCACTGATTTACTTCATCATGTGCAGATCTTCCTAACAAACTGATATTTCAAATTATTCCTGGAAGACATTTTTAGATCTTTAACCAGTCAATACTGCATTCTACCCAACAGACACCTGCTCAGGAATCACACCGTCCCTCAGCTACAGCCAACTTCACTACAATAAAATCACTTTTTAAACCAGCAAGTTTCCTGAGCTTAGAGGAGCAAATAGGAAAAAACACATTAGGAAAAAATTCTTCACAGAAAGGGTCATTGGGCACTGGAACAGGCTGCCCAGGGAGGGGGTTGAGTCCCCTTCCCTGGAGGTGTTTAAGGGATGGGTGGACAAGGTGCTAAGGGGCATGGTTTAGTGTTTGATAGGAATGGTTGGACTTGATGATCCGGTGGGTCTCTTCCAACCTGGTTGTTCTATGATTCTATGATTCTATGAAATAGGAGAAAATTATAAGGACAAAAGGGCGTCTATAACTTCAGCTGAAATATCAGGAACATAAGATGAAGAAGTTTAGTTGTGTTTGACAGCCACACAGTACAGAACAGCACCATTAATAAGGCTTAACCACCTGATCACTTCAAGGGATTTAAACTTCTTATGGTTGATGTGTCATGGAAGAATGGGAGAGAAAGGAAGAGTCACTGAGGGAAGACAACCAAGCCTCTGCAGAGCAGGAACTACGCTGCCACCCTCATTCCCTACCCAGAAAAAGCTATTCCAGCTGTAGATCACCCTGCCACAACACAGTAAGGATAAATAAATACATGCAGATACAGATGAAAAAATACTGGTGAGGGTGTCACTGCTAGAAGCACTGCGACAAAAAAATAAGAAGGAATTCTTTGGGCTCCTAGTCCATCTGTCACTTATTGCACCCCACATCACAGCTTCGTATGAGAGAACGAATGTCTTTAACACAAACCTGGCTTTTTCAAGTATTTGGTTAGATAATGGTTGGACTCGATGATCCGATGGGTCTTTTCCAACCTGGCGATTCTACAATTTATCTAAAGTATATTCTTTACAGAAGAGCAAGACAAACATCTCCAGTTTATCAATTGACTTGAAATGCCAGTTAAAGCTATGAGACACAGAGAAGAATCGATAGTCTCCTGTTATCCACGGCCATACCACACTAACAGGCACCTTTGGAAACATTCAAGGGGAGGAGATCAGCACAGCAGCAAGCCAATTAAAACATCATCTCAGAGAAAGATGCAATCAAACCCAAAACTTCCCAGAAAACCAACATAACTCATGGGGACAAACAAAATAAACCTCCAAGGAAATTTGTTGCACTTGAATTTCTCTGTCTACACAAAGGTAGAGAGAAGAAATGGAAGAACTAGAGAAGCATTAACAAAGCATTTCCAAAACTTCCACAACACCTGCCCGCTGGGGGTAGAGGTAATTAACCACTATAACATGTACGTTGAGTTTAAGTAGCAACAACTGCCCAACTCCTCTCCATATGCTGAGTAGCACAGCAACACCAGTCTCCAGGACAAAAAAGGAAACACATTATACATACATATGAATTCCCTCATTGCATTTTTTTGAATGAAGAAACACAGATATAGTTATTTCTGTCATTCCGTTTGCTAGCGGTGAAGTCTCTCCCCACTCTAAAATTATCTTTGCACGTGACAACGTTGCCAGCTCCTTTCCCACACATTAGATTGCACTTCTATCACTTATTACTCATACTGCAAATGTAATTAAAACGAAGCACTCACAGGGAGCTATTTAAAGGAATAAGACTCCTGGACATTTCTCTATATTAAGCCACTACAATTTTAGATTCACAAAATCTATTTTGTCCCCCACCTGGCTGGCAAAAGTAGAAATTCAAAAATTCACAGATGTACCATTACGCCTTTACTCCCTATGTTCAACCGTCACAAAAAACTACTTATTATCTTGTAAAAGGTCCTCACAGCAATATTAGGAAAATCAAACCCTGGATATACTCAGTATAAGAAACTACATAAACTAATGGAGTTATCCTAATGCTTCACCCGAGCTAACGGAGCTAACACAACAAAAGTTAAAGCCTAAAGCCGTCCAGAGCAAAACACTGAATTAGCACAGCATCCTACCATTACTGCAGTCTGACTGAAGTTGAGACAATAGCTGTGGCGTTGGAAGAGATTAAGTGGAGTGTTCCTGGGAAGCTACCAAACAGCATTGCTTGTACAGCCTCTAGGTCTCAGCTGAAGTGAGAAAATTCATCGGATGAGACAGACCAAGCTGAAGATCTCAGTGTTCCCTACTGATGTATAAAGATAAGATCTTTTCCTTTCAAAACGCGTGGCCAGCCAGACTCTTCAGAGACGTTACAGCCGACTTACCGAAGTCCACTCTCTGCCCAGGCACAAAACCACATGCAGATGGTGGCAGATACAGTGCAAGCTTCCCTACTCTACCCAATCAATACACAACCACCTGAATTCAAAATGATCATTGCAGATAAGAGAGGATACAGATCTTTAACTTCAATGGCGATGGCGGTGCTAGCTCTTTACAGCTGGGGAGAAGCTGGAGGCTTGGTTTGGTGTCAAAGACATTTGTAAAGCCCATTAGCACCTCTCTGAGACAGCAACTGCCACTCTTGGTAACCACAGAACTAAAATGTATTTCAGCCACTGACCTAGAAGAAAGACTCAGGCCATCGTCAGTCCTCGGGGCCATGCTAAAACATCAAAGCAAGGCACTCCAGGCAAGTGTCCCCAAGAGCTCACCTTCCTGCCAGGGCAAGAACAAAGCTACAGATGACTTGAGTGAGCTCCCAGACTCCTACCAGGTTATAAGTTCCCCAATACAAACACAGTTAACAGTTTGTGATCATGCATAAGCAAACAGAAAACAGACATTTAAGATGGAATAAGTCAAACTACAGTGACGGCTGCTGTCAAAACACCAATTCCCAGCCTCTCCTCCACAAGGTTCCTGCTGCCCCGCTTCAGCTCACAGAAGGATGCTGAACTGGACTTAGAAGAGAGGGGAAGTTGGGCCCCCAGCGCTTTAAGAGCAGACAAGAGCCAAGCTACAGCCTGTACAAGACTCTCTGGAAAGCTTCCTTCAATTGACACACCTATTTCAAGCTGAAATGATGCACGCCGGCTCCCAACACTACCATCCTTCATTAATTTCCTTTGCAGGCAGGTAAACTCTGCTTGTTTGAATTAAGTGCATTTGTATGCGGCCCTGCTTCAATCTGCATTTCCATTGAAACCTAATTATATATTCCTCTTCTCATAAAAACATGATTTAATTCTCACTCAGCAAGTTATGATGCAGCAGGAAAAAAAATGTTAGTAAAACTATTACAACCAGCTTTGTTGCTCTGTTTATTTTAGAAATCAATATAGGTACAGCACATCTTAATTTAAATATTCTGAATTAGTAGGAACTTGTCAGTAAAACCCAGTGTGTTTGAAATCTTTTTATTTAAATCAAGTTTCATTATTTGGTTGCTGCTGAGGCTGAGAAATTTAATTCAATACACAAAGCATAATTCCAACCCTCTTGTGTCAAAAACATTCTTTAAAATAAATAATAGATCAAAGCTGTGTCAGTGAGATGGCATTTGTAGTCCATGAATGCAGGAGACTAAGGATTAAATGTTTTCAGAACATTCTTTCTGGATGAAGGGGGGGCCGTTAATGTTGAGTTATTTTATCTAGATTTGATTCTTGCCTCTCATTAGATCCTGCCTTCAAAAGAATCTTCAAGTTCATATGAATGCTGGATTCTCTGGAGCGATGAAGCAAGATGAAGTCATTCTATTCCTAAATCTCTGTGAATCATTTCCTAGAACTATACCAAAGCCAGGATCATTCCCTAGGACTACTCAAAATGATGAATAAGGGCAAAATCCGCCACTGCCTGTGTTTTTTTATCATGACTCACAGGGAAAAATGCCGCAGATTTACCTGCAGCTCAGGCAAACTGAGACTTGTTTTGGTTAATCTTTGAGAATTTCTTGATTCAGAGACAGGCCAGTGTGTTTAAATAGAAATAATGGTTCCCATCCCAAGCTTTGACAAGTTAAATGTATCAGATTCAAAATAATGGAATGCTTTCCACACTGTCAACTCACTCCAAGAGGTACAGCCCCTGCAGCCCTCAAGAAAATCTCTTGCAGTAGCATCTTGGATATAAGAGCACATTTGAAGTCAATCAGACCTGGCTTGTGGAACAAAGCAGCAAGAGACAAGAAAAGGAAGCTAACGTAAATTGAGGAACACAACAGACAGACCTGCAGCTGGATCGTGCCTGGAGGGAAGTGACTGCGTTGCTTTTAGCTTGACTAGCAGCTACAGACCAACACCAGGGGCCTTGAGCACCGACCGATGCAAGCATGGCTGCAACACAAAACTCTAATCACTGGGAAATAATGCTCTAAAGCAAGAAAAGAAAGAGAGGAAACTTTCTGAAGCCAGTCCTCTGATCATCTTCATGGCCTCTCAAGACTCCCTCTAACAGATCTATGTCTTTCCTGTGCTGAGGGCTCCAGAGCTGGACACAGGGCTCCAGGTGAGGGCTCACTAGAGCAGAGCAGAGGGACAGAACCACCTCCCTTGCTTTGCTGGTCCCGTGTTTTGGACGCAGCGCAGGATGCAGTTGGCTTTTTGGACTGCAAGCATGCATTGCTACACATTGAGCTTCTCATCCACCAACATCCCTAAAAGTCCTTCTCAAGTTTGCTCTCAATCCATTCTCTGCCCAGCCTGTGTTTGTGCTTAGGTTTGCCCTGACCCAGGTGTAGGACCTTGCGCTCAGCCTTGTTGAACCTCATGAGGTTCACACAACCCCACCTCTCCAGCTCATGCAGGTCCCTCTAGATGCCATCCCTTCCCTCTGGTGTGTTAACCACACCAGTACACCTCCTGACAGTAAAGCTGACAAATTCCTGCACATCCTCCCTCACGCTCTTATTCCAAATTGCTTCATAATAAAACCTTCACAAATCTCAAGCTCCTGTATTTTCACTAAGGTGCTTGGTTTGCTGCATGATCCTGTTACATTCAAGCCACTCTTTCCAGTTGGACTATGAGAAACAGGCAGCAGCGGGAACCAGCCAGCTAGTTCATGTAACACAAGGTCAAACCACGTTCTACGGCTTCATTAACTGTTCCACAGGATTAAGCCAACCTGAGTTAGCTGGGGGAAAATACTTAACAAACATCATTTTCCATACAACATTCTAAGCACCCCACGTTCACACCCCTTCCCTCACCATTTGAAATCTGGATAAGTTTATTAAATCATATCAAATGCCAAGGAGACATCCAACAATAGCTAAAAAATTGAATAAAATACAAAACATGAAAAATAACAGTTAGGATTTAAAAGTAATGAATACGTTCTCAGTACATAACTTCTCAAGTCAGCCTCCCTTTATTTCTCTGATGTCTTTATGTGTTTTCTATACATTCCTACAAGCCTGTTCTTAAGTAAAAACTAACTATACACAACAGCAAGTTTGTTCAAACAACACCTGATAAAGCTGTCTGGATACCATTGATGTATGAGCAGCAGCACCACTGATCCTGATATTGAAGAAATTATTTGATTCAAGTGGATGGTGGAAACAGAAGGACTAAACAGAAGAAACCAGATCTGCTATTATTTTCTCCATGTACAAAACCAAGGCTCCTTATCCTGGAGAATGATCCAGGGCCCAGTGTCACTCAGCTCATTCACAGCAAGCAGCATGTTATTCTGTGAAACACATGCCATTCACAGCACAGAGACTCTTCGAAGAAGAAACTGCAACTCCATAGGAGTAAGGACAGTAGGCTGTGACGATCTCTATAACTGCTGCTTTCTTCTCCGCTGAAACAAGTCCCTTTGGCTGCAACATACAGATGAAACATCCAACAACTGCAGAGAAGAGAGGTGACTGCTGCCACTGTACTCAGGCTTATGCTGCACAACCTATTGATTATCTTCACCAAGTCAATGTCATGCTTAATTTAGAAAAAGACAACTTTGCAGATCAGGAAATAACAGGAAGGCAGAGGGATCATTAAAACAGACCAGCAAGCTCATCACGCCTTGCAGTCCACTACAGAAAAATCCCTCCTTGGCTAAAACCCTTTAAAGATGACACAACACAAACCTTTGTGTTTTGCATCTCACTTAAAATACATCCAGAAACTCCGCTGAATCTATTATTGATCTGGCAAGTCAAATCTCCAGTATCTGATTCCAATCAGACAAATTATTCTAGTTCAGGCCCCTGAACTTCAGAGAGCCATCACCATTGGTGAACGTGTCTCCAGGAACACTCAGACCCCTGCACAGCGTTCTCCAGCCTGGTCACAACACCTCTGAAAGAAACCGCAGGATGGAGTTTCAACAGCCCTTCCCAAGTTATTCCATAATATTGCAAGAGGGATCACAAACAGAACAGAAGTTTGGTCACAAAAACCCTAATAAATATTCATAAACACAAAATAATGGGGAAAACAACTGTGAGATCTAAGGAGTCCTGTAACCAAAGCGTATTCCAAGAACAGGATGAGTGGAGCTGATTATCCATGGTTAATTTCTAAGGTACTTTGTTTGTTTGCTTTTATCTTAAATATTTATGTTAGAATACGGAGACAATATAAGACTCCAGAAACCCTGGCAGGGGTCATTTTTGCCACACTTGGCTTTATCAGATCAATGCGTAACATGCATTCAAACACAAAAGAAGCACCTTGCTTTCCTACAGTTAAATGCTTCATCTAGTAACTATGTTCTGCTTTAAAAATCACATCACCTCTGTTTCCCCACGCACAAAGAGTACATTAATTTTATATTCCACATAACAAGCTGGTGGCGAGCTTGAAAACCACAAAGCTTCCGTACATCTTTGCCACCAGACAACTGTAATGACTACACTCACTGCACCCTGTTCTTACATCATTAACCTGCTGACCCAGAGAGCTCTTTAGGACCTCGTAAATTTCATTGTCTTTCCAGAAATACATCAAGCACTGAAATTTCACTTAAGGTCCTTAAATTAGGAAACTGCTCACAAACTGTATTGCCATGAGCTTGGAATCAGTACTTTTGACCTGTTGCGTGCTTGCTTTTCCTAATCATTGAATGGTTTTGGGTGGAAGGGACCTCAAAGCCCACCCAGTTCCACCCCCTGCCATGGGGATCCCACTGGATCAGGGTGCTCAAAGCCCCATCCAACCTGGCCTAGAGCACCTCCAGGGATAGTGCAGCCACGTCTTCTCTGGGCAACCTGTGCTAGGGCCTCCCCACCCTCACAAGAAAACTTTTACCAAATGCATATTAAGACTGCTGGACCCAACCCCCAGCACTTCCCTCAAAACCAGGCTGCTACTGGAGGTACCACCGCCCTCTCAGCTCTTACTCCTCCCTTCCCACCTCGCATCCCCCCCACCCCAATCCATCCTGCCCTGAGCATTACCCGGTCCTTCATCCTCCAGCTCTGCGCCAAAGACTTGGAGCCTTCGATCTTCTCGCAATGCCGCTTCTTCATAAAGGCCAGCGGCAAGTTCCAGTCGCTCAGGTCGGACTCATCCTCCTCCCCGAGCCCCAGAAGAGGCGACTGCAGCAGCTCGGACTCCATCGGCGGGGGGGGAAGCGCCGGGCACCGAGCGCGCCGCAATCCGGAGCCCAGCAGGGAGCGGGGCTGGCCGAGGGGGAGAACGGAGCGAGGGCAGCGGGGCGCTGCTCCCCGCGGGGGGGGGGGGGGGGGCGGGTGAGGACGAGCCCGGGGAAGCGGCGCCTTTCCCCTCCCGGCGGGGCGCGGGCGGCGAGGCCGGCGGGGACGGGGCCTCCACTCGCGCCTCTACCCCCGCGGCGGGAGCCTCGCCCGGCCCATCGCGGCTCCCCCCCGGCACAGCCCAGAGCGGATCGGCGAGCTGCGGGCCGCGCAGGAGGAGCGGGGAGCCTCGTCCCGCGGTACCCGGACGGCCCGACGACTCGGCTCACGGCCGCAGCAAGGAGGCGGCCATCTTCCCCCCGGCCCACAACGCACCGCGCTACGGGGCGCCGCGCGGGACACGCGCCGCCGTTACCATGGCGACGGCGCGACGCCCACCGCCACCGCTACCACGTGCCCTCCCCGGGCCCTGCGGCTCGTCCCGCTCGGGGCTGAGCGGGGACCCCGGCCAGGAGCGAGCTGGGGGCTGCCCGGGGGGCTTGAGAGCTGTCCCAGGGGTGTCCCAGGGGTGTCCGATGAGCCGGCAAGGTGCTCTCGCAGCCCCCAAGGCCAACCGTGCCCCGTGGCCAGCAGGGCGAGGGAGGGGATTCTGTTCCCGCTCTGTTCCTCTCTTGGGAGACCTCAGCTGGAGGACTGGGTCCAGTTCTGGAATCCTCAGCCTATGAAGGAGATGGAGCTGTTGGAACGGCTCCAGAGGGGGCTACAAGGATGGTCAGAGGGCTGGAGCACCTCCTGTACGAGGACAGACTGAGAGAGTTGGGGTTGTTCAGCCTGGAGAAGAGAAGGCTTCGAGGAGACCTCATAGCGACCTTCCAGCACCTGAAGGGGCTACAAGAAAGCTGAAGAGGGACTGTTTACAAAGGCTTGTGGGAATAGGACAAGGGGGAACGGGGATAAACTGCAGAGGGGCAGATTTAGACTAGACATGAGGAAGAATTTCTTCACTATGAGAGTGGGGAGGTGCTGGCCCAGGTTGCCCAGAGAAGCCGTGGCTGCCCCATCCCTGGAGGTGTTCAAAGCCAGGTTGGATGGGGCTTGGAGCAACCTGATCCAGTGGGATGCATCCCTGCCCATGGCAGGGGGTTGGAACTGGATGACCTTTGAGGTCCCTTCCAACCCAAACCATTCTATAACTCTGTGATCCTGTGAAATGGCCTACCAAACTGCATCCTCACCGAGGTGTCTTTCCACAGAGTTGTGGGGTGCAACAGCCTTTTATTCTCCAGGAATGATGTCCTTCTTCCCTCTACAATGATGGCCTTGGTTCCTCTGGGGTTAATGTCCTTGTTTCCTCCAGGAATTTTCCCTCCTGCAACACCAAACAGACAAGTTCATTGATTGTCTGCAGGGCACTAAAAAATGAATACACACAAAAAGTTGCCCTGATTCTGGTTTAAAAAGCAGGACTGGACTACCTACTCAACACACCAAACCTTCCAGACCAGCCCACCCTACAATGACAGTTCTGATGATCTTCACCTTAAACAGAGACCAAAATAAACCCGTGATGCTGAGCTCCTGGCTCTGAGCAGCAGGCATCATGCTGCTGCATCTGTCCCGCACAGGAACAGACGCTGCTCCAGCACCGCAAGCTTTCAGTCCTTCACCATCAGTTGTGCAGTCGCTGAAACTGGGGCAAAAGAGCCAGGCAGTGGTGAAACCAGATGACAGACTCCAGCAGGATTACGCCTGATTTATGTTCGCTATATATGTGAGGAAAAGGAAATGTATTATTTCAGGAACATATCAGATAAACTGAAGGTTAATGAATATCAAATATTGTTCCTAATGAAGTTCCTCAGAGTGTTTGCTTTTAGCAGTAATTAAGTCCAACTGCATTCATACCTGTAATACTTTAAACATGTACAAATTATTTCAAAGTAGAAATCAAAGAACACAGGTATAATTTAATTTATAGAATCATGTTAATTTTCATTAATCTTTTCAGTGTGTTTACATTCCTGGACTATTTTAAACGCAAGGACTATTCTCCATAATGGATTGGAAAATAATATTTCTTTGAGACTCTGGGGTGGCCAGCATTTGCTTTTGCTCCTTTGATTTACCCACTGAGCTGATTCATGGCTTCTGCAGATTTTATGCTGATGGCTGATCATAACTATGAGATTGTTACCAAAATGAATTACCCTGGCATCAAAAGCACTTACAGCTGTGCTCCTGCTAACCTTTGATGAATTCCTACCTAACGGCAGCTGCATGAAATGGGAGTAACAATCCCAGCACGCCACCTGATAAATTCACAGCCCCCAGAGCAACTAATCCAGCTGCACGGCTGCACAGATGGACCCTTGTGATGGGCAGTGCCGGTCGCTAATCTGGACAGCTTTAGGCAGCGTGTGCCGCGGCTGACGCCTGCCCGGCCAGAACAAGCTGCTGGGCAGCCTCCGGAGCTGCCACTGAAAATACCTTTGAAGGACACAGCTGCCAGAGGGCAGAGAGCACAAATCAGCCTCTCTTCCCATTTGCACAGCTTTCCAATGATGGTTATTTAAGATGAGGACTGTGTGTTTTCATGGTCAGCCAGGTGAAGTCCACCTGTGCTGGAAGAGCTGTGTGTCCCTGTATCCCCTGCGCACGCCTTTAGTTCAGGGACTTCTCTGAAATGCTGCCCTGCTCCCCTGAGCTGCTCGGTGCTTCCAGTACTTTCATCCCATCCACACCAGCATCAGTTTGGTTCCATGGGGCAGGGGCTCTCGGGAAAGGGAATGGGCAAGGCAGGAGGAGAGCTCTGCATAGCACAGCCAGAGCGATGGCTTGGCTGTCGGGATGAGAACCTGTGAGAGCAGGCTGCCAGCAGAGCTCCCACACAGCTCTGAGTGCATCAGCCCTGTTCCCTTTATCCCATACACATGCTTCCAGGGAAGATCTTAGTCTAGGCCACTTCACTGTTCTCATTGTGGACCCATCCTGTCTTGTTTAATTGCATCCTTTCTTGTTATTGCTGAACAGGATTCTCTGTGCTGCCAGCACCTTGCTGCCAAAGGCAGGATGTGACAATATGTGCTGCTACCAACAGGACCCCCCGTTTCCTTGCAAGGTCAGAGCTATGGCCCCAGATTTTGAGAGTAAAATGACAATTATCCTTGCCTAAGAATAACAGGCTGATAGAAGGTCCCTGAACACAAGTGGCCCTTTATGCCTGCAGATAAAGTAGTGCAGAGTGCTGGCTTAGCAGCCCTTTATGCTCACGCTGTATTGGATCAAGCTGTATGCAGCTTTCCACAGAACAAACCCAGATATGTCTGTGGGGATGCCTGCAGATGCAGGTAGGTGCACACCTGTTTCAGGCGAGGTGACCAGTCCCTGTCCTCTGCAGCAGAAAGCTCAGGGCCAGTTCCCATAGTGGTGATGGGGTTGTGCACACTGGCTGTCCTCAGCTTTCACCCCAAATATTTCTCCAATCCATGTGTGCTGATTCAGGATGGAGCCCTTGCTACCCCCAAGGATTTGGATCGCATTGTTGGGGCATTGCAGAAGAGCCAGATGAGAGGGACATCAGATAGGTTGGGTGCCTGAAAACCAGAGGAGCTCACAGGCTCCTAATGACCTTTCTAAGGCTGCTGTGTGATAAAACACCCTAAGAGGCAACAGCCAGGAAACGCTGCCTGCACGAGCAGCGACGCAGTGGGACTGGGATGAGGCAGGGCATCAGCAGCACATGTGTAGGCACCTACAGCAGAGAGGTATGACGCTGCCCCAAAGCAGAATCTCTGCTGGGCTGGGTACCACCACCCCAGCCCACGGGGACTGGCTGCTTCCCTCTGCCAGCACAGCCCAGGCACAGGGACCTGCATGGCAGCACACCAACCACTGCAAAGCAGGTGCTGCTCTCGTGATGCTTTCTGAGACCTCTCTGGGGTGACAGCATCTACATATGGGATACGAAGTCCAACACAAAAAGAAAACCCAAGACTAACCCTATAGCTTGCAAACCAAGAGTGGCAGAGGAGAGACAAGGTTATAGAATCATAGAATCACCAGGTTGGAAAAGACCCACTGGATCATCGAGTCCAACCATTCCCATCAATCACTAAACCATGTCCCTCAGCACCTCATCCACCCGTCCCTTAAACCCCTCCAGGGAAGGGGACTCAACCCCCTCCCTGGGCAGCCTCTGCCAGTGCCCAATGACCCTTTCTGTGAAAAATTTTTTCCTCATGTCCAGCCTGAACCTCCCCTGGCAGAGCTTGAGGCCATTCCCTCTCGTCCTGTCCCCTGTCACTTGGGAGAAAAGCCCAGCTCCCTCCTCTCCACAACCTCCTCTCAGGTAGTTGGAGAGAGCAATGAGGTCTCCCCTCAGCCTCCTCTTCTCCAGGCTAAACACCCCCAGCTCTCTCAGCCGCTCCTCATAAGGCCTGTTCTCCAGCCCCTTCACCAGCTTCGTTGCTCTTCTCTGGACTCGCTCCAGAGCCTCAACATCCTTCTTGAGGTGAGGGGCCCAGAACATAGAGCATTATAGAGCATGTTCTGACCTGTCACAGTGAGACGAGGCTCAACTCAATCTCTTCACTCAGTACAAGTGGACGTGTGTCCAGATAGAGACGTTTTCTTACCATTAGTCAGAAAATGTCGGTTAGTGCCAACCCACAACTCTTTGTGGAGCAGTTCGTAGCTGATAACAACATGCCTGAGCACCCATTCTGTTTGCCAGACCTGGCTCCCTTGTCCCAAAGATTCAGTCAGTGCTCAAAGCAACACGTTTTTTTCTGTCTGCAGAAGTTATGAAAGCAAAAATGGCAGAGATCCTCAACAGTCTTTCAGAAAATTATCTGTGGAATTGCTTTGAACTTTGGCAGCATCATATGCAGCCGTGTGTCAGCTCGGAAGGGAGCTGTTTTGAAGGTGATTTTAGTTGATTTTCTTAATTTGTTAAGTGAAAAGAGTTACAGGCACCGTCTCTTTTTGTATGTGTGTTGGACCTCATACACGTTATTTTCTAATGCCTGATGAAAAGGGCATAACATTTAGTTTTAGCAAATCTGTGACTGGGAATTTGTGAACTGACCAGAGCCAGTAAATACCAAATGAAAAAAATTCCCTGCACTTTATAAGATCTCTGAATAAGCCTCACAAATATCCTTTTCTAAAGGACACATGCTACAGGTCAGTGGGGATCAGTCTCCATTTGAATTCCTAATTTTGTCAGTTTTAATGGAAATCAGAATTAATTGATTTGTTCAAAAATGGCTCTGCCAAGCACTTGGCCCTGATGGCATCTGCTTTCTGATAATGAAAAGCTTCAGGACAGCAGTCGTGGGCTCTCTGATCATTTCCAGCAGTGTGCTTTAATCAGAGCAACTCACCTTATTTCAGCCTCCATAGGGCAGGAACCAAAGGGAGACATAAATAATCTTCTATTTATATCTCCATAAAAACTAGTTGTCAGAAGCAACGCCATTCCCTGGATTTCTCCCATTTCACTCCATAGTCCAGTGTCAGGTCCCAGCTTCCTTCTTTCACAGCACAGAAAATTCTTCTGCTTTTACTCAAGCAAAGTGCTTTTCAGCGTCAATGTGCCATGACAAGCGCCATGGAAGCCACCAGAGAACAGAATCCAGGATGCATGTGCTTGCCCTGCTGGGCTTTTGAGGGCTTTCTTAACGTTGTGATTTCTTTATTTATAATGTTTAGTTCGTATTTCTACGCTATCACAAGCTCTTAAGACCTTCAGTGATGAAGACTGCATAACCTCTCCAGGCAACGTGCCCTTGACAGCTAATTTGCATCTTAAAATTAAAGCAGGTTCTTCGTTCCTATACTCAGTGGGCAGAAAGAACAGCTTTTTTCTCCTTACTGAAGTGAAAAAAAAATGCATTTTAGATGTCTCCAGTTTGTCCAAACCTTTCTTAACACCAGTCCTGTCCCCTGACACACTCTAGGCACACTCAGCTTTAGTCTTAAAATCTTTAATAGTAAACTTGCTTCCAAATCGCTCATCCAGGCCAGCAGTGGAAGTTACCAAGGCAGCTCCCAGATAGATCCCTTGAATACCTGCTCGTTCCATGCTCACAGAGGACCCTTGATAACTCATATCAAACAGCTAAACTGCTCTAACTTCACCTATGAGGTAGAATTACCTGCATTTGTAGACCACTGCCTGTGGTGTGTGGTTTCAGGCGTTAGCCAGGCTAATGTCTGTGTCCAAGCAAGGCACCTGAGCTGCTGACAGAGCCAACGCAGGTCTGGGCAGCTCCATCAATAGAGCCCAGCAGCGCAGTTCATCTAAAAAAACACAGGGTGAAGTGAGATGTTCCCTGAACTCAGGTGGCTGTATTGACTAGCTCCCTGCCTGCCTAATGAGGAAAGCATGATCATTTCTGTCTGGAATGCCAATTATGTTTTAGTACTCCGAAAATACGCCTGGGAGTCCCACAGTCAAATGCCTGGGTAATTTATTCTATGCATCTCAACACCGAGGAAGCTTTTCCTGTGAGTGCAGGGAGATGCTCCTGTTCCCTTTGGAGGTACTTAGCTGGTCTGTATGGAGTCACTGCATTCCCACATCTACCTGCCCACAGGCTGAGTTTTTCTTTTCAATTTCTTTGTGGCACTTCTTGCCTAGCCAGCTTTACACCTCCCTAAAACACACATACACTTGTGCTCATGGGCAGAACTTAACCTACTGCACTTCATGCTGGGAGCTCACTGTGTTTCAGATCACCGTGTTCCAATCCTGGGTTTATCTTTTATAAAGCTGAGCCCTGGTTTAGCAAATCTGTTCTTGATTAAAGTGGCATCGTAAACCCCGTGTTCCTAGGGAATCTAGGGAGTGGAAACACCGTGTCAGGTTAGGCACATTAAGTGACATCCTAAAACCCAAAGCACTGTAGGATTACCTGGCAGAAAAAACACTTGGATAAACTCTTCCCCCCGTCACTCTTTTTAATGAAAAATTCTCCTATCTCAGCCTCTGTCAGCATCCTTTGTTTTGCTTTATTAAGCCAGCTAATTCTAATTCCACTATTGGGCAGGAAAAAAGGGAAGTATGGAAAGAAGAATGTTATTCATAAGTATCAGGAGAGATTTTATCTCTAATTTTCATTAGCTGAATTCACAGGTCACCAAATTAGTGGAAGCGCAATGCAAAGGTCTGTGCCCTCAGCCAAAGGGCTGCATTTACCGAGGCTTTGAGAGTCAGCACTCACCTATCTGCTTCTGCATGGAAACACAGACCTTCCCCATCCAAAGCCTCGCAGCTGAGCATGGTTTGTGCAGCCATGGCCAGGGTTGTTTTAAGCATTTAGGGGCAAACAACGAAGTTTGTTTTAACACTTCAGTCAGGGGAGCTTTATATCCTAAAGACAGTAGGTGAAATATTTATTAGGAAGAATATCTATTTTTAACTAAGTATGATTTCTGTTCTATTATTTATGCATACGGCACATAGACTTCCGTGCTTGTCTCCTTGCAGTAAACGCGAATCGAAGAGATGAGGCTGGAAATGGGAATTGGAGTCCAGGGAAGAAGGGATTGGGAGGCCGGTGAGAAGGGGGTGGTCGATGTTATGTGCCAAATCCAATAAACATCAAAAAATGATTCATAAAATTGACTCTCCACCTCCTAAAAAATCCCAGTGACAGAGAACTGGTAAATGTATTCCTGGCACAGCCATGCTCCTCCTCACTCTCCTTTAAACACTCAGGAGCAGGAAAGCATGTCCCAGTACGGCACTGCCCCAGCACTGCCGAGAATCACAGAATCACCAAGTTGGAAAAGACCCATCGGATCATCGAGTCCAACCATTCCCATCAATCACTAAACCATGTCCCTCAGCACCTCATCCACCCGTCCCTGAAACACCTCCAGGGAAGGGGACTCAACCGCCTCCCTGGGCAGCCTGAGCCAGTCCCCAGTGACCCCCCCTGTGAAAATATTTTTCCTAATGTCCAGCCTGAACCTCCCCTGGCGGAGCTTGAGGCCATTCCCTCTCGTCCTGTCCCCTGTCACTTGGGAGAAGAGCCCAGCTCCCTCCTCTCCACAACCTCCTCTCAGGTAGTTGGAGAGAGCAATGAGGTCTCCCCTCAGCCTCCTCTTCTCCAGGCTAAACACCCCCAGCTCTCTCAGCCGCTCCTCATAAGGCCTGTTCTCCAGCCCCCTCACCAGCTTCGTTGCTCTTCTCTGGACTCGCTCCAGAGCCTCAACATCCTTCTTGTGGTGAGGGGCCCAGAACTGAACACAGGATTCGAGGAGCGGTCTCACTAGTGCCGAGTCCAGAGGGAAAATAACCTCCCTGGACCTGCTGGTCACGCAGTTTCTGATCCAAGCCAAGATGCCCTTGGCCTTCTTGGCCACCTGGACCACTGCTGGCTCATGTTCAGTCGCTGTCAACGCACACCCCCAGGTCTTTCTCCTCCAGGCAGCTTTCATCCTGCAGGGAGCAGGATGGTGTCCAGGAGGAACAGAAAATATGAGGCTTTCCCCTGCCCAGATAAGAACTCGCTTGAGAAGACTTAGGATAGAGGATGACTCAAACCTGAAGCAGAGGAAACCACCACAGAGCTGCTGAGACTTATCATTTTGCATTCAGAAAGGGGAATACACAGCCGCGTGGGTGCACTCAGCCTGCCCTGCTTAACGTAGGGAGCAGCCACCTCACTACCCTGTAGGAAGGACACAAGCATCCCTCTGAATACCCTTTGCCACCTGCATTTGAGCATCCTGTGGCTGCCACAGAGGAAAGCAGCAGCCACTTTATTCTACGAGATGCAGATAGGACCTCGAGAGGTCCACGGATGATGGCCAGAGCACTTTACATGTCGGTTGTTCTCAAGCACTCCAGCCCCTGGTGCTAATGCTGTTACAAACACACTCAGACTGCCTTAAAATCACGGGAGAAATAAAATGGGTGCAAAGCTGCGTCTGTCAGGAGCAGCTCCATTAGGAATATGACAGGGATTATTCATTTCTTATGTTGTAAAGGCCAGAATAAATACTAGGGCAAAAGTCTCTCCTTGCCCTTTTAGTAGAAGAAATGCTTTGGCATCAGGGGAAATTTTTCAGCAAGGAAAAGGAGAGAGAGAAAGACGAGGTGATGCAGCAGTTCGAAGAAGAGTATTTGGGAGCTCTACCTTTTCCCTTTGCCATCATTAAACTTAAAAGGGCAAGTTTCTTGATGAATCAGTAGCCGTAGAGTTTAGTTAATGATTGTATTTGACATCCTTGGATACAAGGTGGTAAAGAAGTTAGAAGTAATTTAGACTGTGAAGCAACAGCTGCATTTCACCCCAAAGGTGGCTTTAGTTCACTGACAAATATAAAGATTTCTGTGTCCCTGCTTGCACTGGGGAGACTTAAATGACCACTGCAAAGACTGACAAAAATTGGTTGCTTAATGGAGATGTTTTTCTCATAAAGGCTGAGTGAAGCCGTACTCAATACGTTTGGGGATACGATAGATTAGATAGTTTGTAGAAGAGCTGCTAATAGAGTTCTCAAACCACTTTGCTATCCATCTCAATGAAAGGCGTTGTATAAATGT
Source organism: Phaenicophaeus curvirostris (assembly GCF_032191515.1). Taxonomy (NCBI): domain Eukaryota; kingdom Metazoa; phylum Chordata; class Aves; order Cuculiformes; family Cuculidae; genus Phaenicophaeus; species Phaenicophaeus curvirostris. The sequence continues at coordinate 8,669,032 of NC_091410.1, read as the reverse complement.
AAGCTCATTTGTTATCATTATCTCCCTTTGTCTCTTCGCAATCTGGATAATTTGCTAGGTTATCAGGCTATGTGTGTTTAAAAACACGATAGATGTCACCTCAGCAGATCTTCACCGGTTTTCTCATTATTATGAGCAGAACTGTTTCCTTAACCGCTCTGTAGCTGTTACGGATCAGTATCAGCTCTGACTCAGCGACCAAACCACCCCAATACGCTTGAAATAGATGTCAGTGAACTCTGCTGGCTCCTGCCAAAAGCATTCAGACCAAGTGCCTGGTTTCTGGCACATCTTTCTGCAGTTCCCTTGCCAAGCACACCTTCCCGCGGAGGGCAGACAGGACTTGACATTCCCTTGAACCGCAGCGGAACTGGGTAATGAGAAGTAATCCAGCATTTCAGAGGAAGTTCTCATAGCGTTTTCTTCTGGGGCTTGGGAATGCAATGGTGCAATGAATCAGAACCACCACGGTTGAGCCTCATGATGGGCAATAAAAGAAGCAACAGCCAAGAGACATGGATCCAACCAAAAGAAACCCTGAATGGAAAAACACAGCCTGGGTTGGCCCATGTAGTATTAACTACTGACGTCATTTTAGATGGAGAAAACCAAAAATCTCTCCCTACACCCAGGAAATGTAATTACCATTGGAACTGGCATGTTTCTCTCATTCTCTTTTTACCATTCCCATGAAATATATCAGCCAAAACCTTTTCCTTACGCCTAGGATATCTCAAACTCAAATTCATGATAGAGAGTGGCACAGTGATCAACATGCATTTTCTAAGTCTTGGAGGGTATCACAGCTGATATGTGAGCTGTGGAAATTCTAGCAGGTTTCTAAGAAATTATGTGCCTAGTCTTGTTACAATTAATGGAAGTGAGATAACGTATACACAAACTTCTCTTCCTGTCATTTACACTTGGGAGCATCCACACAGCTGGAAAATAAAGGCTTTTCTACATGGTAAAATAAGCACCACATAAACATAAAGTGTGGATTTATAGTCCACTAATGATTTCCCATTAAACTGCTGATTGAACGGTTAGGATGTGGCAAGCATGAGAAGCTTACTCCACTTCCAAAGACCATGCCAAGAGTTTCTGTCCTGGGAAGCAGTGCAGTGCAGCCAACATATTCTGGATTCATGGTTTAATTTATTTTGCATTTCCCATGCAGAAAAGCCCTAAGAAGGAACAGCAGAAGGCAATCAGCCCCACAGACTGCATGCCGACGACGTTATTACTATGCACAAGTACAGCAGGGCAGTGCTGACATTCACAGATTTCTGTGTTGCAATTCTAGAAGTGCAAGATGCTGTAACAAATAATAAATGTGCAGCTCTCTGGCTGTGAAGGAGCCTGGAGTTCTGCAAGCCCATCTTTCACCTCTGAAAGAGATGGGGTTTCAGGGCTTCCGCTGCCACCTCAGTCCTGGTTGAGGCTGGGAAGGGTCTCTCCTGGGCTCCTGCCGTTCCCTGCATCTCCAGTTCAAGACATGCCAGCTCCACGTACCAGCCAAAACGGCTCCAGCTTCACTTACTGCCTGGAAGCAGCTTCTATGCCATTCCAGTTACACTTACTATCTCTGCAGCTTCTTAAGCCTCAAATCTTGAGCAGGAATCAATAACAAACCCAGCCCTAATGGCATCCTTGCCAGCAAACAATCTTCAGTGCCGTAAGAGCCCTTTTGCCCCACTAAAAGCTACAATTTAGGGAAGGGTCAGCCCTCACGGCAGGCAAATGCAGTGAATTCTTGTTGCATTATAGCATTTGTATCTGTCCTGGCTTTAAAACCTCACTGTGCTTTAACTCCGAACCATCAGGAACACAAACACAAATTGACTTTGGCACAGACAATCACTTCTCTCACCCACCACCAAGAACCAGAGCCTTCCTCCCTCCGGGGGAGCTCAGCCTCTCTGATGCCTTCCCACCTCTGCTCCAGCTTCTCCCTGCTTAGGAGCAGGTGCCAGCTCTGAGCTCCTGGCTCCCTCATCCAGATCTTGCACCTCTACCACCTGCACTTGCACATGTTTCTGCTCAATCCAGACTAGCTGTCAGTCATAGAATCATCAGGTTGGAAAAGACCCTCCAGATCATCGAGTCTTCCTAGTATGTGCTTGGAACTCCCTCCAGACTTCTACTATCCACCCATCCTCCCTCCAACTCCATCCCAAAGGTGAGCATGGAGGAAAGCCCAACCTCCACAGACATTAACATAATAGAGCAGAGAGCATGGGAGAAAGAGAGCAAGAGACTGTGCAAAATAATAAATAATCATGGAAAAAAAACTAGGGCACCGGCGCTGGCTTTTGATGTTTCCCTCTTATCTTGCCCTGCCTTTTCTCCTGTGAAAAGGGAACGCTGCAAGGTGGGAAGGAGCCCCAGAGCAACAGGGACACAGGGCTGTTTCTATTCAGAAGCACTAGCAGGATTACAGATAAATATTGAAGCTATCAAAGAAGCTTAAGGGATTTAGGAACCCACTCCCCATTATTATCCTCTCCGGGGGGGGAGGGGAAGCAATTTTTTGCAGAAAGCAGCAAACCAGGACAAATTTCCCTGCTTTATTGCATAGGGGAAATACGACAAAAGTGGGTTTTATAATAAATAGAACCATAGTTTGTCTCTTGTGGGTTGTTTTGGTGATGGGGGTTCTGCGCAGACCACACGGACAGCACTGCGATCCCAGACCAGAGCTTCTCCATGGTAGGTGGAGGCTGTGGGAAGGAGCAGCAGGTCCAGTCGCAGCAGCAGGAGGTCCCCACCCTGCCAAGAAACTTGGATCCATCACGCAGCCAGCACCCAGCTTTCTCTTACAGCAGGTGAATCCTGAGAAAGCTGAAAAATGACTTAAGGGATGGACTGGAGGGAAAAGCTGTTGGTTCTTCTGATGTGTGTGTGCGTGTGTGCGCAGATGGGGTGGAAATGACTGCACAAATCAATTCTGAAACTGAGAGGCGGATGTGGGATGTTTTAAACCTGCCTCCATTCAAATCTGCTATTAAAGCGTCGCAACAAAACTTCATTAACAAAACATGATCCCAGGCCTTGTTCCTCCTCCTGTCTCCCAGTTCCTGCTGCTGGACAGCTTCACTGACGGTAAGGAGGTTGTTAATTTGCACTAACGTAGACAGAGGAGAACACCGACGCCTGCGATCTCCACAAAGGCATTAGCATCCTCTCCTCCGGGACTCCTGGGCTCACAGCTAATTCCCCAGGAGCTGCACAAGATACAGACCAGCTCTTGTCCTACAGCCCCAGGGCACAGCACTTTTTTCTCTCTCCTTCTGCTTTCCTCAGAAGTCATCGTCGTCTTCTCACATGAACTAATCCCAGATCAGTGCACGTGGCTGGAATGGGGTGCACCAAGAAGGGTTAAGGCTTTTTTTTTTTTTGTGCTCACATGCAGTTGCCACCCAGCAGCATGGGTTAATGCTCAATTTCTGTACCCCCAAAAAAACATCTTACAGCTGGCAGGAACACAAGAGGACACCATACAGGCAGATGCCAATCCTGAGCTCCCTCCCTCTCTTGGTCCAGCCCAGTGGATTCCTGCGCAGGGAGCATCACTACGGTACCGAGCCCCTTCTGCAGCTCTCCCTGCAATTTTGGCTGATGCAAGATCAGTCCTCAAGCAGCCAAAATGGTTTATCTGCTACACTTTTAAGGGAGTGCTGCAGTTTTAAACCACAAATTAAATTTTTAATGAAACTTCATAACTGTTGTACCCAAATGTAATGTAATATTGATAGGAACTGTGCATCCAGCTAGCATGAGATTGCCCTAGAAAGCTTTTTAGGATGTTATGCAATATATGGCTAAATTAATTATTTGTAATGAAAGGATCTGTGTCCCTACAGCATCACTGAGACCTACTGGTACAAAGAACACACTCCTCATTCTCACTGGATGCAAATGTCAGGCAATTAAGAAAGAAACCGACTCTTGAGATGGGAACAATGAAAGAAAGGGAAGGAAAAGAAAGGAGAGACTGAATGTGTGTCTGAGAGAGAGAGTCAGGGAGAGAAACAGAGAGGGAGAGATCCGCAAAGAAAGACTGCAGCAAAATGCAGCAAATCTCCAAACTCCAGTCCAAAGTGTTTGTCTGTTACAGCAGGGAATACTCCACCTTACACATGCTGTATTTGTACTAGCTACACACCATGCTCAAGCTGTTCTAATGACAGCTGTAGGTTTTAGAAGGCGTAAAAAAAAAATGGATTTTGCGTATACACTGTTCTGCAAACTTAACCATGGAGCAGCTCAGAGATGTGTGCTGGTTTTGTGTTTGGCTGCACAAGGCAAAGGGGCTTTGGAGAGGATCTTGCTCCCTCCATGTGTGGCCTCCACACAGACAGCGGTGCTGTAGTGTCATCAGAGAGCCTGTCCTTCCTGCACGCTCCCAGAGAACAAGCCCTTATATTAAAAAAAAACCTCAAAATGGCCTCATAGCCACCACCCAAACTGCTTTAAACATGTTGGGGATGGGGGTGAACAACCAGGAGCTGGAGTAGAAAACCCCTCCAAGAGCTGGAGACAACACAGGCGCAACCAGCAGCTGAGCTGTATACCAGCTGGATGCACAAACAAAAGGTTTCTCGCACGGTGAAGTATACTCATTACTATTTCCCATCTCAAAGCTGTCTCCATCCCATAATGGATCATATTGTTCCCATTCCGCAGAGTAGACTTAAATGCGGAATCAGCATTACCCCACAGGAAATGTTTTATGTACAGCAGGCTTCACAAACAGGAGAGAAAGCTTCCACTCCCTGCTCCCTAGGGCTCCAGCTTCTGGGATTAAAGAGATTTGTCCACTTAAAAAAAAAAAAAAAATGTCCTTTCTGCATTTGTAACGCTGCTGTTCTCACACAAAGGTTAGCTCTGAGCAGATCGAGTGCTTCTCTCCCTCACCTCTGCACCAGACTGTGCAGAGGGCACTGGCAGCCAGGGCTTCAGGTCCCTGGAGGGAGCACCCCAAACGATCCTCGTCTGTCACAAATACAAATGTGCCTGCTGCCTCCTGTTCAGAACTAAATCATCTCCAAGGGTTCCTGATAGCTGCGCTCAGCTCTTTTCTGTTACAGAGCAATAAATCAGCAGCTATGGAGAGCGCTTTGGAAGAGGTGAGAAAAGAGTTAAAATAATAGGGGCTTCATTATTCCATTAAACCCATCCAGCTCCCAAATCTACAAAAGCAATAACGGATCCTACTGCATGATTCAGTGATTTGGGGAAAGCTGAAATCTTGATCATATTTTCCAGCTTTTTCTTTGCACTGGGAGACACAGGGGTTATTTTGCTTATCTACTGGCGTGCAGCTTTGTTGTTTTTTCCTATCTCGGTATTTATACGGTCTCCATCACCATAGTATCGGAGTGTTTATTTTATTGCACCTGTCACCTTGGTCTCATCGCAGCACAATGTACTGTGGATGACAAAAGATTCCTGGTTAAATTGGTTCAGTGACATGAACAGCTTTGTCAATACCATGCAGATGTTAGCAGAAGTGGGTACCGATTCAGCTGCCGCCCAGACCAGCTCTACACCAGTGTAATTGTATTGCCTGCAGTAACATTATTTTTGGTTTGCGTTCCTGCCTGTGGCAGAAGGATTAGACCTGCAGTCTTTTCAGCTTTTTCCGTAGCATCCCTTTTTAAAAAAAAAAAAAAGCTAAAACAAATCAAAAACAACCCCAAAACCCAACCAGTCCAGAAGGGAGGCAGGTCTGCCCAGGAAAACACATCCCACCTCTCCCCCTCCTCAGCTCCTCGCTGCTCTGTTCCTATCGCCCTGAAATGCTGCACAGCACAGGGAGCAAACAGGAGGAAAAGTAACCAGGGCAATAAAGCCAGAAGTGAGGAACCTAGTGGAAATGCAGCAGAATTTCCTGAAGCAAAGCACACAGCACCAGAGGAGAGCTCCTCACGGACTTTGGCGGGGGCTCAGAACTGCTGTGCAGGGGCAGGATCAGCAGGAAGAACCAGAAGCCTTGAGGAGGCTACAAATAACAAGAGTCTGCAGTCCCTATAAGCACTGGGACAGATTTGATGGAAAACAGCAACAAAAACACCACAGAATGCTCGCGAAGGTGCTACAGAGGCACTGAGTGCTCTGGCTCATCTCCATACCTGGACACCTTCGTCCCAACACTGCCTTGGCTTCCCTGGGCTGAGCATCAACAGCCTTACTCAGGCACAGCAGGGAACCGAGAGGATGCCAACACCGCTCATCCTCTTCACGCTGTGCCCCCTGATGACCCCGAGCCTCTGGGTTTGGCTATGAAATGTAGTTGTAACCATAACCCACAGAAAAAGGCCTCCCAAAGGCAGCAGAGACGCCTTTGGGAAGAAAACTCGATGCCAAGGTGGTGTGTCATAACTCTCGGGGCTAAACACCTGCAACGGGAAAAGCATCAACTGAGTCACAGGTTTTGCTGTGAGCAGCTCTGTGTGCTCCGACACTACGAGATGGATGTGGGGGCACTGGAGCGTGTGCAGAGAAGGGAAATGGAGCTGGAGAAGGGGCTGCAGAACAAGTGTTATGAGGAGTGGCTGAGGGAACTCGGGTTGTTTAGCCTGGAGGAGGCTGAGATCACATTGCAGCTCCTGAAAGGAGATTGTAGCACAGTGGGTGCTGGTCTCTTCTCCAAAGTAACCAGAGGCAGGACGAGAGGAAATGTCTTCAAGTTGTGCCAGGGGAGGCTCAGATGGGATATTAGGAAAAATTTCTTTGCTAGAAGGGTTATCAGGTACTGGCAGAGGCTGCCCAGGGATGTGGTTGAGGCACCATCCCTGGAGGGATTTAAAAGACAGGTAGATGAGGTGCTCAGGGGTCTGGTTTAGTAGTAGACAGGTACAGTTCAACTCGATGATATCAAAGGTCTTTTCCAACCCAATGATTCTATGGTTCTATGACTCCTGGAGAGGGTTCGTCAGGCCCACGTCAGAGGGGAGGCGAAAGCAAGAAAGGCGCATGGAGGGGTAATACTTCATCTTTGGTGGATCCATGCACTGAAAGCCTTTGTATTTTACTGACCCACTTTGCTAATCAAAATGAATTGCTTCATATTTCACAGGATAACTTGGCATTATGTAAAGTCTCCAGCCATATGGACTGCTGCAGTGCAGGTTGGGTAGAGCAGGCAGAGAACCAGGCTGAGAGGACCCACCTCACCCAGGGCATCATCGTTAGGAGCACATTTACCCCAGCAGCCTCCCAGCTCAGGTATTCCCTGGCACGATACAACACCACAGGGAGCAGACAAGGATAAAACCAGAGGGCAGGAGAGCCCTGAGGAGCTGAGGGTGCGAGGGCTAGGATGGTCCTGCCTGCGTCTTGACTAAGGGAAGGTTGTGAGGGACAAACACGGCGAGAAGCTGCATGCTTGCTTCTCCAGGAATGAATCATAGAATCACTAGGTTGGAAAAGACCCACTGGATCATCAAGTCCAACCATTCCTATCATAGAATCATAGAATAACCAGGTTGGAAGAGACCCACTGGATCATCAACTAACCCACGTCCCTCAGCATCTGAAGAGGAATTCGCTTTGACTGAAGCACTGAAGGTGAGAAAAGCGGCGATTCCAGTAGCCGCAAAGTATTTCCACCCAAGGACACATCCAAATATTACCTGGGGATTTTTTTTCCATCCCTCCTAGATTAAAAAGAAAGAAGCAAAGGAGCAGCTGCTCCTTTATGCTCACAGCAGAACCGCACACCAGCATCCCCCTGCTGTCCTTATTCCTGGGGACACGCAGCGATCCCTGGGCACCCTCTGAGCTCCAGGGGTTCCCACCGGGGCTGGTAGCTTCGGTTCTTCTGCCCTCCCGGCTGCTTGGAGGCTCGGGGGGGTGCAGAGACCCCTGGCAAGCATCCCACACACAGCCCTCCCGCATCCTCCCCACCGAGCATCACCTTGGGGGGGGGGGGTAGGACCGGGAATGCCCGGAGAGCGGAGCGGGCAGAGGCTTCACCGAGCTGCCGGGAATGGCTCCGGCCGCTGCGGGGAAGCGGCACCGGGTCCCGCAGCCGCTAGCGGCGGCCCCCACGGACCCAGACCCGTGGGAAGAGGCTCTCCCGTGCACACGCCCCCGCCGCTCGCTGCAGCGCCCTCCCCCGCAGCAGCATCGCCTCCGCGCACATCCCGCCCCCTCCCGTACACACATCCATATACCACACACACACACCTGTAGGCTCCCCCACCCATGCACACACACACCTATACACCTTGCACACACATCCATATACCACACACACACCTGTAGGCTCCCCCACCCATGCACACACACACACCTATACACCTTGCACACACATCCATATACCAAGCACACACCTGTAGGCTTCCCCCACCCGTGCACACACACACCTATACACCTTGCACACACATCCATATACCACGCACACACCTGCAGGCTCCCCAGCCCGTGCACACACCTATACACCTTGCACACACATCCGCATACCCCATGCACCTGTAGGCTCCCCATGTGTGCATACACACACATGCAAACACACCTATACATCGTGCACACACATCCATATACCCCCCTCACACCTGTAGGCACCCCCCACCCCATGCACACACACCTACATACCTTGCACGCACATACATATACCCCACGTACACCTGTAGGGTCCCCTACCCGTGCGCGCACACACGTGCACACAACTATACACCACACACACACATCCATATACCCCCCACCTGTAAGCTACTCCCACACCTGTGCACACACATGTATACCTTGCACACACATCCATACACCACCCACACCTGCACACTCCCCTGCACACACACATGCACCCATACACGCACATGTGTGCGCACACCCCTGCACACACCCACAGACACCTCCCCGCACATGCACACACCTGTATGCCCACACACAGGTGCACACACCCATATCCACACGCAGACTCACATGTGCACATGCACACACATGCATGCACATACCCGTATGCTCCCCTTGCACACACACGTGCAAACCTGCATGTGCTGCCCTCCTCACACATACAAGCCCTGCACGTTCTCCCACATGCACATTGAAGCACACATGTGCACGTGCTCACACAATCACACCCACACTCTCACTCAACGCACTTGCACATGCCCCCCATACACGTCTCCCACACACAAACACACCCTTTTACACACACATGAATAGTCTCACGCACTCCCTTAGACACTCAATCTCTCACTCAGACACACATGCTCATCTCTCCTTCTCTCCCACGCACACATAATCTGTCACATGCACTCTCATGCTCTCACACACACTCAATCTCTCCCTCCTTTCACACACACACTCTTCCTCTCACGCTTAACCTCTCACTCTCACACACTCAAATCTCACACATACACTCACGCTCTCACATACACTCTCTCACAACCTCTCACTCACAGTCTCTCACAAATACACACTCTCAGTCACACACACTGACTCCCATACTCAATCTGACACGCTCACATTCAATCTCTCACATATACACACTGTCGCACTCACACTCTCAATCTCTCACACACACTCAATCTCAATCTCTCACATACATACACACTCAGTTTTTCACAATCTCCCACATATACACACTCTCTCTCACAGTCACACACTGACTCACACACCCAGTGCCTCACATACAATCTCTCACATATACATGTTCTCACACAAGGTCTCACATACACTCACTCACCTTCTCTCAAATACAATCACAGAATCACCAGGTTGGAAAGGACCCACTGGATCATCGAGTCCAACCATTCCCATCAATCACTAACCCATGTCCCTCAGCACCTCGTCCCTTAAACCCCTCCAGGGAAGGTGACTCAACCCCCCTCATTTGTTGTTCATTCATGTGTTTATCTCATTTAAGATATGAGTGAGGTGAAAGTATTTGTAGACTTGGCGTCCATCTCTGCTGGGGAGAACGACATGGATGTGGACTGTGTGGCGTATTTCCATGACACTGTGCATGGCTACTCTTCCCTGCTTTATGAGCTCAAGCAAGAGTCAGGGTTTAATGACTTCATGTGCTACTTGGAGAAGCTGTGGCGAGCCCTGGAGAGTGATGAGAACCTTCCCAAGAAACTGGTGAGTTCTGCTGGAGCAGGTTCTCTCTGCATTCTCTTATGACTTTTTGCCTTCCAGGAGTGGCTGGAAAATTATTGTGGAGGGCAAATAGCACTGATGTGGGGACATCCCAGCAACAGAAACAAATACTTTATGTTTCTGTGGCACCAAAATTCACTGCAGCAACTGTATAACTGCACGTATTTCTCCAGAGAACTGCTGAGGCTTTCACATGAATCATAGCATCACCAGGTTGCAAGAGATCATCGAGTCCAACTATTCCTATCAAACACTAAACCACGTCCCTCAGCACCTCGTCCACTGGTGCCTTAAACCCCTCCAGGGAAGGTGACTCAACCCCCTCCCTGGGCAGCCTCTGCCAGTGCCCAATGACTCTTTCTGTGAAATATTTTTTCCTGATGTTCAGCCTGAACCTCCCCTGGTGGAGCTTGAGGCCATTCCCCTTCATCCTGTCCCCTGTCCCTTGGGAGAAGAGCCCAGCTCCCTCCTCTCCACAACCTCCTCTCAGGTAGTTGCAGAGAGCAATGAGGTCTCCCCTCATCCTCCTCTCCTCCCGGCTCAGCATCCCCTCCCTCTCTCCCCGCCTCCCCCCCCGCCGCCGGGATCCCCGGCTGGAGCCGCCCGCCCCTGCGGCCCCGCCCGGGCGCTATAAGAGGGGGGCTCGGGGGCCGCATCCCGGCAGCGCAGCGATGGCCGCGGGGCCGCGCCTCGTCCTGCCGGCGCTGCTGCTGGCTCTGCTTTGCCTGCGCGGCCGCGGGCAGGGCCAGGGCTTCGGCCAGACGCGCTTCGTCTGCACCTCGGTGCCGCTCGACGGGGACGTGTGCGCCGCCTCGGCCCCCGGCGGCGGCGGCTCCGCCGAGGAGCTGCGGAGCACGGTGCTGCAGCTGCGGGAGACGGTGCTGCAGCAGAAGGAAACCATCGTGAACCAGAAGGACACCATCCGCGAGCTGACGGCCAAGCTGGGACGCTGCGAGAGCCAGAGCGTCTTGGAGCCCGGCGACTCCAAGGGCGGCGGGGCGGGCAGGAAGGGCGGCTTCGCCAAGAACACCATGGGGGACCTGTCCCGGGCCCCCGCCGCAGAGACCCTCAGCCAGCTGGGGCAGACGCTGCAGTCCCTCAAAACCAGGCTGGAGAACCTGGAGGTACGCGCTGCGGCCCCGCGAGCCCGGAGAAACGGGAGCCGCTCAGCCCCGAGAGGCACCGGGAGCCTCTTCTCGGAGCGCAGCCGGGAGAACCGGGATAGCCGGGAGCCGCTGAGCCCCCCGAGAGGCACCGGGAGAACCGGGAGCCGCTGAGCGAGCCCCGAGAGGCACCGGGAGAAGGGGGATAGCCGGGAGAAGCTGAGCGAGCCCCGAGAGGCACCGGGAGCCGCTGCCCGGAGCGCAGCCGGGAGAACCGGGATAGCTGGGAGCCGCTGAGCCCCCCAAGGGGCACCGGGAGAACCGGGATAGCCGGGAGAAGCGGGAGCCGCTGAGCCCTAAGAGGCACCGGGAGAACCGGGAGCCGCTGAGCGAGCCCCGAGAAGCACCGGGAGCCGCTGAGCCCTATGAGGCACCGGGATAGCCGGGAGAACCGGGAGCCACTGAACCCTACTAAGAGGGCACCGGGATAGCCGGGAGCCGCTGAGCGAGCCCCGAGAGGCACCGGGAGAACCGGGAGCCGCTGAGCCCTGAGAGGCACCGGGATAGCCCTGAGAGGCACCGGGAGAACCGGGAGCCGCTGAGCCCTGAGAGGCACCGGGAGCCGCTGCCCGGAGCGCAGCCGGGAGAACCGGGATAGCCGGGAGCCGCTGAGCCCCGAGAGGCAGTGGGGTAGCCGGGAGAAGCAGGAGCTGCTGAGCCCTAAGAGGCACCGGGAGGCACCGGGAGCCGCTGCCCGGAGAACCGGGAGGCACCGGGAGCCGCTGAGCCCCGAGAGGCACCGGGATAGCGGGGAGATCCGGGAGCCGCTGCCCGGAGAACCGGGATAGCCAAGAGGCACCGGGAGCCGCTGAGCCCCGGGAGGCACCGGGAGAACCGGGAGCCGCTGCCCGGAGCCCCGAGAGGCACCGGGGAGACCAGGATAGTCGGGAGAAGCAGGAGCCGCTGAGCCCCGAGAGGCACCGGGAGCCGCTGCCCATAGTGGAGCTGGGAGAACCGGGAGAAGCGGGGAGCGCTGCCCGGAGTGGGGCACAGAGCTCTCCCGGGCACAGCGGTGCCAGCTCGTTGTTCCACTCGCCCCCCCCCCTTTGCAGCAATTCAGCAGGATGAACTCCTCCAGCCAGACCAACAACCTGAAGGACATCCTGCAGAACAAAATCGACGACCTGGAGAAGCAGGTGCTGTCCCGGGTGAACAGCTTGGAAGAGGGCAAGTACAACCCCAAGAACGAGTCCGAGGAGCGCGGCAAGATCGAGAGCACCCTCACGTCACTGCACCAGCGCATCAGCGACCTGGAGAAAGGTACTGGTTGCTCCCCAGCCCCGCTGCCCGTAGGACATTAGAGCCGAGCCCCGTGCTGCCATCCCAGTGCCCGCTTCCTTGGGACCAAGCGGGATGCTGAGCTGAGTGGGATGCTGAGCTGCTCTGTCCCGGTCCTGCAGGCAGCTCTGCTGAGCCTCTCCTGTTTCCCACCTTTAGAATGGTCCCTTTCCCCCCACCTTTTAGCCAGGTGGTGCCCCCAGGCTCCACAGTAGGAGCCAGGGATGCTCTGGGCACTGCCCCGTCCCGGGGATTAGAGAGCTGTGCGGTGCCGGAGGGATTTGCTGCTTGCTGCCATCTCAAGGCTCGTTATATAATGGGGTGGGGAGGGGGGTGAACCCCCAAAGTGGATAGAGTGGGGTTCTAACCGGAGCCCGCTGCGCCTCCACCCCCACAGGCCAGAAGGACAACCGGCCCCCGGACAGGTTCCAGCTCACCTTCCCGCTGCGCACTAACTACATGTACGCCAAGGTGAAGAAGAGCCTGCCGGAGATGTACGCCTTCAGCGTCTGCATGTGGATCAAGTCCAGCGCCTCCCCTGGCATGGGCACCCCCTTCTCTTACGCCGTGCCCGGGCAGGCTAACGAGCTGGTGTTGATCGAGTGGGGCAACAACCCCATGGAGATCCTCATCAATGACAAGGTATGGCCCTGGGGAGTGGGGAGGGCACCTGGCTGGGATCAGCACAGGGGACCCTCTTGCCCATCACCCTGCCCTGCTGTTTGCAGGTGGCCAAACTGCCATTTGTCATCAACGACGGCAAGTGGCACCATATCTGTGTCACCTGGACCACACGGGATGGCGTGTGGGAAGCCTACCAGGACGGCACACAAACCGGCAACGGCGAGAACTTGGCACCCTACCACCCCATCAAGCCCCAGGGCGTCCTGGTCCTGGGTCAGGAGCAGGTAAAAGGGACTGGGGGGGCTGGCAGGGAGATTGGGGGGCTGGCAGGGATGGGGGTTCCTGCTCTGCTAGGTGCACCCGAGGGGCTGGATGCTCCTGGGGTGGGATGGGGCTGCCTAGATGTGTACCCCTTATGACAACGGCTCCTCCACAGGACACGCTGGGCGGCGGATTCGATGCCACGCAGGCCTTCGTGGGGGAACTGGCCCACTTCAACATGTGGGATAGGAAGCTGAGCCCCGGCGAGGTGTACAGCCTGGCCACCTGCAGCACCCGGGCACTCGCCGGCAACGTCATCGCCTGGGCTGAAGCCAACATCGACATCTATGGCGGGGCCACCAAGTGGACTTTTGAGGCCTGTCGCCAGCTCAACTAGGGTCATGGACAAGCGAGAGAAACCTCCTCATCGGGATCTTTTTACACCCCCCCCCTTTTTTTTTTTTCTTTTTTTTTTTGTGCAAAACCAACTGAGAACGAAGCCACCCCTCTTGTCCTAAGGAGTGGGGATGCCCGACCCCCAGACCCTCTGGTTTCTGTCTTGCCAACGTCCTTCAACGCCTGCGTGCCTTGGCCTGGCGCGGCTGCGCCCCGTCCCGCCACCCCCCTGCTTCGCCACTGCCTTCCCCCGCCGGGGTGGCCCCACTTTCTCCAGGCACCAGCGCCTTAAACGGCTGCGGGACCTGGTCTGGAGCCCCCTTTCTGGCTCCTCTCCCTCCAGCTTGAAGCCCCCCTAGGAGGGTGATGCTCCCGGAGCCAGAGGAGGGTTGCAACACCCCCTCGCCCCCATTTCCTAGGGCTCTGAGGAGGGAGGGAACACCCCGTTTCCACCTCCCCAGGTAAAGGACCCCCCTTTTGCCTTCCCCTGCTCCAGAGCCATAGCCCCGGGCTGCTGTGGGCAGTGGGGCAGCGGAGCGGGACCCCCACCAGCCCTGCTCCCCGACCTGCTGCACTCGGGTACGTCCCTGCTGCCCCCCTGCCTGCAGCCCCCCCTCCCCGAGGCCTCCTACGCGCCGTAGCTGGTGGAAAATAGCCTTTACCATCCCCTGGAAGTTTAGCTACCACTGAAGAGTCTGAAGCCTTTCTGCTTTTGATAATACACTATGTTGTTTCTCTTACTGTAAAGAGAAGTTTATTACCAATTAAAAAAAGGGTATTTTTATGAAGATAAAAATATAGAATTAAGCAGTGCTCCCTGAGAAAAAAAAAAAAAGTACTTTGAAATTCTGCAGGAAAAAAAAAAAGAGATAAAGAAGCGTATTTTGAAATAATAGATGCATTTTGTATGGTTTCCTTTTCTAAACTCCTGGTTTATACTACAGATTGCAGAAATCACCCCCCAGCCCGCCCCCTCCTGCCCCAAGTGGCAGTGGAGGACGAGGCAGAGAATTCACAGGCTCCAAAGCCTCCCTGACCAACCCCAGTGATGTGGCAAAGACGTGCGAAGTGGAGGGGTCCGTACAGAGCCGGGCAAAGCCAAGGTCACCCGTGGCCACGAGCACAGAGCTGGCCAAGCCACCACCACGGAGAAGAGCCAGCACCCAGCTGAAGAGCAGCAACCACCCTGGATCGAGAGATCTTCTTCCTCCCCAACTGTGGCTCAGGGCAGCAGATTTTCAACTGTGCTCTTTTTAAAAAAAAAAAAAGGAAAATAAACCCCAGCGTGAGTTAATTTCAGTTCCTCCAAAGAACCTGTTTGCATCAGCGAAGCGACAAGCGCAACCTGCTGAGAAGAACAAGACCACCGAAAAGGTTTCACCTCCAGTCCCAGGTGCGTCGGGTTTGCCAAAAATAAAGGGTGTGATGTCAACACAATGTATATACTGTACAGTAGGGGAGAGAATAAATGTATCTTAATTTGTCATTATTTTGCTAACCAAAGCTGTACATTTTTCCTATGACCTGCTCTCTGTCTCCTTCGGGTTTTGAATGGGTTACGATATTCTAAGCATCCGCAGCAGCAGTTCGGAAAATGCACTGTTTCTACTGATACTCATGCTTTTTCCATTTTATTGCCAAGATTACATGAATTGTTGACTTTATTTTTACACAATAAAGAGTGAAGAAAGACAGCAGGTTCTCTGAGAGGTGTCAGTTGTCTGAGCTGCCAGAGCTTGGGAGCTAATCTTAATCCTGAGGAAGGTTTTGCCTGCATAGAGCAGGAATTTCTGCCTCATTCCCCCTGGAGACTGCTCAGGCAGCCCCTGAGCCTCAACCATACCTGCAAGGTTCTCTTTCTCCTATGCTATCAGACCACATCTTTCCTTGGTTTATGCAACACCATCCTACAAACTGATATTTATTTTTTTTCCCCCCCCAAGATGCAAGCTGGAAGCTCAGCTTGCTCTGGCTGGTGCTGGTGGGGACAGTGACAGCCCCCAGTGCCTGATGCCTGTCAGCTCTCTGCAGCTCATGTTCCCAGTGCAGACAGCACCGTGTGGCTCCTGCTCCCTCCCTCTGAGCAGCAGCCAGGCTTGGGGTGTTTTGCTTCTCCTTTAGGGAGCCAGGCTGGGCTCCAACTGCAGTTCCTGGAAGGCAAATCTCCAGCAGGGGAAATGCTAGAGCACCTGGCTCGATAGGTGTTGTGGCTGGAGACCACAGGTGTGGGGACAGAGCAGCACACGCAGGGTGGCTTACACTGTTCTAAGTCATTGCTACACATTCCCCTTCGTTCTGCATCTGCGGCGGAACAGACTTGCCAGATAAATTGCTTTTAGCATCAAAGATGCAAGCAGGAAAATCATTTAGTCCTTATAGCCAGCCAGAAACAATTCCTCCTCCAAACACACCCCCACACCCTGTAACTCCCCCATCCCACTGCAGCTGGGCAGTGGAGCTGTGTGGGTCTGGCTCAATACTGCTGCCCCAGGCACCCCACAGCCTTCAGGGGTGCCAACACTCTCTTTCCTACCTCTATAAGAACAAGGACACGGTGACACAGCCAGCGTAACCTAGCAGAGCCCCAGAGCTCTTGCTGCTGCTCTGCTCATGGCCAGGGAGTCTGAGCTCCTGGGTTCCAACAAGGACCAGCAGCAGCTCGTGCTGCATCTTCCCAAGCAATATCTACAGCCTCTGCCCGTGGCATCCCTGACCAGCCACCTCCTGTACCTCGGGGTGCCAGGGAACAGCCACTCCCATAAAGCCTCTTTTTCCAAAGGAGGTTCTGCTCCTGTGACTGCTCCAGCTCCTTTTCAGGATGTCCCAAGCCATAACCACCACGACACAGCCAACAGCGTATAGGGAAGAGGGAGGATGCCACAAGCCAAGCTTCTGGGGACCTGGCACATCTTCCCTTCCAGAAACAGAATTACAAGCACCAGGTACCATTGGCGGGGGACAGTCAGCACTGGGAATCCTGCTGGGGCAAGAGGTAAAAGGATACATCAAAAACGTTTTAGGGCAATTCACTGAGCCCCCAGAGGACAGGCTGAGAGTGTAACGTGCCACTCATCAGTCACTCTTGCAGGTGATTAGAGAGAAGGCACAGATGGGCTGCCAAGGGAGCCTCAGCCAAGGCTTGTAGGTGGGCAGGGTGGGGAGCAAACAAAGGAATAAAAGCAGGGCCACGACGCCAGAGAACACGGAAAGGCTGTAGAAGAGAACAGTGCAACCAAGTTCTCCCCTCCCTGATCACCCAGATCCCTCCCAGGTGCAGAAGAGACTTAGATCACGAGCTGGAGCACCTTACAAAAGCATCAACATTGCAGAGCTCCAGCCAGAAATCCTTCTCTGCACAGCCCCCCTCTTCCCTGGGCAGCTCTCCTCCCAGCCCTTGGAGCAGAGCTCAGCCCTCTCTGGTCACGCAGAATCCATTCTCTTCCCCCCTGTCCCTGAAAACCAGCTGCTCCAAGGACAGGCTGTTTGGTTTCGTGTCACTGGGAACAGCCTACATCTTTGCAAGGGGAATGCTATTTTTACCCAGGGAACGGGTGGCAGCTCCTGTATTGTTCTCAGGCACCGCCAGCCCACCCAGCACGGAGCGGTGCCCTGCCCGCGGGGACAACAACCATCATCTCAGCTCCACTCAGCCATCCCGGGCACCAAAATAAATCTACAGGGCCCACCCACTATCGCAGGAGAGGGAAACGATACCCTCAGCTGAAGGCTTGTGCTGCACTAACCGTTTAAACTGCAATACAAAAAAAAAAAATACACTAACAGGCATATTTTTTTTTCCTGCTGGTAGCTGGAAAACATTGCAGTGATTGAAGTGGAGCTGTCTCGCTCCCCAGGGTGGGAAGCACGGCAGGGCCAGAGCAGGTGGGAGGCTGCGGGCAAGAGCATTGGTGGGATGTGGGTGATGGTTGAGTAGGTTAGAGTTGGAAGAGGTGAGATTTCTGCATCAAGAGAAGAGCAACAAGCCTCTCTGCTCATCATCATCTCCCAGGCTTTCCCCAAGGCTGCCAGCAGACCCTTAACTGAATCCTGGGTTCAGTTCTGGGCCCCTCACCACAAGAAGGATGTTGAGGCTCTGGAGCGAATCCAGAGAAGAGCAACAAAGCTGGTGAGGGGGCTGGAGAACAGGCCTTATGAGGAGCGGCTGAGAGAGCTGGGAGTGTTTAGCCTGGAGAAGAGGAGGCTGAGGGGAGACCTCATTGCTCTCTCCAAGTCCCTGAGAGGAGGTTGTGGAGAGGAGGGAGCTGGGCTCTTCTCCCAAGGGACAGGGGACAGGACGAGAGGGAATGGCCTCAAGCTCCACCAGGGGAGGGTCAGGCTGGACATCAGGAAAAAATTTTTCACAGAAAGGGTCATTGGACACTGGCAGAGGCTGCCCAGGGAGGGGGTTGAGTCACCTTCCCTGGAGGGGTTTTAAGGGACGGGTGGATGAGGTGCTGAGGGACATGGTTTAGTGACTGATGGGAATGGTTGGACTCGATGATCCGGTGGGTCTTTTTCAACCTGGTGATTCTATGGTTCTATGAACCTGCCACTCAGCCCCACCCAGACACCCAACCACCAGCTTCCATGCCTGCCCTCACGCATACAGCCTTTTTGGGCAAGGAGAAGAAGGGCAGAGCAGCTCCAGGGCCATCCCTGCCCAGGGAAGCTGAGCACACAGCAGCAGTTCCCGGCCTGCAATCTGCATGTCCCGGTGCTGCCACTGCTGCAGCAATTCCAGCTCCCACAGCAGGGAGGGAGGATCCTGCGAGAGGAGATGAACAGCACAGGCACATCAGTCAGATGCACCGATACCGACACCTCACCCTGTAACCAGAACCTGCTGGTTTGAGCCAAAAGCTGTTTAGTGGCACCAGCTCTGCCTCAGGGCTGCAGGGGACAGCCAGCCAAGCATCCCCAGCAAGCACAGGGATGAGGGAGAGCGTTACCCACGCCAGCACCGAACACACTAAATCCAGGAGGCTTTTAGAGCGGCGGAGCAGATGGAGATCTTGGGCTGCGTGAGGACAGGCCCCACGACTCAGGAGATGGCTCAAATATTGGCGGGGGCGAGGGAGAGTTCTTAAGGGCAGGATACAGCTCGGATTTACAGCTCTGAGCCGACTTCTCAGTGGCAACTCACATGGAAGAGAAACCACTCTCGCACGCAGGCATTTCGCACCCCCTTGCCCATCCTTTTCTCCTCACTCCTTGAGCACAGGTCGGCTCCACCGAGGGCTTTCAAGAGGTGAGAGGAGGTGATGGGCTAGATGAAAAATTAAAACGGCTGCATTTTATAGCGGAAAACCCATGAAAACCAGAGAGACAGCGTGGCCCGAGATGGCCTCTCCTGCATCCCTGCCCCGCGTGGGAGGATGCGGGAGCACCGAGGGGAACGGCTGCTTGCAAGCAGGGTTGTTTGCAGCCTTGGGTCTAGAAACATCCCAGAGCATCATTATTACGCAGTGCCAGAGGCACGCTAGGCACTTAATAACACGCAGTTAGATTAATTAGTAGCGAGTGTGTCATGCTGTGTGCCTAGCCTGCACCAGCGTGCGGGGAGCACGTGGCTTCAGGAGACCCGGATAAAATATGCACGAAACGTAGGGCAGGGAGCTGGTGTGCAGCTGGCTGAGCCCCCAGGAGCAGCGAGGGGAGCTCATCTCCGAGCCAGGGGCAAGGCTGTGACAGGGCAATGACAGAAGCATTGGCACAAGCCTAGAGAAATCACTCTTTGTCTTCATTTCGCAAGAATTGAGGCTGATGGGCAGAGGGAGTTGTACAGGCTGCAGCATCCTTGTCCTTCCCAGCATGATTCCTGGATGGGGTTTGGAGCATTAGCATCATCCTTCCCAACGCCAGGGAGCCCAGCAGGACTTGAGGGGACTCAGGCAGCAGCTCTGCAGCCCCAACCTGCTTGTAAAGGCTCTAAGCAGAGAGCCCAGGGCCAGGAGCTCAGCTGGCACGGAGCATCGCTGTGGCTGCTCACAGAGGCTCCCTGCTGCTGTGGGGGCTGCCAAACATGGGTCTGAGCTCCCCCAGGGACACAGCTCCAAGCAAGCTGCTCACAGGCTGCGTGGCGAGGCATGAGAGGAGGAAGAGCACTGGGAGGCAGGCAGCCAAACGCTGCATTTCAGAGCAGCGCTGGGAGGATTTCCCAAAGTGGGGAGGGAAAGCATCAGTCTCCCCTGCAGGAGGGGCAGGAGAAGGGCCAGGTCACGGGTGTCACAGGACACGCAGGGCTAGTGGGTATCATGGCCAAGCTCTGCCACGGCTGTAGGAGCACAGGGACCAGCTGGGTCACCGCAGGCGGCTGGACACGACCCTGGGCACAAAGTCAAGGCTGACAGACCGTTCCGGTCACAGGCATGAGTCATGGCTGTGACTGTGTCCCCCAGACACTGCTCAGGAGCCTTCGCTGGCAGAGCATCATCCCCCCACACCTCCGCAGCGTGGCTGGGGCACTGCCCAGGCAGCCTTCCCAGGCACCGCTGAGGAAGGGGCTTCCTCAAGCCCTTCCTGCACCCGGGAAAGCCAACCAGACCTGGCCAGGGCTCTGCTGAAGCAGAGCCAGAGATGCTCTGGGTGGTGCCTGTGGGCACGCAGAGAGCACAGCCCCAGCCTGTCCTCCCTGCACCGCGAGGCTGGAGGAACCAAAAATCTGTTTAGCACAGTGAGACAAGCCTCTGGCCAGACATCATCTTTTTCCAGAACCTCACAGAGACTGTTCCTACAGCAGAAGTAATGCATCTGTAACATGAAAAACCTCCCCTAAGACAACAGCTCTGAGATCTCTTGAGCGAGCCAGCCACGGCACATGGCACAACCACAGCAGCTCAGACCTCAGCAAGGCTGCAAAACCTCTCCAGGGTCTCCAAACGCTTGGGCTGCGAGCTCCTGCTGATCCCTGTGCTGTTGTAGCCACAGCTGGCACAACGCAGATGGGGATATCACACCAAACACCGTCCACCCCAGCAGGACAGCGCAGGACACCCCTTCCCCAGGATGCTGCTGCCTTCACCCAGCTGGCACTGGAAGAGCAAACACCGTTTCACACCGCTCAGCCCATGGTTAAGGGAAGAGCAGCAGAAGCCTGGAGTGGCGGGTGTCTGATGAGAACCAGCCCCTTTTCAGTCTCCTCGCAGGGAAACTGGGTCGGTAGAAGCAAGGGAGAAGAGGAGCAGGAGCTCGCTCTGCTCCCCGGCCCCTGGGGGTCCAGCAGGGCTTACGGGAGGCGAGTCAATGGAAAAGGCTCCCTTTGATAACCCAGATTCAGCAGTTTAATTAGGCTCTTGGTGGCTGCAGGATTTATTCTAATCTGTAGGGTGTTGAGGAGCCTTGGCAAGAGGCAGAGAGCCATGCAGAGGTCCTGCAACACACCTCCAGCCCATAGACCCCCCTTTAGCTTTGGACACATCAGCCTGAGATGCACCAGCTGGTCCCAAGGCACAGTCCCACCGGCCCTCCAATCCCATGCACCTCACTATGCGCCAGCATTCCCTGTAAACCAGGTCACAAGCAAACCCAAAATCCCCAGTGCTGCCACTTTCCATCTTTGCAAGGCCCAGCAGAGCCTCTTCCAGCAATGCAGGGATGAGACAGTGACAAGCACAGACCACGTCAGGGTGAGGGAGGGGGATGCGTGGGGAGGTTCTGCTGCGTGAACATCACACAGAGAGCGCTGGGACCATCCCAGTCAGGGGCTCCGAGCCCATCGCCTTCATCCTGCTGGGAGGTGGATCAGGCTGTCCCTGTGGTGCAGCTCAGCTGATGGTGCTGGGGAGATGCCTGGTGGGTAAATAGCAGGAAAGGGCAGTGGTGTTGTCCTATGGTAATGGTTTAGCGGCAGCGCTCGGTACAGCTCAGGAGGGAAATTATTTTGAGCAGCAGAGGAGAGGCAGCCGTGACCCCGGCAGCTCTGAGCGCGTGGCCAGCGGAGGTGGAACAGGCAAGGACAGAGCGAGGAGGTCAGGGAAGGCTGCTTGCACAGGGTGATTGAAACAGGGACACACTGGCACCACTCGCCAAACAGACCATCTCCAGCAGCTCAGACACCAGGGATTCTCCCCCCTGTGCTGGCAGCTGGTTCACCTGGAGGCTGCAGGAGCTGAGCAAGAAAAGTGGCAAAGCCACATCCACACTAAGGAGAAGTTTAGTCTGGAGAAGAGGAGGCTGAGGGGAGACCTCATTGCTCTCTGCAACTACCTGAAAGGAGGTTGTGGAGAGGAGGGTGCTGGGCTCTTCTCCCAAGTGACAGGGGACAGGACGAGAGGGAATGGCCTCAAGCTCCGCCAGGGGAGGTTCAGGCTGGACATTAAGAAAAAATTTTTCACAGAAAGGGTCATTGGGCACTGGCAGAGGCTGCCCAGGGAGGGGGTTGAGTCACTTTCCCTGGAGGGGTTTAAGGGACGGGTGGATGAGGTGCTGAGGGACATGGGTTAGTGATTGATGGGAATGGTTGGACTCATCTCGCTGGCTCCTGGGGCAGCACACACGCAGGGAAACAGCTCCCACCAAGTAACCTAGACCATCCTTGTCCAAGGCGGGTTCAACAGATTGCTGGTGGTCCAAATCCTGCTTGCACCTACCCCAGGGCCCCAAAGAGACCCAGGTTCACCTCCCAGCCATCAGCCTGTTTCTGTGCAGCCTTGCATTCATTTAAATGATGTATTAACCCGCTGCATCCCACCCCAAGGGTTAGTTTTAAAGCAGTTCTAGAAGAATCCTGATAATTCCGGATCTTCGCAAGTTGCCTCCTCCCTTGCTGCCAGCTGCAGGAGTAGAGCTTTGCTCTCCTGGGAGGGTCCTGCAGACATTCCCCCTATTACAAATTGCTCTCATCCGTGTATGTCACAACCCCACTGGTGCCACCACCTGCAGGACCAGGAGCCCTCTGTGCTGCAGCAGGCACACTATCCACTTTAAACAGTACTTTGCATCTCTCTTGATAAATGTTTCCGAGCAAAGTTTGCTTTTTGCACCCTGCAGCGCTCCAAAGAGACCCTTCCCCAGCCAGGGTTGGCACCAGGCATCCCCCAGCAGGAGGGAGACTCTGTCCCCGCCTCTCCAAGGGCAGGGAGCTGCTGGCAAAGCAGGGCTGGCCCCATCATCTCCCCTTCTTAGCATATTTTTGCAACCTTTTCCCGGGCTCCTCCTCCTGTGATTTTCCCAGCTGCTGCTGAACACCACTTTGACAGAGCTGAGCTGATTTTCTCCATCCTTTCCATTCATCCCCGATAGCTTACGGAGAGGCTGGGATCTCAGCGGGAGCCTCAGACTCCACCAAGGAGTTTTGGGGGATGCTCCTCTGCCTGGGGATCCCCAGAAGGATTCCAGCCCCATGCCGGGGGTGCCAAGAGGAAGAGCAACTCATTTCCCACCGGACACTCCCCGACTAAGCACCACTCCACCATGGGAGAGGCTGCTGGTGAGCACGGAGCAGAAGGAAGACCATATCTTCCAAAGCTGATTAAAAATAGATGGAGCATCTCGCTAATTATGCCGTGTAATTAGCATTTGTTTTCTGCTTCGCAGAAATCTGCGGGGAGTGAAGCTGAGCTGGACCCCAAGTATCCTGTTTGCTCCATTCTGGGAGCAAGAGGCTCATCTCAGGGAGGGATGGGGATGCAGCAAGGTCATAAATCATCCTGTGCTGCCTTGGTACCCCCAGCCCCGGGTGGCGCGGGTTCCCGCGCCACCCGGGGCTGGGGGTACCAAGGCAGCACAGTTTGGGGGTCCCCATGCACCCTTCTCTCACGCTTAGCTCCCTGTCAACCCATCTGTATCCAGGCTCTGAGCAACAGATGCCAAGCTCCACAGCGATGCTGGAAATTAGGTCAGCGATAGCCTGCAGCAGATTTTAACATTTATCATCCCGGCGAGGCTCTTATGCAAGTCAGAGATGCCACAGGGCACCCCCAGTCTGACTGGCAGAGAGCAAAGGAGGGGGGAACAAGGGCTTGGATCACCCCACAAGTCCAGGGTAGGGAGAGGAGGGATGCAGGGCTCCGTCACGCCGCTGATTCAGAGCTCGTGAAAGCCAGGGATCAGCAGCTTCCCCCCAGACACCCCCACATCCTCCTGCCCATCAGCTTCTCACCCCTCAGGGGGACACAGTTGTGTTGATTTATGCCCTCCCAAGAGCAGAGCAGGACCCTGACTCCCCAGCAGAGCCCCAACTCACACCAGCCTTTCTTTTCTCTCCAGCCCTCCCGCTACCCAGCGCCATCCTACACCCAGAGACCAGGTTGGTTTGTGACGTGGCTGTTAGATTTTGGATGGGTGGTGCTTCAAAAATTGGCATCACTTTCTTCTCCCTCCCTAGATCGCCCATATGTTGGTGCTATTAATATTCATGAGCTCTGTGGAGGAATCCAGGGCTTGGGAGAGGAGCCTCCGGCACCAGCATCCCTGGCACAGCGCTGCCTGCGTGCGCCCAACCCCAGGACCCAGGGGCTCATCCCAGAGGATGATGAGAGCTACCTGGCTCATCTCTGGGCTCTCTCCAGCAGCAGGAGAACTCTCTGGAGCCCGATATGCCCACAGCCCCTTTGTGCTGTGCCTGGATGCCCTAATGCTGCAGCCTCAACCCCTTCCTTAACCTCGCCCTCCTCACAGAGCTGTCACACACCTGACATCCAAGATACTTCGTGAGCGCTGGGCTGGGGGCAGTGCCCACCACACACTCGTGCAGCAGCTCTGCCTTCCTTTACCCAACTGTTTTTGCAATTCAGGGAGCAGCTTTTGCACCCCTGCCTGCTTCCCTCGCTCCAGGCACTGTCACCGCACGGACCGAGCGCAGCGTGGCAGCTCTTGGGGAAGGAGGCAGAGAACGGCGCAGCAGGGGGAGGCTATTTTCAGCAAAATGAAATTTATCTGCCTTCAGTGGGAAGGAGAGGAGACAGGAGGGGAGGCTCTGGCCAGCTGCAGGGATGGCTCTGCAGACCATCCTGGTCTGCTGAGGGGCACTTGGCTCATCAGGAGAAGCTGCAATATTATCCTCAAGGGACTGAAATTCCCCTGGCCCTGATGCTGCCCCATGAGAGGGATAAAGCCTTGCCTCTGCCTGCCCCTTCCCTGCCTGCCCCAGGGGCTGGAGTGGCCACAGAGGTGTCAGTCACAAGCAATAACCACATCAAATTAATTGGATAACAGTTTACTGCAAACAAAGGGAAACCAGGTGACATTTACCTAGCAAACTAATTGATATCCAAGTAATTTGTTGGAGAAACCTTGTTATATGCCAGCTGGATTTCCCAAACCCTCCCAATCTTGCTCATTACAAACAAGGTTTGTGTGTTAATCAGAGAGCTTTAATCACATTGCTACCCACCATCATTTTGAGCAAGATACAAAGCTACCAGATTTATCACAGGCTTTCAGATCCTAAACACTCTCTTAAGGATTCGTTTGATATTTTATTAGCAGGCAGTAATGCTCTTCGTGAGGAAGACGGACATTTCCCTTTCAAGTGATGACACAGGAGCAGAGCTGG
The DNA here is from genome assembly GCF_032191515.1 of Phaenicophaeus curvirostris. Lineage (NCBI taxonomy): Eukaryota > Metazoa > Chordata > Aves > Cuculiformes > Cuculidae > Phaenicophaeus > Phaenicophaeus curvirostris. The sequence continues at coordinate 8,643,703 of NC_091410.1, read as the reverse complement.
CTCACAGCACCACCTCTCCTCCCTTTCATCTCCTTCCCTTGCTGTCATCGCAGGCATCCAGCCCTCCCTCCAGACGTGCCACTGCCCTGGTTAATCCCATCCTCCCGATCAGCACGCAAACAGGAGCTGTTTCCACACAGGAGAAGCAGCTCCAGCCAAAACATCAGCCAGGAGATGTTTGCTGGTCGGCAGAGCCGCCTACACCAGGTGAGGCGTGAGGCCAGAGTCCCTGCCTTCCCTACATGAAGTTCCCAGGAGCGCTTAATAAATTTAACATTAAACCAAAAAAAAAATAAATAAAAAAATCGATATGCTCACTCCCGAGCACCAGCAGTGGAGTGGGAACAGCTGGGGGTTTGCAGGCAGAGGTACAACAAGCCAAGCAGCGAGTCCAAGAAAAAGCACGTTCCTAAGGAAACATTCTGCAGCAAGCCCTTGAGTTGGGAACTGAATCAAGAATTAATTACAGGCTGATTTTGACGGTCTTTAGTTTGTGTTTTCAAAGCTGATCAGGCCTCCAGAAAGGTGGATGGAAGCCGGTGCGCACGGAGACCTGCAGAGCATCAGCGTGCTGCACCCCAACAACAGCAGCCAGCCCTGCTTCACCGCCTGCTTCACAACCCTGACCTCCTCCTTGGACACAGGCACTTCAGGAGGAGTCTCGCTGCTGTGTCTGCCCAGCAGCAATGGCTCTTGGCTCCCAGTAAACCCAGCCAGTAGCCCAAGAGATGGAGCAGGCACCTTCTCGCGTCCCCCAGCCCATCATTCTCTGTTGCAGCGCACCCAGTGCCCCTGAGCCTGGGACAGCCGCGTGCCTCTGTCTTCCCAAACCCCACAGCCCCTTTAGCCCCCTCCACGTGGGCAGATTCTGCTGGTCCTGGGTCTAGAAGAGCCACAAAGAAATCAGGTCTTTACTCTCACGTTCCTAAGAGCTCACGCATCCCTCCCCAGCTCCGCTCAGACACAGCCCCAGCCTCCAGAAAATAGAGATTTCTGTGCACACTGCAAATCTGCCACCTTTTTTGGGGGCTGAGCCCTGTACAAGCTGCTCCATCACCCTAATGACGCAGCTCATAATTATCTCATTTGCTATTAATTTGGATGTCAAGAGAAATTCCACTCATTTGCTTTTAATTAATATGGCCTTAAAATAAAGCCAGGGGCTGGTAAGAGGTGTCTACATGAGTATTAGAGGGGGTCAATCGAGACGAACAAAGGGAAGGGTGGCTGGGGTGAAGAACTATTTATAGGACAAAAAGAGGCAACTGCACAGGAATTGTGATGCTTCCCAATCTCACGGGTGCCCTCTGCATCCCCAGGCACTGTCTGCTAGCACTGGCCATCACATCATCCATGGTGTAAGAGGCTTCTGGATGCCCTGAGGAGGCTCAGATGCTCAGGACCGACAATAAAAACACCTGTTTACAGCCAGAGACCGAGACCCAAAGCAGAGGAACAGCCTCCCTGCTGGTTTGGGGAAGCACGAGGGAAATTGCCCCTCCTGAATCTACCTGAACAAGACAAGCCAAAAGGGAAGATGAATGAGAGTTGAGGTGAGGAGGATAATCCCAACAAAATCACTTTCCCTGTCCTCAGAAACAGTGTCCCAAATTGCAAGCCTTGAGTCACCAGGGCCAAGACCTTGCAATACAAACTCCAAAGGCAGCATCTAAGCGACCACAAGCTCCAGACACAGAGGTGGGAATGCATCTCACCCAGGTTTAGACATCTGTGAGTCAGTTACTCATCCAGACTCCCTCAATATTCACAGAAGAAATACAGGCTTGCATCCTAAAGCATCTTCTCTTCCTCACCAAGGGACTCCAGATAAGCCGTGCGCATGCAGAGATCTTCCGTCCTGATCTCCAGCTGTCCACAAAAATTGTAGAGGAAGCAGATCAACTCATTCAGCATCTGACTAGCACAAATATTTGATCTCCCTTCACCTCCTCAGAGCGCAAATAAAGCTGTAAAAGAAGTGGCTATCGGAGTTCCCAGGGACAGGTGAGGTGCCCCTACCCGGGCAGGTGGCACCAATAGCGGGTTTAGAAGGGGAATAGGTTTGTTTCCTCAGGCCAGCACAGGTCTGCATGGAGAAGCCTTTGCTTTACCTCAAACTGCGTGCAGGGCTGAGCCTGACCTGCAGCAGCCAAGCCTGCAGCGAGGCAGCTCCGCATGGGGCAGCTCAGGTTTAATTAAGGCAGCGCGGGCTGTATCTGTTGATGAGCCCAAGGCACGAGAGCTAGAAAGGGCTCTCCAACATGTGCATCTCAGCAGGGCGAGCGACTCTCTCCAGCCTCCCCACCAGCAAAGCCAAGAAATGGTTCCTGCTTTAATTACCAGTGTCCTCAAAGCAGGAGTTGGCTGAAGGGCAGTGGCTGGGGAGCCTTGGGGGGCCCTCTGCTCGCTGTCCTGGCTCAGAAAACCACCTCGCCACGTGCCCCGCACACAGATGCTGGCGCACAGGAGGCTGCACAGGCCAGGCAGATCCGAGCGTTCCTAAGAACAGGCAGTTCTTCAAAGCTCACACATCTCCTCCCAGCAGCATGTTCTCATGCAGGGGGAGGATTAGGCACACTCCACACCCCCAACACCACTCCAGCAGGAAGCATTTTGAAGAGCTGTCTCGGTGCCACGTCGCTTACAGAGAGCACAGCAGAGAGTCAGGAAATCCAAAGGCACATGGCACATCCCAACAATCCAGACTATGGAGCAGCCAGCCAAGGCAGAGCAGGAGGATGTTAGTGCTGTAGCCCAGCCCCACCGGGCAGCACAATAAAGCTGCAGAGGTGGCTGATCAGCTTAACCAAAGGTAGTCAGCCCTAATCCATCCTCCAGGCACACAGCAGAGGGGCAAGGATTGTGTCACGGCGCGTTATTTCATTGTAGTGAGAAGCTACAGAACTATACCAACAGCTTTCTCCTTTTTACAGAGCCCCCATTGTAGCCACGAGAGAGGATTCAATCTCCCTCCTTCATCTCTCCATCATCCTCCCCTTCAGTTTCTACGCCCTCTTCACCAGCAGCACTCAGGAATCGTTATACCAAGCAATGAGACCCATCCACAGATTCCTGAACAGTTACAGACAGATGTATTAAAGAGGAAAGTAACTTTGGCGACAACAAAAGGCAAAGCTTTCCAACAAGTCTGCAATAAATTGTTGGGAACAGGAGAACAAATACTTATCATCCAGAAAAGCTGATTTCCAGTGAGCAGAAACTTAAAAAGGAATAGATGGGCATGAGTTTACTTGGGAAAGGACACTTGGGCTCTTGTCTCTGAGTTTCCATTAAGAGGAGGTTTCATGCATTACAAAGCGATTTTCCCTTCCGTAGTTTATAAGCCAATTAGATAAAGACCAAGTTAATCCCTTATTCTGTTCAGAGAGCCACAAGTGGACACCAAACACAGAGATTAGTCTGTTTGTTTAACCACCTCCCAGGTTTTGGCAGCTGCAAGAGCATCACACAGTACAGGTAGCTGCAAACACAAGCAGGACAGAGCCCTCGGCTCCACCGGGTTGGCAGGGAGGGTTGCAAGTTCTCACCACCACAGCAACACCCATCCTCCACCTAAACCCCGTAAAGGTGATTTTAATCCAACGTCACCTGATCTCTGGAGTTTACCTGCACTCAAAATAAGACAAGTGCTGAGACCCATCAATCCCCACAGGGGGAAGGGGCAGTGAGCAGCAATGCCTGGGGGAAGCAGTGCACAGGGATGCATTTTGATGCTCTTTGCTTTTTTAATGTTAGCTCTTCACCCCCCCAGGCAGAGGCATCTCCCCACAGGCTGCAGTGCTCGGCAGCGCTACCAGCACCATCTCTCTCACATGGCAACTGCACTAGCCCTACACACACCAGAGCATCCAGAGCCCTGCAGGAAGAGACAACCCCCAGCTGCAGACCTGGAGCAGCAACAGCCCCACAATCCTGTTGAGAAACAGGGGTCAACATAGCCCAGCTCATGCCTTTTGCTGCAGAACCTCTACCAACCAGCACAGCCCAACCCATTCATGGTCAAACACCAACCAAAAGCACACAGAATCACTGACATATCAGGAGAACATAAACTTGAGCCACTCACCAGCTTCAGCTGCACGGCAGGGTCAGGAGGAGCTGCAGTCCCATCTGCTGAGGAACCTCCTTTTCCAGGAAGGAATCCCCAGGGAATGAGCCTGCTCTACTCCTGACATACCCCTCCTCTGGCCCACCTGAGCCAGATTCAGTGTTTCAGCGCCTCTGAGATAAATCTGCAGTGGGAGGGGTGTGACCTGGAATTTGGGATGCACCTGGGCTGGTCCCATGTGCTGTAGCAGCCCAGCTCCTCAGGGCAAGGCAATCAGCGAAAAAAGACAAGATGTATTTCCCTGGTGTTCTGCCCACAAGATCTAAGAAACAGATGTCCCCTACCCACTGAGTGTCATACGTGCTTCAATTTGTGACAGGCTATAGAAGACCCTGTCCCCACGGGCTAGTGAAGTGCTGCTGCATGTGTGGTTGGAATGAGAAAACAGATGAACACCACTGTTGACAGTGGTTCCATGATTAGTGGGAAGAGCTGGGAAAAGTCCCAGACCAGTTCCTCCCAGTAAGAGCTCACTACTTAATGCCCCTGTCACAGGGCTCATCCCAAGTCCAGTAGTTCTAGCAGAAAAGGCATGAAGGGTGTCTGTGCTTGGAGCTGAAGGCACCTGGCCGTGTCCCGAAGCGGGGAGCACTGGAGGGAATTCCTCAGCAAATCTTTACGAGAAGACAGCACTGCACAGCAAACCCTCCCTCGTTAAGCCAGACTGAGCTTCCTGTTCCAGAGAGAGTAGGATACCACTGTTAATTACACAATTCGCAGTCCTCCCTTATGAGCATCCAGGCTGAGGCTGCTTCCCCCCAGCCACTCCAGGTGTCGGTCACTGCCGCGCTCTCCTTCCTAGGGCCATGTCAGTGCCCAAAGAGACGCTGTGTCCTTGATGTCTGAAGAAGTGAGAAGACTGCTGTGCATCCCTCAGCCTCCCACAACCCTGTCCTCAGCCAAAGTCAGCGTCAGACACCAACCTGGATGCTCCTTCTTGGGGCATCCTGTCAGCCCCAATGCTCCAGAGGATCAGCCCAGCAGCACTCCAGGGGAGCCAAGTTCCCCAGTTCCTCTCTTTGCCCGCCAGCACTCGGAGAACCAGCCCAGGCTCCTGCACAGTCGGATGCTGCACAGGCATGAGGAAGGGGCTGAATGTCCCCTGCCCCCAAATCGAGACTGAGGTGGCGGTGAGAAAAGAGGGACAAAAGTTGCAAAATAAATTTATGCAAAAGTGAAGTTCTCAACAGCAATTAACACAGACCAGAGGAGTCCTCATCCAGAGCATCCCTCTCCCATCCCAGGAGAACATCCTTTGTCGTCTTCAGGCTGGAACCTTACACAGCCATGATTTTTAAAATCGATGTGCCAGTTTTGGCTGTGTTCAAGAAGTCATCTATCTGCTCCTAGTTTCTTTGGAAGTGCTCAGGAAGAACCTGCCGAATCCAACTGGGGACCCACAACTTTGGAGGAAAAGCTTTAGCCCTGCAAATGGGACATGACTGGCTGTCGATTCAGGAATAAAAACTGTTTGTGCTCTGCTGCTAAAGCAAAGCTTCGCAAATGACTTAACTGATGGGTCTAGGTCCAAGTGTCCTGGGTGCACAGAGCTTGCTCCTGAACTGACACGAGTGCTCCTGGCCCACTTGGACTGCAAAAACTCAACCCTGGGATATGGCCACTCTGAGTGATTTGTGTATTAGGAAGGACCTCCCTCCCCATTCTCCTTGATGGGAAAACCTTTCCCCTGAGATGATCGTTCCTTCAGGAAGAACTAGTTTGCACCACCAGCACCACAGCACAGAGGGTGACAGGAACACCAAGTGAGTATCAGTACCATAACGCCCTCCCATCTGAATTGTGCTTCAGCAGCAACACAGAGCAAGCTCCCACCAAGACTAGCAACACTGGAGCACCATGTGCCCAGCACAAACAGTGCCCCGCACGCAGCCACCAAGGTCGGGCAGTGAGGCAGCTGGCACGCAGAAGCCACTGACACCAGACAGACAGAAAGCTTCTCAGGTATGGGCACTCAGACCTCTAAGTCTCTTCCAAAATCCGCAGCAGAATGTTGGCTTCATCCCCTCCCTCGTGAGTCACACGCCCACCTGAAACACAACGTCCTCTGCCCGTCTGTCAGGACCAGCCGGAGCTGCGTACTGGGCTTCTGTTCCCTGGAGATGCTCAAAGTGAGTATCACAGTACAGGCTGCAGGGACTGGGTGGAAGCCGCTCCAAAAATGATGAGAAAGGAAGTCTCTGTGCCACAGAGGTGTTGTGGGAGCCAAAGACCAGCTCTGGGGCTCCTTTACAACTAAGTTAAGTCTTTGTAAATCATCTCCTGCAATTGCCCAAGTACTTAAAGAAGCTGCCGCAACAAAAGTGTACATTTGCTTACAGAAATAGTTTTAAAATGCTTAAAAATCAACCCTGAGAAATATGCTCTGAACATTTTTCTTGAAGAGCAGCTGGTCTGCCTGCACCCAGAACCACACACAGTGGCAGGGGCTGTCCTGACAGGCACAGTCTTGCAATGCTCTCCCCTGAGGTGGCATTTGACAGAACCACAGTCTTGGTTGAGGAGAGGATCCAGTGAAGAGGAGCCCTGCTGTTTCTTCTGGCATCAGACTAATCATCCAGTTCAGCCTCTTCTTCTCTGCTGGGAACAAAAACAAGTAAGGGTCACAGACTTAAAAAGTAGAAACCAATTTGGTGAATAAGAGGCTCAGGCACACAAGTTTTGAGATACATGGTCATAAATGGAATGAGTTTGGTTTCTCTGGTGCGCAGAACTCCAAACTAGCTCACCTTTGTGGGAGCTTAAGCATCTGCCACGGCAGGGAGGTGTCAGAGGTGTCAGAGACGAAGCTCCAGCCCAAACAGAGGACACCCACCCGAGGCTACCCCCATGGCCTGGCCACGCTGTCCAAAAGCAGAGAAAGCCCCTTCTTTTGCTTCTGGCTGCCTGACTCAAACAGAGGTGCTGAGCAAAGCACAATGAGTTGCACCATCCAGGCATCCTAAGGAATCCAGAAGAGCCGCCTCAGCCAGCATAAGTAATCCCTCACTACTGCCACTAGCAACCTTCATTCCTTCTAGTCCGTCAGGACCCTCAGAGTAGAATGGGCTTTGAGTCCTGACACACTTCACTCATCCCCAAGTAGCTCTTCAGGCAACCCAACACCACTTCCGTGAACTCTGCTGAAGAGGCAGCGTAGCCACCACACAAGGAACTCCTGCAACAGATTTACACCGATAACAGAGCCGCTGCTGGCCCACATTATGTAAGAATGGGGGAGTCTGACCCTCCCCTCACTTTCTCGGGGCAGAATCCACACCCAGCAGGATATTTCTGTAGCCCTCATGTCACACCTGTAGGCGTTAGTGCTTTGCTTATTGCAGGCAACGGAAACAGACCAAATCCCCAACGACCTTCCCCAGTCCAGGACATGGTGCTCAGGGAACAAACGTGTGAAGCAGCATGGCTACAATCACCAGAAATCACCCTTTCTGGAGGCAGCACACGTCCTGGTGTCACTTGAGCTCACCTTGTTACCCTGCCTGTCCCCTTAATGCCATTACTGAAGATCATTACATGAGCAGATCCCCTTTGGAGAGGCAGCTGCTTGGGCTGCCCACACACCTACCTCTCTGGCCCAGCAGAGATGACCTCCAGTGGTGAACACAGCTGCTTCCGTATATACTCCCTCGATCTAATATCAGCCTGGAATTAAGAAGGAAAATGAGTGAAAATGGATTGACCAGCCTGCTTGGTGCCTCCTCTTTGTTACCTCAGTCCGCTCTTGCACACCCTGATGTCAGTACATCATTAATAGCTCGTGTATGACTGTGCTGTAAAGAGGAACCTGCATGCTTCTTTCCTTGTTTGGTTTCTGTGCCTCACTGCAAGATGCTTGGGAGAATGAAGACTTAAAATGAAGAAACAGAGGGTCCCAGACCTCCAGCCTTACTGGAGAACAGTCCATTTCAGGGGCAGATATGACATTCCCTGAACCCTTGCTGCCTGCCCCTCTACTTCTCCAACAGAGCCATCGGAAGCTGCTGCACCACTCTCACTCCACAGCAGGATCACATACAGGTCTCCATAGTGCTGAGATCCTGTGCATCAGCAAAATGCTCATAGATAAAGATGACTTCCCTTCAGCCTGGGACTCTGCCCACTCCTCTGTTCCTTGGGATCTTCATCCCTTTTGCTCAAGGCTAGCTAAAACCTTCAGCTTATACTGACGTACAAAAGCAGGATGTTTCCTGGCTTCCAGAAAGTTCTTGGGAGTGGCAAAACCATATGGATGTGAATGCAGATCTCTGCAGCATTGCAAGGTAATTTAGCAGGAGATAGTGGCTCACAGATTCCTCCTCAAAAAGCGGGAAGGACTGGAGCATTTTATTGACTTGTCCCAGCACAGCAGAAAACCCCATGGACTCTGCTGCAATAACCTTCACTCAGTGAAACAGAAGCTGGGCCCCAGGACTCTGCTAACAGGGACTCACACTGGCACTGCTTGCGGGTACTGGCTGCAGCCTTCAGGATCACAGCACTCCAAGATCATCCATGGTCTTTATAGCTGTGACACTGTGATGTTCCCAAAAGATTAGCTTTTCTGGTGACTTATCAGCTGAGAAATAGTACTTTGCCCTCCACAGGAAACTGTAAACCAAGAGAGGGAACAAGGCTATGGAGAGGGATGTGAAGAACTGGGGAATAAGGCAATTCTGCAAGTGAGTTCCCAAGAAGACACAGGATGAAAAGAGAGAAGCTGGCATTGCCCATTCTTGTACCCATCCTTTTCCTTCCTCTGTTCCAGCAGTTGCATGATGCAGCAACAGATGGAGAAGCACACCACTCATCTGCTGCATATTCTTCTCCCTAGGCAAGAGTTTGGCTTATCCTGCCTATGCGATGGTAATTATGCAGCTAAAGCAGGTAAAAACATTCACTAAAAGCAAACAGAGATGAGATACAAGCACGTCCCTGGCTCTATCACTTCTTGGCAGCAGTTGCAGGGCACGTGACTAACAGACCTTTCACACTATCCTACCTCATGAGTGCAAAGGCAAAGCTGCCAAGGAAGACAACGCCAGGCTGTATCCATGCTCTGGACACTGCTTTCCAGTACCAAAATCAAAAGGAGAAATGTTGATACTTAACAAAACTTATGGTTTACTGCCCTCCTCATTTGAGATTGAGTTTGGAAACCATCACCAACCACATCAAACCCACCTTCATGCAAGCTCCCCGTTCCTCTCTTCCTCTTCTGATAAGACCCTCCTGTGGCGTGTTCCCTCCCCAGCTCACCAGTAAAACCAGATTGCTGTGTCAGCAGTGCAGGACAGCATGCCATCAGAGTGGGGCAAGGAGAACACCAATGGAAACCCTAAGAGCTACAGAAAGTGTTACTGGGCATTTACTGGATGTTCTTGTTCCCCAGAAGGGTTATTGTTCAGCTTTCTAGTGCAGAATATCCTTAGGTGCTATCACAAGCATGCAGATCTTGGGCAAATTTGAGAACTGGTAGTTGATTTCCACATTCCCTCAACGTTTTTTCCTCTTTTAGAAACTTCCATTTTCAAAGACACCGCTTCAACATGATGTTTTCGAGCAGCTGCTGTGCCCCACCTCAAAAGCAGTCTCTTTCCACTTAAAAAAACAGTATGTGACCTTCCCAGCTGGAAAAGCTTCACAGCACACGACGATCATGCTAATAAAGTGGGTTAACGCATCCCCAGTGGCTGTCCTTGAAGCATTTGCTACTCTCCTAGCTGTTCTACTTCTGAAGAGTCTCTCCTGTACCTCAAGAAGCTCCTCACCACTTCTCCATCCCCACCGCTCCCAGTCAGACCTCTCGGGTGGAGGCTCTGCCTGCTTATTGCTGGAAACACAGCTTCACAACTGCTTAACAATTCTGCAAGCTTGAGAATGAAAAATAGTTATGTAAGGGGTGGTTTGTTTGGGAGATTTTTTTCCCTTCTCTCTATAATTGGACAGTTTCATAACTGAACTGACAAATAACTTTGATCACTCTTCAGGATAAGAGATTACGTGATGTATTTTATAACAAGGGAAGGAGGTTGTTCAATACAGTCCCTGCTGGGAGACCAAGGTAGCAAAAGTCATGTCTGTAAACTATTTTTCTAGGGAAGAAAAACCCCAACCACGTTCTGCTGGTAACAGAAAATAATGTTTGATTAGGTGGCAAGTTACTGGCCAGTCCTCACTCCTAACGCAGCACTGAGAGACAGCTTAACCCAGCGTATTAACCAAGAGGCTAATCAATAAGATGGATAACTGTCCCGTAATAATCCTCACAGATTGTTTCTATTTTTGGAGGGGACTAGTGCTGGCATTAGGGTCTGGAATTGCTGCTTTGCCTATTTTATGAGAGGCAGTGGTGATCCCTAGGCACACAGCAAGTGTGCAGTGGGGGCACATTCGAAGGGAGTTAAGAGTCTCAGCGTATCAGCTGTTTGACTTCTTCACTGGGCAGCGGGAGCTATTCACACAGAGGAGAGAGATGATGGCTTATTTTGCAGTTTTCCTAAGGGCAAGCATTTAATACTTCACATGATGTGACCTGCAGAAATTCACAGCTCTGGACAGGCCTACTTCTATCCTTCATGGTGGGCTGGAGCAACATCAGGCCATCCTATCAACCCCGGCCAGAGCCAGCAGGAACCAGCCAGGCAAGGCGCCAGCTGGAGCTAAAAGGATCATCGAGTGAGCTGGATGGAGGCTGGTGTGTAGCCAACCAGGAACCTGACACAACGAGAGCAGAGCAATCAGTCCCAGTGCAATTCTTGTCACTGGAGAGCATTAAAAGCTTCTGTTTCCCTGCTGTGCATGGGGATGCTGGGTCTGAGGAGGCTCGGAGCATGGGCAGACACTGGAGAGGGGTTCTGAAATCTGCCAGAAGCAGGCAAGGGCAGTGGCTCTCAGTAGGGTTTGGTATTGTTCCTATGCCATTCAGTTTGAATGCTTTGCTTATTTTACTGGGAGAGCGGCTCTCATCTGCCTCAAACCCCATCTGGGTGTCTCCAAATGACCAACACTCTGCAGAAGAACCTCAAAATCTCACAAGCTGGCTGTGCAGAGAGATCACCCCCATGCAAGCAAAACCCTCTCAGGTCAACCTTGCTCTTACATGCAGAGCAGGGACTAAGTACAACATAAATACTGATTGGAGGTGGTAATGAACTTCCCTCTGCTTTCGCTGAAAGATCACTTCTCTCACTTGTATCACAGCCACAACTCCTTTGGCAGCATAGCCACACTGGGGGGTGAATGCAAATCAAACTGCTTCTGCCTAGATACTGCAGGGATACACACCCTGTACAGACTGGCCAGTCACACCTCTTGGAAGGTAGAAGGTTCAGGTTCCCACCACTGCTACACAGCACCACAAGTGCTGCAGCACAGTACGACCTTCATACAAACCACCGAGAGCCTCAGAAAAGTCTGGGCAGTTGAGCTCTCTTAAGAGCATTTTAATTCTAGGGCTACAGGCACTAGCACACTAAGAGCTAATGGTCCACAAGTCTTTCATGACACGGGGAAAGCCATAAGCACATCAGCCACCAGGTCTGTGCACTTGTTCTGGGGACGCACCACAGCTAAAAGGCTGCCATCCACAGCAGGATTCTCCAAGTCTTCTGCTTCCTAACTCCAGCTATAGGTGCGCAAGAGCTGAGGCTTCCAGCTCTGTCCTGTGTCAAGATCTGTGACAGTTACCACACAAAGGAACTGCAAGAGGGAGAAGTCCCATTGAAGGATTTAAACGTCCTTATCTCCTGCCATCCCTCTACCTCTACAATAAACATACTCTTTTTTTTTTTAGATTTTCCATCTCTCTTTAAGCAAAGTGAAAAAAAAATCATTCCATCACTTTAAATAAAAGTCATAGTTAGAGAACTGTAAGAGGCTCAGAACAGACAAATACTAGAGACAGTTGGAAATAAAATGAGGGTGATGAAAAGCTCTAAGACACCTTTCTACTCCGAAGGGAATGCTTTTCCCCTTGCCTCTGAACACACGAAACTGCAGAGCTAGCTCAGAGCTCTGCGGAGGCATCTCTCCCTTGCTGGAAGAGATTACATAAGAAGATGTATCAGCCTACTCCCGTCTGGCAGGTAGTGGTTTGTGAGATCAGAAACTCCAGTTCTGCTTTGGATGCTTCAAGGTTTGTTTTGCTCCAAGGTGTTAGATTCTTGTCTGGTTTATAACTAAATACTCAAGACTCTACTTTCAGAGAACACTGCAGTGCCAATGAGAAACTCCTGTGTGCAGGGACTGCGTAAGATCCCTCAGCAGGATCACCATAGCGCTGCTCTGAGGAGCTGCAGAACAAAGGTGCCCAGACACTGGACAAGCACGGAGGTGCAGCAATGCGAACAGCGAGTGCCAGGACAGCGTCACAAACACAGACACCTGAAGGGACCCTGCTCCCTGGGCAGTCGCTGGGTCTGGTCTGCTTGAGCCACTAACAGCAGGGTGACCCTAAAAGAAGGGATGCACACTGCGGGGTAGAAGTCCCAGAGGCTTTGCACTTCTCAGGATCCTTTCCTCAAGCCCTGCTGAGATGCCATCAGTCTGAAGCTGCGCCTTGGTGGCAGCTGCGGCTCGCTGACAGTGATCCAGTGCTGTCACCTACCGGCTGGCTGCCACCCCAGAGCCTGCAGCTCCTTGCGGAGTGCAGCAGCGGGGGAAAGCTCAGAGGAACAGCACTGCAGTCTATGCTAGGCTCAAAGCGCCCAGGAAAACTGCATTTCCAGCTCCTGAGGATTAACAACAGGACCACAGAAGTTGTCTGCAGAGAGGAACCAAGAACTCAGTCAGGCTGGATCTGCAGTGAAGGCTGTGTGTGCTTCCAGGCACTGCATCAGAAGAACACACGAGGAAGAAGGAAAGATTGGTTAACTACCACGTAAACAATACAACAGGCTGGGGAGAACAGGCCAGCAAGAAGGGTGCCAGCTGCAGATGAGTGGCAAACTGAGGTTCTGAAACACTGCCATAGGCTTGGAATCCACAGCCCTCTCCACTGCCTGCTTCCCGACCCCAGGCCATCCTTCCCCTTGCTCAGCTGCCCTGCTTTTGTACCTGGCGGATGGGCTCTGGGATCCGATACTTGCAGCAGGACTTGACTAGATGCACAGCTGTCTCCAGGCACACCTTGTGACCCACAGAGATATAAAGCGGCTTAGAGCTGTTCCTGCAGCTACGCAGGGCCTATGCATTCAGAAACAAGAAAGATCAAATACTTAAGAGGCTTATTTTAACAAACACAGAGTAGCAGATGAATTATAAGCTAGCCAGTTGCCTTCAGAAGGTGGGATGGTGGCTCTATACTTGGTAACTCCCAGCCTTCTTGACCCTCTGCTTTCCAGTATCTCACAGGGATTGTTTGCCCTTTTGGACCCCTGTGGTCCTTCCTCAAATGCCTCCCACGACTTTGGGAAGCAGTGAGACTTGCTAATGCAGACTATGTTGAAATAACACCAGTTTCTTACAGCTTCCCACTTCCTGTGCAGGGCTCTACTGCACTAAATGCTCCCATGCTGCCTCCTGGTAAGGTGCTACAGAATTGGCACCTCTCCATGGTTGTGGGTGACAAACAGGGGTGCTGCAGCACAGCACCTCAGAGGCCACAGCCAAGGGTGTGGATATATCCAACACCTGAACTGTCAACTCTTTCTACAAATGTTTTTGCTCCCAGGAAGGGGAAAGCAGTGTTACCTGCTCACACCGTGCCCCCTGCGCCAGAACTGAGAACAGTCCCACTATAGAGGCAACATCCTCGAGTGCTCCCAGCTACAGGAAGCTGCAAGACTTGATGGTCAAGTGGAAAGGAAACTCCCCACAGCTTACCATGCCCAGAACTCTCCCTGAAGTGCCCATCAGTGGGAATGTATCTCCTTCCTTCTGCAGGGAACGAATCTAGAGATAAACACAAGGTCAGCTGGATAGAAAGTACTTGTATGCGGCTGCCCCAGTTCTCTTGGGATATTAAAGAGCGCAAATAAATTCCCAGCCTGGTCTAACCTGCTCTCTGTGCAGCTTATCCTTGGCCAAGCCATCCACTTGCAGGAGATTCTTGGCCACTCCAATACATGGCAGATCTGTCAGGACTCCAAGGTGACAGGCTACACCAAATCCTGCCAAAAATAAATCACTGTAACTGCAGGATGCCAGAGAACAGAAATCTCAAGTGGCAGCACAGGGATAATGGAGAGCAGGGCTCCTCAGTAACGTCCTACCTCTGTGATGGAGCAGGCCATTCCCGTCTACAAGGAGGACCTAAAAAAGCCGAACAAGAAATGTTAATTCCCGCACACTGCGAGCCACTACGATAAACAAACAGTGATGCTGGCCCTGCGAGGAAGAAGGAGTCTGTCTTAGTCCCTTTGCTTCTCTCTGTAGGGGTCTTCCCACGGTGCTGTCTACACCTGGCCCTCAAGGCTCAGCAGCATGAGCTGGCAGCACTCTTCACCAGCACTGCACCCAGAATGGGACTCCCATCACCAAGGGTGACCTGGCTCTTCTTGCCTTCGCATCCCTGATCCTAAGGGCAACAGATGCTTCGATAAAACTCTGACACTGCCCTTTCCACCCTGCCAACAGAAAACAGCCACAAAATGTGGCCTCAGCAGAGGGAGGAACACCATTCAGCATCACTCTAAGCCCTCATCACATCTCAGCTTGGGACAAAGAAATATGCCACACCTGAGGTTTGAGCCTGGGCTCCTTCTGCTGAAGCCTCTGAACAGCTTCCACCAGGAATGGGACCTCTCGGAAGGCGAGGAATCCTGACACGTATGGGGCATTCACAGCCACCATCTGGCAATCCTCGTACAGCACCTGGGAGCAGTGGGACAGTGCAAAGACAATGACCTCCAGGACTTTGCAGGTTGGTTCCTGACTGTTGCAGAGGCATCTCTACTGGTCTATGCCCCTTACTCCCATTCTTTTTAAATATTCTGCTTTTGGATCTCTCCTACAAAGCCAGAGTTGTCAGGTTGCATCAGTCTGTCAGTCAGTTAAAGCAGGAGGTGGATAGTGGACTACTGGCAGAAGAGAGCTGGACATCACCCACCACATCCTGCCTGAGAGCAAAGTCCTTAAAATAAAATTAGGGCAGCTCTTCAAGTACCCAGCGGGGCCCTCAAAATTCCCCTAGCCAGAGAGCTGTCAAAAGGCCTTTATCTCCAGGCAGGGAAATGCCAAAAGAAACCCTGTCTGACAGGACAAACAAACTTCCACGCAGGGTAAGTCAAGAATCAAGGCAGAATTTGAAATTCAGTCTATAAAAATCCCACTGGTCTGTACTAAACTTTATTTTTCTGCCTGTTAGAGGTTTCACACTTAAAGATCATTTTGATATCATTTTGAAAGCTGGGAAAGAGGCCAAAAATTTTTATTAAGTGAAGTAAAATGACCGTGGGATGTGGGATTCATGGTGGTTTTGAACAGACTTTTATACATCACATCCCATATTATGAGTTGATTCCCAGCAAGGACTCACAAACACAACCTGTGCTCTTTGAGTTCCCCAAACGCTTCCATTTCCTCTCTTGATATGCACCGAATCCTAATGATCCTTTTTGTCTCCCTCTGGACAGGGCCTAACTGATTTCCTGAGCGCACCTAAGCCAGTTACAGACCTCTGTGCCTGACCACAGGCTGCATCCCATCCTGGCATTCTTCAATTTACCAGCTCGCAGGAATGTATACCAAAGCTATCCCTCCACACCCTGCAATTCCTGTAATCCCAAGAATCTCTAGAGGTTTGCATCCCATCTCCTAAACTCACGTCTACATCTTCACATGTTTTTCTCTGTTTCTTGCTGAATGGATGGTGGGTGGCCCTGCTAAACACACATAGAATCACAAAATTGTTTGGCTGGAAAAGACCTTTGAAATCATCAAGTTAAAACTGTACCTGTCCACTACTAAACCATCCCCAAGCACCTCATCCACCCGTCTTTTAAATCCCTCCAGGTATGGCAACTCCACCACTTCCCTGGGCAGCCTCTGCCAGTGCCCAGGAACCCTTTCAGTGAAGAAATTTTTCCTAATATCCAATCTAAACCACCCTTGGAACAACTTGAGGGTGTTTCCTCTCAACCTATCTCTTGTTACTTTGGAGAGACCAGCAGCCACCGCACTACAACCTCCTTTCAGGCAGTCGTAAAGAGCAATGAGGTCTCCCCTCAGCCTCCTTTTCTCCAGGCTAAGCAACCCCAGGTCACTCGGTCGCTCCTCGTAACACTTGCTCTCCAGCCCCTTCCCCAGCTTTGTTGCCCTTCGCTGGACACACTCCCAATGCCTCAATGTCCTTCTTGCAGTGAGGGCCCACTTGTGATAACGTGCTGATGTCCTGTGAGGTGGAGGTGTGGTGAACAGTGGTGTTTGGGCAAGTTTTCCACGAGTGCCCTGGCATTTTTCCACTGGGACAAGGCCCTGTGGAGTGAGGCAGCCCGCGGGCCATTACCTCCAGGGCTGGGAAGCTGAGAATGACCAAGGAAGCGCAGGCAGTGGTGTCATCTCCTTTGGTATAGGACAGATCCACGCCTCCCACTCGCTCCAGTCCTGTGAAGTCGGGATCCTTCTGCCACTCCTCGGTGTCCTCTTCCACTACGCTGGCTCTTAACTGGGTCTGCTCTCTGGGGAAGAGACTGTGCTGGCACCAGGCCACTTCACCCCACACCAGGCTTGGGATGAGCCCATGGACCCAGCTCCAGGGGATCTCAACACTTGTGCGGATGCATGAACCCTGCTGCTTTCCTCAGAAATTTAAGATAGAAAAAAACGTAAAATCATAGAATACATAGGGTTGGAAAGGACATTAAAGACCAGCTAGTTCCAACCCCCCTGCCACAGGTAGGGCCATTTAAATATTTAAATAGAATAGACATTTTAAATGGAAAAAAATATATCTTTGTATCCTAATTTCCCACTTGTTTTCTAGTAATAAAGGCCATTCAGGTTTTTAAAAGCCTTTTTTCTTATAAGACACAGGTAAGGTACTGTGCAATTCAACACATTAAGTTTAACAAGGGCAAGTGACAGATTTTGCAACTGCAACACAGCAACCCTGGATGTCCATACAGACTGGAGAGCAAGAGGCTGGAGAGCAGTCCTGCGGAAAGGGATCTGGGCGTTCTGGGCAAATTGAACATGAACCAGCAGTGCCCTGGCAGCCAGGAGGGCCAACCGTGTCTTGGGGTGCTTTGGTTGTTGCGACCCAAGTGCAGGACTCAGCACTGAGCCCTGTTGAACCCCATCCCATTGGCATCAGCCCATGGATCCAGCCTGTCCTGATCCCTCTGCAGAGCCTCCCTGCTCTCCAGCCCTTGGACCCGGTCTGGCCAGGTTCCTCACAGCCTCCAGCCCTTGGACCCAGCCTGGCCAGGTTCCTCACAGCCTCCAGCTCTCAGCCTCAGCTTGGGCAAGCCCCTCCTGCTCTCCAGCCGACAGACCCTCAGAGCCCGCAGCCCATAGACCCAGCCTTGCCGTGTTTTCAGAGACCTCAAAGCCCATGGACCCAGCCTGGCCAGGTCCCTCAGACCCCTTCAGCCCCTGCATCCAGCCCGGCCAGGCCCCTCCTGGTCACCAACCCTTGGACCCAGCCTGGCCAGGTTCCTTATAGCCTCCAGCCCTTGGACCCAGCCTGGCCAGGTCCCTCAGCGCCTCCAGCCCTTGGACCCTAGCCTGGCCAGGTCCCTTATAGCCTCCCGCCCTTGGACCCAGCCTGGCTAGGTTCCTTATAGCCTCCAGCCCTTGGACCCAGCCTGGCCAGGTCCCTCAGCGCCTCCAGCCCTTGGACGCCGCCTCAGGTTCCTCAGAGACTCCAGACCACGCACCGAGCCTAACCCGGTCCCTCAGACCCCTCCAGCCCCTCCATACAGCCCGGCCAGGCCCCTCCTGCTCTCCCTCTCACGGTCCCGGCCCGGCCAGGCCCCTCCTGCTCTCCCTCCCACGGTCCCGGCCCGGCCAGGCCCCTCCTGCTCTCCCTCCCACCGCCCAGCCCGGCCAGGCCCGCTTCCTCCCGCCCCCCGGCCCGCTCCCCGCCGTTACCGTTCCCACCCCCTCAGGGTGCCGCGCTGAACCCGCCCCGCCATGGCCCCGGTGTCCCCCCCTTTTCTGCCCCCCCCCCGCTCCCGCGTTCCGCCGCGACCGTTCCGGGCAGGAGGCGCAAGGAGCGAAAAACCAGCTTTATTGAGAAAAAAGCTGCGGGAAAGGGGGCTTTGCTCCGGGAATAAGGCAGCAGCGAGCACCGGGGCTCGGGCAGTTGTGGTTGGGCCTTGATCCAGAGCGATCCGGTGTCCAGAGAAAGGGAGGGTGGAGAAAAACACACCTTCCAAAGCTTTAAGGAGTGATGCTTTGTTATAAAAATCCTTCAGCAGGGTTGGCAGTGCTTGGGTAGGGAGTTTGAGGCTTTTTTTTTTTTTGTCTGGGTGTTTGCTTGCTTGGTTTGTTTTGTTTGGGATTTTTCTTTTTTTTTTTTTTTCTTTTTTAAAATGATGCCTTTAAAAGAATCTTTAAAAGAATCTGTGTCTACACCGAGCTTTCTGCTTCTCCAGCCTCTTCTGCTGCATCAAAGCACCTCATCTTTGCACCACTGTTTTAGTACCAAGGTTAATTAAAAGAAAAAAAAAAACAAACCCCGAACAAATCTCAAAACCAAGGCCCTGAGCTTCCACTCTCATGGACACCATGTGTCTGCGGCACTAAAATCCCCCAGGCGTGAGGGAAAAGCAGAAACACAAGCCGTGGTAGTGATCCTAGGCTTCCTTGTGCTCCCTTTTGAAGAGAGCGGCTGCTTTCCAGGTAGCAATAACCTGAGAGAGAAAAATCTCATCTGGTAACGTCTCTTCCAGCTCTGCAGCTAACTCTGCGTCTTTTGTTTCGATTTCTGGAAGGAACCATTCCTTCAGTCTGGAAAACAAAGGACAACAGTAGTATTAATAGCCTGTGTACAGCAAACTACAAAAGCCACTCTATTTTGTGTGGCAGGAAGGCCCCACCAGGGTTTCAATCTGTGTATTTTGTAACGAGAGGTATTAAACAGACAGACAGACGGAGGTTAAAGGTCCCAGGGATGGGAGCCTACAGGTCAGAACCAAACAGTTAGGGCCAAGCGGTGTGTGTGGAAAGCTGGTTGTGCTCCTCTAAGTGACTGCAGAAGTACTTGTGTTCATCTTTAGCACTCGTGAAAAGCAGCTCCTGGTATATTCCAGCAGTGTTCCCAAAATAGCTGGTGTAAGATGCAGAGGAGTCATACACGCCAGATACAGTGTGTCTTAAAACTATTTGCATAGTCTTACTGTTGCTGGTTGTGCTTCGTGTCCAGCGGGGCAGGCATCTGCCAAGTGAACCCTTTCCATCATATGCATTTTCAGAGGCAGAGAAGCTTAAGTTACTAACTGTGGGTTGGTTTGGGCTGCATAAACCTGTTACCTCCAGTTGGTTTTGAATTCATGCACAGCTCGGACATGTCTCAGCTTCAGGGTGATCATCTCATGGAGCTCCTGCAGGAAGGTTTCCAGCCTTGAGTGGACAAAGAATGTGTTGAGGAGTTTGGCAGTCTCTGGACTGAGCTCCTCTTTGTAGGCTGGGTCGACATCTTCAAAAGGTTCCTAAAAATGCAGTGAAGGGAGAAAAAAAACAACCAACCATGTGCATTTGAGCACCTTCCTTTAGAGAAAAGGGAGCAGCTGGTTAGATACTGGAGTTACCAGAGTACCTTACCCTTTTAAGGCGCAGGAGCTGCTCAGATTTGCGGGTAGAGAGAAGTTGCCATAGGGCTATACTGTGCTTTAGGTGGCATCGTTTAAAGGCCTGAAAGAAAAACACGTCTATGGAGTGAAATGGGATGCAAGGGATGTATTTAGGAACCTGTCCATGCTCTGCCCTACCCATACGGGTCAAAACTGCAGAAGAGCAGAGTTCATCAGGGAGGTCACCGAACCCTTTTAACCTCGGGGTAGAAGCCCATCTGCAAATTCTCTCTCCCGCCTCCCCAATTTGCCTTCAATGATCCATCATTTTGGTAAGAAAGAGAGTGGGAAAGTGATAGTGCTATGTCACACATACTTGTCATAACACAGTGCTTTGGCCCTTGTCAGTGAAGGGCTTCTGTTCACATATCATTAGGAGATAAAACCTTCCTATGTCACCACTTTTGAGAAGTAAAAGCAAGTAAAGGCAAGCCAGTGTCACTGAGAGTGGACTCAAAAGTTCTCGCTTTTCTCAGTTTTAGCATTGCCATTAATTATTGGGAATTGTCCATCCTGGTGCTGAGAGAAGAGTTTGGCTCTGCAGAGGAGTCAACATTTGCCACATCCCTGACCTTTCAGTAGGGTTTAGCAAGAACCTGCTGAGCATCACGAACTATTAGATGCTCCCACCTTGCAATCACTGGTTGCAGGAAAAGTGAAAATTGTTTACCACCTACTCTTGGATATGGCAAGGAGGGAATTGTATCACATCCTTTTCAAGTTGAACTTTTGCTGAGCTTGGAGACCAGGCTGGCTGGATTTAGTATAAACCAGTGCAAGTATTATCCCAAACGAATAAGAGCTTTGCTCTCAGGACTCACGTGTAGTACATGAGGGTTTGTCTGATCACCCATGTGCAGAACTTTTTCTATGTATTCAGTCAGAAGCATTTCGGCATTCTCTCCAGCCATGGCCAGGAATCCCAAGGCAATTTCAGAGACGGACAGAGCATCACAGACATCGCTGTAAGACTGTAGTTCCCCACTGATCATGTTCATCACAGAACTGGGAAGAGCACTCTGAAAATAATGAAGTCAAAGGTAATATTAGTTTAGAGTCATTGCTTATTGCTGCTCAAGTTGCTAAAGCCACGGAAAATGGCAGAGCCCCAGATCTAGGAAACTGAAAAGGCTTTACTTTGTAAATCCTGACTGACGGTCCTGACTGACTGACCAAAGAAGGCCAGTTTGGACATATTTCAGGCATGCCAAGAGATTAGTGGATGAGCTTTCAGAGCAGATGAACAAGGCAAGTGACAGAAGACAAGCCTGATGTTTCTTGGGATGCCAGGGGTCTCATGCCTTCCCTGTTTCCTCCAGTGCAGAAACCCACCTGATGCAGCTTACTCCTGACATCCTTAAGCAGCTGTTCATAATTCCGATCACATCTGTACACAAGGGTAGGTATTCCCTGTCAGGAGAGAAACCCACAATTGTGAAGCTTTTGTAACACTGCTAACCCTGCTACAGAGCATGCCTGGCTGCAGCAATCGCTGCAGGGCTCCAACTTCAACCAAGAACTTGTCTGCAGAAAATGTAGCCTTCTCCTACCGTTAGGTTGATGAGTGGTTTCCCCTGCAGGAACTTGCTGATGAGTTGCTGCTGGATCTTCTCCAGATCAAAGTCCTGGAGCATCTCCCCTCCCTTCTCCATGCTGTACTGGCAGTTGGACAGGATCAGAGGAATCAGGTCCTTCTCAACGTCATAACTGATCAAGTGCAGATCAGCCACTTCTGACGGACTGATCAAGTACCTGCAGAAGGGAAAACAGTCACCAGGTAGAGCAAGAAGCATTCATGAAGCCAGAAAAGCAGATTGTGTGGTAGCAGATAATAAAACAGAGCCCCCCCCCCCCCTCAAAAAAAAAGTCCTAGCTGGACATACCTATCATCTTCCTTGATGTGTTTCTTCACTGAGTAGATAAAGTCATTGTGCAGACTAATGAGATAGCTGGTTAAGGCTGTGGAGCTGAGGCCCAGTCCCTGTCGACGTGGCAGAAGGACCTCAAGCTTGCTGTCAAGGGTCAGGTCAGCATCACAGTAGCCTTTAGGAAGATTAATATCCCCTAAAATAAAAGGAAGAGAAGACTCCTTGAGGTAGCTCAGAGCAAGCCCACGAAGAGCAAGCCTCTCCTGATCTGACCCAGGTCAGCAGAAAGTATAGAACCTGAAAAAAGCAGCACTCTTTCCATTATGTTTAAGTGCTAAAGGAAGCAAGTTCAGGTGAGAATACTGCAAGAGGGAAACAAATTCTTCCATTTGCTCATAGATCTTCTTAAGCCTTTAATGGCCAAAAGTCAGTTTTGAGGATGTGCCTCAGCATCGCTGATGGGAGGAACTTGAACTCAGCAAGGGTAGTTGTAGAGGAATGTGGGAAAATAAGGGGAGAATGGCAAGGAGGATTGTAAACATGCTCAAGTGACTTGCAGCTGGGTGTAGAAAAACACATCTACTAATTGTTGTTTAGTTCTGTGTGCTTGACAAGTAGAACTTCTGTGTTTAGATAACATAGGCCTGTGATAAACTCAAGGCACCCTAGCAAACATCCTTGAGATTCCTGCCTCACTGGGAAAGATCACAGCATGGTGGAAAATTAGACCTGTGTGAATCGTAGCTATACAGGCAAACCCAGCAGGTTTATAAACACACTCTAGAAGTTCCTGCGCATGTGCCTCTGCCTGGGTGCTGCTACAGAGATCCTCCAGTTCACCAGGCAACAAAAATGTATTCACTCTGCATTTCACTCATGGTCTGTGGTTGTTCCTGCTTCCATCCCCTCTCACAGGAGTGCTGGGAAAGAAAGGTACTCACTGTTGGTGTCCAGCGAGCTTCTCAGCTTGTTCCAAACAGACAGAAACACTTTCACCCTCCCCTGTAACAGGTCCCTCATCACATCTGGGGAATAATAGAAATAACAAATCCTCAAAATCCTTCCACGGGCAACACCATGAAACACCATAATATAAGAATTTTCAAAGCAAGCCACTGAACTCTAGGGAACTGCTCAAACAGATCAAAGGAGACTAAACGAACATTAAACAGTTTTCTAATGGTTTCATTTGCTCTGTTTGTTTCTATTCTTCCATTATTGTCTGCTACTGGCCCAGTCTACAAGGCTGGATGGATCCATGGTCTGATTCTGCATGACCTTTACGTACTTAAAAACATAAGTAATTGTACTTCAGTACAACTGAAGGAGTTGCCACAGAACATCTGTAAGGTGCTCATGAATGGAAGGGAAGGACACCTGTTCTACCTTTTAGGTAGCCCGTACCCTAAGGCAAAGCTTAAAAACCAACATACCCACTGCTGCATTCAGGGATTTATCTTGCCTATCTGAGCAGAATCTCCACCCCTTATGAACAATCCTCCTGTCCTTAATTCTCTTTAAGGTCACCTGATGAGTTTTCCAAGCATAACTCCAAGGGTTAAGGTCTCTAATTCATTTGGATGAGCATTAAAAGGAAAACATGAGAGCTTAAGATTGCAAGCTCAAGAGAAGTTTCCATCTTCATTTTCAGCTGGACTAACCAGCCCTTTTTGGTTTTACTAATTACAGTCTTGGCAGATGATTCTCACCTGAGAAGGGTTCGTTGAGGAATTCTCTGATCGAGCAGTGCTTGACTTCAGCAGTGTTCTGAAATTGCCTCACCAAGTCTCTCTGGAGAGCCAGAATCTCTGGTAAGAATTTAACCAGCCTCAGCTCTGTTTCCTGAAAGATGAAAGGGGGTTATGAGTAAGATTGTTCTTGGACAAACCAGTTTTGAATACTTATATGGAATTACTTTTTAACTGTTTTAAAAGAAAAAATATTTTACATGGGCAGTTCTCAAGATTGTAGAAAGTCATGAGAAGAAAGACACTGTCTACTCAAATAGTGGTTTAATCCTGGACAACTGGCTCTAGGGACCCACCTGAGCAGGGGGCTGGCCCTCAAGACAACCCCTCCAACCTCAAGCAGGCTGTGATTCTGTGAGCTGATCTCTGAACAGTGCAGTCTCTCATCCCTGTGTCACACCCACCTTCTGCAGAAATTTCCAAAGGAGAGGAACAGTGTCCTTGGCATTCTTTTGTTGGACTACATGGCCCAGGTTCTCCACCGAAATCCTCTTTCGGCAGCTCCACATCTTGGAATGATGTATGTGACTGTCCTTTGGCAGCTGGGACAGGAAAGTGGCTGGGTCACCATACACTATTTTCACTATAGGATTGGAAAAAATTCTCTCATCCTCTTGTATTTGTCTGTTTAACTGCAGAAGTTTTTTATCCAAGTCCTGCATAAAAAAAAAAGAAAAAGAAATTATGTCAGAATTAGCAGTGACCTACCATGTCAAACCTCCCCAATAGCTTGATGGCCAATTGACACAACTAATTGTCAAAGCAGAAGATGAGCTCCAGCATACAAACACATCTTGTGAGACAGCTGTTTATACCATAAAGTTATGCTTTGTTCTTCTGCTCATCCAGCTTACAGGTCTTCCATTCTTGAGGTGATGGGGCGGGGGAAGGCAGGTGGGGTGCATTTGGGGCAACCATATGCTCACTTGGACAGAAATTTTCAACCGACCTAAGACATGCCTGTTTTTCCAGCAATACACAACCATCATAGCACAGCTCTAGTCTCAGATCCTCATTTCCACAGGTAGAATAAATTGATTGACCCTCACAAATTAAATATAACCTGTAGCTGTGTCATAGATGGCTTGGCTTTAGGAAGAGCTGGGTGAAAAGTGTTGCACAGATATTACAGCATGTCGGATTTCCAAGTAAGTGAATTTGAACTGCTTAGCTACTGAAATTTTATACAGCAAATTTCTCACCTTCAATACAGGATCAATAATTGTTCCTGCAACAATTTCTTCCCATCTGTTTCTCATCCGTTTGGTGGAGAGCACATCATCAAACTGACCTTGCCCTGCGACAGCAATATTTAGTCTCTTAGATTTGCAATATTTCAGTTAGAAGACAACACAGATACCCTAAGCTTCCAGATGGGACATCCTTGCAAGTTAGCATGATGAGCCAAAAGCAATTATAGAGGCCCTAGAAGCTACACAAGTATCTCAGTCTAGCTGGGGAGTCTTGTCTGAAATAGCACACAGTGACTGCAGGTTTTCAGAAGCTTTCAGTCCAGTCATTCATTGGAATGATGTGGACATTTATCCAACTCATTCATAATCCCAGAAAGGTTAAACAAGTTGTCCAAGGTCAGACCATGATCAAGGACAGATCAAACAACAGAGCTTGGTGCTGTCACACTAAAATTACGCCTGTTACATACAAATCCCTCTATAACACAATGACTTATGACTGAACTCAAGATTCTATCACAAACTATACTCTGCCAACCCTTTTCTACCCAATAGATTCTTGGTAGGCATTTAGAAGGCAGTATAGTATATAGATAATACATCGCACAAGCTACTGTGCTTTGGGTAGTTCCTCTGCTTGTAGGTTGAAAGCTCTGTCAACAGGTCATGAGGTTATTTATTCAATAATTCGTCTTCAGAATTATGCACCAAACCTTGCAAACTCCACATACTTGACCAAAAGATAAGTAAACAGCCAAAAATCCTCCACCCTCTACTGCAAGAAAAAAGCCTCAAATGTCTAGATCTTCCTTATCAGCTCAGCTACTGCCTGTTGTAAATGGTCTGTTAGCAAAGAAGCAGCAGTTATTTATCTCTTAAATTCTGATACAGCTTGCAGATGTGCTGGGGTGGGTAGTTTTCCTTACCCTGGCCTAGGTGCTGATGGGTGTCCTTAAGGAGGCTGCTGAGGACAAGATGAACGATGTTGATAGTCTCATCCACACTCTTTCCCAAAATTTTTGTCAGCTGTGCCAAGTCCTCCTGAATATGCTCCTGCAGGAAACTCACAGGGTCGCCTACCGGTGGCTTGATAATCCTTTGAAATGACTAAAGAGCAACAAAAGGCAAGAATGAGCATAGCCAATACTATCCAATTCAAGCACGAGGCATGAGCGACAGTCTCACCAGAAAGACAACTCTGTCCCATAGGATTCCTACCACTTGAACATATGAAGGCAGGTATGTGTGCATCCATGTGCATAAAGGAACAAAAATCACTCCTGGGCAAGGAGAGAAGTGAATTTAGGTCTTGCATCTTGAAAGACTGCCCCAGTTACTTGGCAATATGATGAGAAGGACCAGCCTCATACAAACGTTCACTACATTTCATGTGGCCACTTGGAACTACTACTGGAAAATACCTGAGGATGTCTTGTAGCTCCCAACAACATTGACAAATGTGTGAGCAAGCGTATTGGCGTGAAGACAGCTGGAGTCATGGGCCGATCAGGTACTCCCATTGCTCTTCTGTG
Organism: Phaenicophaeus curvirostris; assembly: GCF_032191515.1. NCBI lineage: Eukaryota > Metazoa > Chordata > Aves > Cuculiformes > Cuculidae > Phaenicophaeus > Phaenicophaeus curvirostris. Next base: position 8,617,499 of record NC_091410.1, on the reverse strand, counting down.
TTGCAGGTCTCCAAGAATATGGCCAGTTTGAGTTCTGTCTCCGGTATTCCTGTTGGAAAGTGTGTATATATAGTATTTTTTTTTGCCTTGACAAAAACACACAAGAGAGGTCTTCAATACCCAGTGATGTTGTTTTGACCCGTAAGTTCTTAAAAAGCCACAGAAGCTGCCAATTAGAAGTGCTACAGGGGAATGAGGATTTCCAGTAAGTTTTGTGCATCAATAGCCCAATTTGTTCGGTTTTGCTGGCTCTTTACTCTTCTCTGGACATCTCTTCCTAATACCTTTTCTATGAAAGTGGCAAAGTCCAGCCCTGTAGGGCTCTGCTGGATAGACAAGAAGCCACTGCTTTCAGAACCAATAACTTTAACATTCTTACACAAGGGTTGCAAGTGCTAATCCAGAGAATCAAGGAGGATGGAGCATAAATCAGGTACCAGAGCACTGGTAGAAGTTCTTCAATCACGTTGATCCACTTACCAAAATGTTGATTATTACTAACTTGGTGTAGAACCACACAGCCTACACCAGCCCTGGAGGATCAGGGAGATGGAAAATCTTAATTCAGCATCTTGAGAAGATCTCATGTTAAGGCAGTTTCTGCAAAGTCGGAGTTATACCAGCACTCCCACCAGCTGAGCTTCTTCCCCTCAGAGGCCCATGTGTGCGTTAACAGGGAATCCCACGTGCCACCTTTCAGGTAACAGCATGAAGTTGTTGCTGCCTTTTGCCCTGAAAGGATGACTTAGTGCTGAAAAAGATTAATGAATCAAAGCATACTGGAATTGTTGAAAGTTAGGCAGTGCTTTATGATCTTCCCCTCCAACCAGGGCACGACACTCGATACAGCGGCTAATTTCCATGGGTCCTCCACACTAGCAAAAAGCAAAATGAGAACACTGAAATCCAGAGTAAAAGCTTCTCCAGCAGAGAAATAGAATGAAACAGAAATCCAAGCTGTAACTGTTTAATTCAAGAACGGCTATATGCAGGGCAAAGGGCCTCTGCCTCTCGTTCCTAGATTTATGGTATTATGTTAGAGCTATTCTAAATTTTATGTTACAAATTATTAGTCATGTAGAGAAATTAGAAAATTAACTGCAGTGCAATAGAACATAAAAACTAGAAAAATAAAATAACAGTTCATTTTGAAAACACCACCTGCTTAGTCACCCACCTATCTCAAAGTCTTACCTCTCCTACAAGGCAGGGGTGGCCATTTGGACATGCTGTCAAGAAAGAAACAAACAAGACAGTATTACAAAACTGACGTTTATAAAGCCTCTGTTATTTCCTTTCACAGGGACCATCATCTGGGAGCAAGAAACATACTTCAAGACCTAAACAAAAGCATTGACTGCCCCAAAGCTCAAAGGAGCAAGAAACTTATGTAGGAACCAGAGGAAGTTTTCGGTGCTTCTGTCTTTGAGAAACAAGGAATGGAAGCCTGAAAGATTCTGCTGCTGAGTACCAAATGAAAACGTTCCCACCTCTGGATTTTCAATCTGCATAAGATCCTACTGTGGAAAACAGAGAACTCAAAGCTGGTCAGGGAAGTGGCAAAGTGCTCCTCTTATGCCCACACCATTTGAACATTCCAGAATCATAGAATGGTTTGAGTTGGAGGGGACCTTAAAGATCATCCAGTTCCAACACCCTTGCTATGGGCTGGGACACCTTCCACTTGGACACCTCCAGGGAGGTGGCAGCCACAACTTCCAGCTTTGTAAACAGCCATAAGCTGAAGACTAAAGCAGAAGCTCAATGCACTCTGGTGCATTACACATATAAGCCATAGCTACAAATCTTAATTTACAAAGCATAACTCGTGCTGAGAAGGAACATATCTGTCCTTACGTCTGGAACAGTTTCATTGAAAACCCAAGGATTTTCCTTCAGTTTTTCACAGCCAGTGAAGAGCACTTACTGTACCACCACATATTGCTTGTTGCTGCCCAGGTCCTCGCCTCAGCAATTATATCTTGCGGCATTGTAGGCAGAAAAGCACGCTAAGGAGGAAAAACAAAAAATGTGACCAGTAAATATATAAATCAGTTCTTTCCTGTAGAGGTCGCTTGATTTGTGATTTGTATTTATTTGAATCTTTATTATGGGGAACAAGAGATATCTGAAAGCAGAGGTCAGGCAGCTGATGTGCATGCGCATTTTTAAATTCTACCATTGAGAATCTACTCTTAAGAGCCATCAATATTGTTAAGCCTCGCATGTGCACTCTAGACACTCTCTAGACATTGGATTCCACTTGGGGTGGTACCCTGGTGTGTACCAGCACACTTCCAAATGCCTTGGATGGCTAGGAGCAGCAGGGCAGCAGATCCCACTGACCCGACTCAGCCTAGGGCTGCATGAGCCATTATCCTCTAGAGCTCCACAGCAGGACTAGCCAGCTGCTTTCAGACCTGTTCACTCAAATATCAGCAAAAGTATTTGCCTGATCCTGCTAAGGACACAGAGGTACCTTAAAAAGGTACCAGCCCAGAGCTTGTTGTAGTGCTAATTAATCCCAGTGATACTGAAATAATCATGCATCAGTAATTCACAGCCAAAGCAATAAGGTAGTGCTTTTGATGTTAAGAAAGGTTAGGTCAGAGAGGATCCAGCAGATATACGAAAGAATTAGCAATATGCTGAATTGCCATCTGAGTTAAATGTCTTTACCTCCATGATGGATGGATGGAATGCCAGATTCCTCAGGGGGTTCAGGATGGGGTTCTGCCCACACAGAAGGACAGCTGTGGTGTGAACAGCCATTTCAATGTGTGCTCTGTTGTAGCGGAAGCTTTTGGGATCCACTTTCAGAGATGGCACTTCATTAAGCACAAGAGAAGACGCGAACTCCTGCACGTATGTATGATTCAGGACTTGGGAGTTTCGGATGAACTCAGTCATAAATTCTGTTTGCTGAAAGCACATATTTAAAAGAAATAAAACCAGCATGATATTGGCCACCAAACCAAAGAGAATTATCAGCTGCTTCCCATGCTGTGTTGCCCCTACTTTCAAAACACTTCCAGTCTGCTCAGATCAGGACAAAACCGTGTATTTGGGGCAGAAGAACAAAGAGCTCTTCCACCAATGATCCAAATCTTAGTCATCCTTATCAATGAAGCATGTTTGTCATGAGTGTCCAAAGTGAATTATCTTACCTGCTGTTTGGGATGAAGATTTGAGTCACTAACTCCATACAGGGCAGTGACCTCTCTGAAAATAGCCAGGAGCAGATGGACACATTGTACAGCAGAGGAGCTGCGAGATGTCTAGAAAAGAAGAAAAGATGATATGGCAGAGAAGATATAGCTGTCACAGCTAAGTCTGATAACATTTCTGCTGGTTACTGGATTTGCAGGCTTCAGCGGGTCTGTGGTAAAACTCTCCACACACAAAGGGGGATAGTGCAGAAATGGCTGATCAAGCCATAAATAAATGAATAATCCAACAGAACTCAAGCTGATTGAGGGTTTTACATCAGAAAGCTGTCAAGAACTTCACTCTTCTAACATCCAGTCAGAATTGCAATCTTACTAGGCAGCAACTTGTACACACCTGCCTTCAAATCAAACCAATACAGAAATGAAAAAGAAATCACAGCCAGTGTGTGATAGACGATAAAGAGACTTTCAAAGCCACATCATTTGCAAACTGATTCCTGAAGATTTTCATATACAAGATGCATATTGGAAAAAAGGTTACGATTACACAGAAATCACATGTTTGGATTTTGCGTGGCAGGACACAAAGCTGCATAGATAAGGGCAGGCAGGGAGGGGACACAAAGCTTCTTTGATTATCTGCCTGCCCTCCAGTTGGTTGGCTACAAGGTGCCTGTATTGCTTACTGTAAAAGAAGCTGCTGCTTTAAATTATGAGGAGAGTAAAGCAAGAGGAGGCAACCAACAGATATAACCTCAGAGTTACATACACTAGAACACAAACAAGAAAGTAAAGCATAATCCATAGTAACTTTCAAGGAAAGGCAACCCAGATATCTCTACTGGAAGAGATGCTGCCAAGAGGAACACACAAAGCTTAAACACAGGCCATCCAGAATCCACAATAGGATTATGGTGAGAAGAGTGTGCCCTACCTTCTCGGCCTCCAGGAGACCCTCAGCCTTACACTCTATCATGGCTTTCCCCACAGCATCACGCAGGACTCTGTAATTCTCACCACATGCCAGGTAATGATCGATGTGATTAGGCTGGCCATTCTGCACCTTCAAAGGGAAAAGCCCAGGGTGAGCACTGTGGACATTAACAAGACAGCATCTCTTCTTCCTCCCAAGAACTGGGGCATCTCAGCCTTTGCAAAGAGGCGGGATGCAGGCAGAGCAACCCATGTGGCCTCACTGCTGTAAGAGACTCCGACACAGAGCAAGGATAAGTCACCTTCACAACCACTCCCACTGTGACGAGTCCCCCAGAGCCACGCAACAGCAGAAACACCCCAAAGAAGTACAGACTGAAGACTAAGAGGAGACCAGAGCCATCTCCAAGGAAACACCCCTTCCTTACCTGTCTCAGCACTTCCACTGGGAACACCCAGTTGAACTCTTCCTCTGTGGCAAGCTTCTGAGCAAATTCCATCCCATACTGACTAGCAATCTTCCGGACTAGGTAAACACGATGCCAGTCATTCTTGGCGAGGCCACAGAACCTCCTCACGTTTGCCAGGTAATGCTGCTTCCCCTCTAAATGGTCTTGCTCTGGAGTGGAAAAAAGAAGGAAAAAAAAAAAAAAAGACAAAATCACATCCTGCCTCTGTCTGCACAAGCTGCAGCACCAAGCTGTTTTACTAATACTGACTGATTACACAGGAGCACTTGAGAGTCCTCTCTTCCTCAGCAGCTTATCTAGAGTCTTTCCTCAGCTGGATTTCAGACAAAGACCCATTTCCTCCACAAGGATGACATATCCTACTCCTGATTCCTTCTCTCAGGGACGAGTTTCCCCATTTACTGGTAGTTCTTTCTCAGAGCTCTTCCATCCTGGTCAAAAATGGCTTTCCATTGTCTCAGCTGCCAAGGTGATGGTGCCCCCCGAGAACAATTCCTGGGATGCATTTCAGTAGACTGACATCCTCGATGCAAGGGCTGGATGCTCAAGTCTCTTGGAATTAGATACACTACTGCATTTTGATGCTTCAAGGACTGTGCAAGTATCTAAGATTCTCCACACACCATTCTCCTTTACTGGGTCAGCAAATCAGCTCAAAACTTCTTTTACTTCTTTTTTAAGTATCTCTTTGTCCTTTTTAACTATGCTGAACTCTTATTCATATAAAATATATAAGCCTTATAGTGGTCATGTATCTGAAGCATCTTTTATACTTTATTCATTTATTCATTAAAGTTCAGTTTAATTGGTCCTACATAAAATTTTATTGTTAGCATCTGGAAGATAAAATAAATCTCCTTCCAAAGGCACAACTCCTGCGTAACTACACCCTAGGGGCTTGGCACAGCCTTGCTACTGGGTACAGAGCTCTTCTAGTACATGGTAAAGGGAAGAAATAATGACTGACACTCCTAATGAAGGAGGAAAAAAACCACAATATACTTGTTCTTGGCCATGCATCAAAACAAGTTCTAGCACAGCACAGGTTCACTGACTGTGTCCAGCCCGTCTCCCATTGTGACTTTGCTCTGTATACAGTTATTTCCATTTGACAGCAGAATAATTAGACTTACGTTTGTGCTCATGCAAGTCAAACAGCACCTCTGCAGCCTTATTCAGGTACAAGCGAACCTTGGCTACTGCCTGCAAATAGTCAACGGACGACTCCTGAGGCGGTTCTTGATTGTTCTTTGGGAGATAGTTGTCTGGAAAGCCTCTGTCTTTAGGCAGACAGTTTGCATGCTCATATTCAATGCTGCCCTCAGACTTTTCACACAGAGAATCCTAAAGATAGGCCAGAATACTGCATGAGTGGCAGAACCACTTAAATAAGAAGTCCTGTTCGTTGGTACTTTGTCCAGCTCTTACCTCTAAGCAATTGACAAAAAGCAAGTAGAGTTCTTTTTTATCCTTTTTCTCTAGGATCTTGTTGTGCTCTACCAGCAACAGGTAGTCTTGTACATCATTTTTCACTTCATTGAAGCTACAGGAGAAAGAAACCACAACTGCGATACTGATGGCTACTATACATGTTCTAAATCATGATCAAACTCCTAGTTATGGCTCTGTGAGAGGAGGGGGTCACTCTGGATCCATCCAGAAGATGGAAAAGCAATTGTGCCATGTTTGTTTTGCCAGATGTCATCTAGCTTCCCAGTCTGAGCTAGGCTTCTGTCATCAACAATGCTAAATTAGAAATGCTAAGGCACAAGTCATCTGATCTATTTTAAACACCTGATTGAGGAGATGATCACACTTTAAAATGTTTTCTGTCCACTGGCTCCAAAGGGAGGCTGGAAGACCTAGTGTGAATGGAGGTCTGCGTGAGAGTAAAAAGGATCACTCTTGATTTAATGTCTGTGGATGACAAGTATTGCTTTGCTGAGCTAGAGAACATCAATTAGTCAGCTCCCGTTACATTACTTAAGCCACTCACTTTCAGCACAGGTTTAGGTTAAGAATGGCTAGGTAAACCTTGGCACAGACTGATCAGATACTTCAACACAAGCTACATGCAAGCCAGCCAAGCTGCATAACTCAAACAAAGGCACAGGGTAAATTTCTCTGTAATGATTCATATTTAATGAACAGCAAGGAAGTGAGGAGATCAGATTGGTTTGATGAGGTCATGAAAAATAAAATTGAACCACCCTTCAAGTAACACCCATCTGACTCTGCTCACCTGTACTTCAAGAGGAGCTTCAGCACTACAGAGCGGACAATGGGAATTTCATCCACTTCATCATTAAATGGGGACAGAAATTTTGTGCAGACAGTAGGGTGATCTGTGGAGATAAGAAAAAGACAGGTGAGAGGAAGTGGCAAGAGAATCATCTCCACGTGGCTGAGTGTCAGGATGAAGGGAGCTCACCTGAACTTCTGTGAACAAACAGCAGATTAAGGAGCTCTTGGATCACCTGTGGCTCAGGAGGTTCATTGTCCTTGAAGCTCATGGTAGTGACCACATCTATGAAGAAATTATTGCATCTTTGCCGGAACAGGGCATTTCTTTCTATGGCATTGCTGGGGAAAGGGTAAAAATATCAGGACAATGTTCAAATACTGAACCATTTAAAGAACACGTGAAGTTAAGCAAATAGGCAGAAGTCAGCAAGGTAACACACATTTCCAGCTCTCCAAAAGGCTGCACTTGTGCAACACTTCAGTAATATCATCTGCAAAGGCTGTATCCCATTGACAACTAAGATCACAAGTGGCAAAATGATGCCAGACAGCAAAAAAATCTCAGTAAATGTAAGTTATCACACAGCAATCCAAGATGACAAGCAGTTCCCTTGTCCAATTCAGCCACTGACAGTGCTTTAGGTTTACAGGGCTTTGTAACTACAGTTTTCCTACAGGGCCAAGGTGACTTCCTTCCATCTTTTGTAACAATAAAATGGACAGGAACTGTTCTAGTTCCAGAACAAGCAGAGCAGAGTTCCCTCCACCCATTCTACCCACATTGACAACTTCAGAGCTGGGAATCAGAATTTCCTCATACAACCAGCCCCACTGCAAAGCTTCCTACTTCGAGAGGGTTGAGTACCTGATCTCCTCAGAGACAGTTAAATTAACATCACTGATGGCAACTTTGCAGTATGGACAATGCATATGTGCTGGTATTAGCCATGTTCTGATGCACTTCAGACAGAACACATGGGAGCAAAGCAGGCAGACTGGATCCTTTGGCTCTTTTTGGCAGATTGGACACGGCCTCAGACCATATCTGTAATTCAGAAACAACAATGAATACAATTGCTTCAGTGCTGTCTTACTAAAAGCCTTTAATAAGAAGTTAATCTGCAACGAGACAAAGAACAGATAATGTAAAACCTGTTGGTTAAGCACTTGTCTTTAGGGTGCAGAATAAAATGGAAGTTACTGCTCTTAGTTTGGCTTTCATTATATTTTATGCAGCACTGCCTTATCCCCAGAAATATGCTGGCAACACAGGCGATATTCCTACTAGACCCTGTGACTTGTCTCAGTGTCACTACCTGCAGATCCTGTTGCTGACTTCATCCTTACACTTGCACAGTACTTTCACGACTGCAACAAAAGTTGTGTAAGTCTTCATGTCTGAATCGTGCTGAAAACACTGCAGAGGAAAAGGACAAAGCTCAATGATTCAGCTCTAATATCCAAGACAAAAAATTCACGTGATTAGCAGAAGCAAACAGGGAAGGGGTGGATTCACATCTCTGCGTACCTCAGCAAGAAGCAACATATATTTTCTCACTACGCTCTCAAATTCTGGCAGCAGAGTCTCTATACCAGACAACACATGTTCTACAAACAGCGACATGGAGAAAATCCGGTTCCAGTAGACTCTGTGGGAAGAAAAGCACAATTATAAGCTGAGAACATGATGGAAGTGCCGTGTCAGATCAGCCTAATGATCTCACTGCTTCTCATGTTCACCGCTACAGCCTTTGAGCACTTCTCATGCAGTGTCTTGCTTTACCTTTGGTTATCAGCTCTGGCTTTTTTTCAAGGACACACCACATAACAATACCCAACACAGTGAGCTTATAGCATAACAGTCTGTACTGTGGACAGCACTGCAGCAGAATTATGACCACTGCAAAGACCTTCTCACATACTACCTTCTATGTAGAGGAAGTAATTTAAAAAAAATAATAATCACAATTAAATACACTTTCTGCGCATCGGTTAAATTAAACAAGGTTTATGAGAAACTTGTCTTCCAAGAGACGACTTCATCTTAGATGGAGTGAAGCTCCCCATCTCTCATAATCTCTATGCACATTGAATGAAGTCGGGAGATGTTGCTGGAACCTAATGAGAGTTTTAAATAACCCCTGAACCCAGCTGGAATCCACTGGGTGATACTGCCAGATTTAGAGGGAGAATCTACATGAGAAGAGGAAAAATAAAATCTGGTTCTTGGTGCTTGGTATAAAATTGAGCTTAGCAAGAACTTGGGAAAGTTTGCGAAGCCTTCATCTGAGAAAAGCAGCACCAGAGCAGCTTTCAGCCTGTATGAACATTCCTATTTACAGCAAGGTAAAAGATCAAGATTGTGAGCAGATCTATGGTACATACTCGAGTTGTTTCAGCAGCTGACAGCGCCAATTCTCATTCCTCAGCAAATCTTTCTCTTTACAAAGAAATTCAATGGGCATACGAAGATTCTTCACTTTCTGCAGCCAGATGTCTGGATGGGCTGTTTTGACTTGATTCTCCAGCTCTTCAGCACACGCCATTGCAGCAAACACATCTAAAACCTAGATAAACGCGCAGGGTGTATCATAACACAAGAGTTGCATTTCACAAGTACTTATGAACCTAAGTACTTATGAACCTTGGAATCTAAGTCTGGTTTGCTATTGCATTTGTTCTACTGAATAATGTTCTTCATTACCTTAAGCTCTGGAATTCTCATGCTCATGGTTTGAATCATTAGTGCATCCTGTTTACAGACACAAAAGCAGGCCAAGCTATTCTAAACCCTGCTAGCAACAATAATAATGTAGCAGATTATTCCTCACACTGAGGATCCTGACTGAGCTTGTACTTCCCACTTTACTGTTGCTGAAATCAAAAGGAGACAACACTAGCTACTTCAATATAGCTAGAGCTCTCTGCTAGGGCTGAGAATAACAAAATGCCTGGTAGTGACTTTACCATCTCTGGTATTTCATGTCGTTGCTGGTCAGCAAGGCAGTCAACAACAGAGGGGTGTACAGCCAGGATTCTAGAAAAGTTCTGCAGGCGGCTCTTGAACTGATTGTATACAAGGTGGACCCAAGGCAAGGATGGCACTGCCTCCTCTCTTCTTGGAGATGCTGCCTTCCATTCCTCTACGCAGGAGGACAACGCAGTTTGCAGACACTGAAAGTTTAGAAAAAAGTTAGAACCAAAATTAAATAAGAACTTTTATAATTCACTTTATACTGACAAAATTACCGGAAAGACAAAAATCAGTACTTTACAAAGGCAGCCTTAAACGATGTGTCAATTTGTGCAGGTGCTCCTGTGGAAGCACTTTTCTGAGTCAAGTATCAGCAGTTTGAGCAGCCATTCGGCATCAAATGCATCTGCTTTGTGGCTTCCTTGCTATTAGTCTGTCTCAGAGGGCCATTTTGGCTGAAAAGGCAACATTGATATAGAAAAGCATGTTCACAGGCATCATGCTCTTCTCTCCACCTAAAGGGCTTCCAGCTCTTGCTCCAGCCACTGACCTGCAGCTCCTTTAGGGAGGACACACCAATGGTCAGGACAATAAAGTCTGTGCAATAGCACTGGAAGACCATTTGCCTTTCTTCTTCAGCCATAGCAGAGATAAATTTTCCCAGTGCAGTTTCCTGGAAGATATCTACAAACTTCTCAGCTTGGTCTGGAAGATGAAAAAGCAGAGAAAAGCTGAATATTAGGAGGAGGCTAAAGAGACTGACACCTTATTAATCACTGCTGCATACAGCGCTCCCCTCGTTCAGAGCACTAACAAGAGATTTAAGGCCAGACCCCAGGATCATATTTATTGAATGTCACCTTGTCAATAATGCATTTTGAATACAAGGGCACAACACGCGAGACAGACAAACAGTGAGAAGCACAAGGAAAAGCTAATTGCACAAAGCTCTGCTGGATCACATGAGCCCAGAGGGATTGAAGGTGACTCCAGGGTCACAAAAAAGTGGAGGCACGGTGGTGACAAACCAGAGTTTACAGGACAGGTGGATAGAGATGCTTTGCATCACAAGCTCAAGCCAAGGCTCTCACCTTCAGTGTTTGGGATGTATTGAGCCTGCAACCACAACTCATCCAAGTACTCCTTTATCCTCCAGCTGAAGGGCATCTCATTCACCACATCAGTGCCCACCATCATGTTGTTCTGCACCAGAATTATCTCTGGTTTAGAGCTAGGAGATTAAAAGGTCATTAATGCCTGGGAAACACATTCAAACAGCAGAGGCAGGAAGCTGCAGAAAGCAAGAAATTAGCCCTAGAAGGGGATGAGGGAAGGGCAAAGAACCAAACAACTCATTAATACAGCTCATCCTGCAAACTGTGTAGCAGAAGGATTTACTTATTAGAATAAGCATTCCCTGGAAAAAGGGCTGTAATGGCAGGACACGTGGGTTTCAGGGGCTGGGTAAGAAGTGTGAGAATGCCAAGAGCTAGAGAGCAAAGCCCAGGAGTGCTGGGGATAAGGTAGAAAGAACAGATCTGTGAAGTCACCGAGAATTGCCCTGCTGCCTTTGGCACAGCACAGAGGAGCAACCAGCAGTGTTAATCACATGTGTGGATTTAAAGCCAGTGCTGGACTGGTCTCTGTGTTGCCAGCCAGGCCCTCCTGCTGCTCTGCCAGTGGCTCACCTGATCTTACCCACACTGTAAGGGACAGTCAGAAGTTTTGTATCACTGAAGATGAACATCCACAGGTTTGTCACCCACTCATCTGCCGGAGTGACCAAGAGCTCCAGATTGCTATTCCTGTCTATGACAGCAATCAGGAGAGCCAGGAATGGAGTGATCACGTTCTGGACTCGCTTCCACAAGGTGTGCCTTTGGGGGCAGAAAGAGACCAAGAAACCCAGAGGACAGGTGAGCAACGATATCAGCAAATCAGGAGGTGGTTGTCCTGAAATATTGCTGACAATTGCATGTGAGAAAGTCCTAATCCTGCCTTTAAGGGGAATATATACCACCAACTAAAATCCCCATGCTTCTCTCACTGCTGGCTCACCCACTGTCCACTCAAAGCACTTGTGCATTCATGCATTCCTGTCCCAGCACAGCCCATTCAGCTCTAAGTCACCCTCCCTTGGGAGCCAGAAGAGGACAAAACTGCCCTTAGAGAATTTCTGGCACAGACTGGAGACTGACGCTGCAAATATTCAGATTACACAAATCTGCTGTCTGCTGCACAGTTGCCATTTGCAGGCTTTTCTTGGAAGCCTGCAGGTTACAAGATATTGCTGCTGTCCTCACCTGAAGGTTCCTGCCTCCTGTAAAGCATTGAGGTTGGAAGCCTCTCGAAACACCCAGTTTTGTGGGTAAAGGGAATTTTCTTCTTGCTTCTTCAATAGGTTGGAGAGACGAGCCTTCATTATCTTCAGGAAATAGGCTAGAAAACAACAGAGAACTTGCATTTTCTCTTGTACTGGCATTGGATCCAAATTCAAATATCACACCAAGCACAGCATTTTACAATTGTTTCAATAATTAGCCAACTGGGAGAAAAGCAGAGCTAACACAGCAAGAGAAAAAGCCACAAGTGAACTCCAGGAAAAGCCCTACAGCCATTAATGAAGCAAGAAACTGGAGCACAGACACACGCACTCCTGGGAGATTGCCTAGGAGACCTACTTTATCTACTCTACTGCAAGAACCACTGCTTTTGTGTCCCCAGTGAGTTAACTCCCATGTTTTTGTGGTCCCCTAGATGCTCAAGGACACTACCTCCTGCAGCCAAGGAGAACCTACCTTTCAAGTCATCCTCTTCAGACAGAAGGCCAAGAAGAATCTCAATTCGCTTTCTGCTTCGATTAAGATCTTCGTTTTGGTCCCGTAGCATCCCCACAGCACTTTGTACACAGGTCCTCAGGAGTACAGTGGTGTTCAGGATTTCACCCTTCCAAAGGGTAACATGAAAACAATTCATTACTCCTCAGTTTTACATCCTTGCTTCCACACCTCTCTCTTAATAAGATTATAGTGCACTCTGGAAAGGACTTGTCCCCCTGGCACCTCATCTCCCAGTATTCCTCTCATTTCAGGTTGTAAATCAAACTTCTGCTGCTGCTATGATAGTATCAGTGGCCTTTTCAAACAAACATGGCATTTGTACTAAGATAAGTCTCCTATGGGGGGAAAAATCAGCAGTTTGGGGGGAAAAAAGTGGAAAAAAACCCCACGACTAGGGAAAATAAGCCCTCCCTGGGAGATGCTTAGACACTAGAGGGGCAAAACCCACATGCAGTCACCCTTGTACTGGGCATCCTCCAGCTGATGCTGTCAGGGAAACATGAGCCAGTCTTAACACGGCTGCAGCACAGCCAGGTCCACAGCCAATTCCAGCATGATTTCAACTGCACGAAAGTACAAGCAGCTGGAGTGGCAGGTGCAGAATGACAGTTCTCATCTTCAGGATGTAGAAAGATAACAAAAGCTTTCAAAACCGACTTTTAAGAATTAGAGTATGAAGTGACTAAGGAATTAGCTTTACTTCTTTAGTGATGCTGATTTTCACTGAGCAGTGAGGGAAGGAATTTGTGTCTGATGATTAATATTTCCTGATGGACTTCAAGTGAATGGGGATGCAAAAGTTGTGTTGCACCTAAGGATGACAAGGAGCAGAGAACCATAACGACAGCTGAGAAGCAAACAAATGTATTCTGAACTGACCTCACAGTGCTGTGCTTCTGGCATTGGTGTTTCAACCTCCATCTCTTCTTTCTCCTGTTCTTCTCCATCCAAAGGCAGACGTGCAACTAAGGTAGTAGAAATGTTATTAGAACGAAGCAGTACACTTCTGCATCAGTCAGATAAGAGTTTATTTAGCAACTGCAGCCCAGAGCAGCAGATCATCTGTCAGAGATCTATTATCTCCTGCGTGAGCAGCTGAGATTCACCTCTAAACGCAGCTACAGCTGCTAGCTAGGTATGAGCTTCATGCAGCAAGAACTAGAAGGAACATGACACTCAGAACTAATGCATTAAGCTCTACCAGAATCCTGTAAGGCAGGATCTGCTGCCTCCCAAGCTGAGACAGAGCACTTGGGTGGCTAAGCAGTGCAAATACCACAGTTTTGCCAAAAGAAAAAGGAAAAACTAACAAAATTCATTTACCTGATGATCCAAAGTTGCAACAACAAACTAAAAACAAGTACAAATTGGCAATCATGTCGTGACATCCACAAAAGACAGATGCTGAGCATTAGATAGGTTGGAGCAGGTGCAAGTTCCACTAGCACCAAGCTGGGACTGCTTCTCCCCTTTTCCCCACCAGCAATATCACCACTGCTGGCTGGTGCAGCCAGCAGGCAGCTCACCTTTGGTTTTGCCTGAATCCTCACAGAAGATCTGGCTGATGGTGAGGTTCTGCAAGGCAGTAACATCTGAGACCATGTCCTTGGGTCTACGGAGATCATCTATGTGCACCGACTGCCACAATCCTAAAAACAAAGGACAAAAGAAAATACCACTTCACGCCTGCAGCATGCTCTTCCAGAAGAGCTTCCCAAGAATTATCTCCCAGGACCTGTGGGCTAGCAGTTCACATTCAGAGTTCAGTAATGTCATTTCCTGATGTAGAAAGGAAAAGCAGAAATTCACTTTGAACACGCTAATACACTCCACCCTGACTGATGAGGTGTGGATACACCGGGGGCTTTGAGGCTCTTAGAACCCACCAGACACAGCAGGAACTTTGCTGCTGAAAGCAGAAGACAGAAGCACATACTCAGGAGTCTCCTGGAAGACAATATGTCAATACAGTTAGCATTGTGTTTGTCTGCCACTCTCCAGTTGATTAGAAAGAGGACTCATCTGTCAGTGCTCTTCAAGTTACTGACCCCTCAGGGCAGTTCCTGTGGATAAGAGATTCAGCTCTGACAACCCACAGGACACACCAATTCCAGATTTTAAGCATTAAAAAAGAGGGTGAAGAAGAGAAATATTACTCTGCTAAGTTAGTCTGACGACAGTTGAAGAGTGAGGAGCAATGGATGGCCAGACCCACCTCCATGGAATCCCACGTAGGACGTTCCTCCTTCCACCCGGGAAAGCTTCATAATGAAGTAAACAAAGACAGAATCTTCTCCCAGGTCCACCTTATTGATTTCATTAACAACAGTGTATCTACAACAAAGAGGAAATGCTGCTGACAGATCTAAGACAGACAAAAATTCATGGCCACGAGTCTTTCCTCTGTAAGAGGGCACATTTCTTCCCATGCAGACATAAGTGATTTGCTCACCCCTTTCTCCCAGCCTCCTCTAACTATGCCTTGAATGATAACCCCCATCCTCAGCTCTTCAGGATTTCTGCAGCCAATGGCAAGAACTCATGCTTCAAAGGGAATTATCTGGTAATTTGACTCAGTTTAGTTTGTCTTGGGTTATGAATTATCATTTGAAAAACAATCAGTGCTTCTAGATTCCACTACAGTATAAACAAAGGGTTACACATTCCCAGTTCTGAAATCCCCAAATCTGCACTAATCCTCAAAGGGGGGTGAGGAGTCACCAGGCAGAACAGCTAGTTTGGAACCACTTCACACTTGACTTACTTGGCTGAAGCGATGAGCTGGGCATTTTGAGAGCCATCTTCAAAGTCTGTCTGAACAATCAGGACTTTATTTCCTGATGTGGCATCAAGGAAATCTCTGAAGAGTGAAAGGGGATTTAAAAGAAGTCACTACGTGTAAAAACAAAACATTAGAGCTTGCATCAGTGGTCATTCCACATTAGCCTTGGCTGCTGCAGGCAGGAGAAATTAAAACACACCTCTTATAGGGATGTCATAACTTCAAAAACCAGTCTCAACATGATGGAGCTAATACAGTTTGCACGGAGCCAGCCCACTGCTCCCCATAGCGTGCCCTCAGGCTTCCCTTTTCCACATGGGTTCCTCCAGATGTTCTGCCCATGTATCTTCCACCCAGGTGACAGCCTAGTCAGAACAAGCTAATGCAAAACCAGACTCACCGGATGCCCTTCAGGAAGGAGTACTCGGTGTCAAACTGCTGCAGGAAGAGGATGAGAGGCCTTTGTGCTTTGCCCCGCACTTCCCTCTCCAGGCAAGCAGCGTCAGCACTGGTGAGAAGCCTCGAGAAGGTGGTGACCTGGGAGTGAAAGATGCTGATTTGGGTTTTGCTCTGCAGTGCAGCAGGAAGGCACTAGAGACTTACTCAGTGCTACAGACTAGGAGAAGTCTGGCTGGAAAGCTGCCTGGAGGAGAAGGACCTGGGGGTGTTGGTCGACAGCGACTGAACGTGAGCCAGCAGTGGCCCAGGTGGCCAAGAAGGCCAATGGCATCTTGGCTTGGATCAGAAACGGTGTGACCAGCAGGTCCAGGGAGGTTCTTCTCCCTCTGGACTCGGCACTGGTGAGACCGCTCCTCGAATCCTGTGTTCAGTTCTGGGCCCCTCACCACAAGAAGGATGTTGAGGCTCTGGAGCGAGTCCAGAGAAGAGCAACAAAGCTGGTGAGGGGGCTGGAGAACAGGCCTTATGAGGAGCGGCTGAGAGAGCTGGGGGTGTTTAGCCTGGAGAAGAGGAGGCTGAGGGGAGACCTCATTGCTCTCTCCAACTACCTGAAAGGAGGTTGTGGAGAGGAGGGAGCTGGGCTCTTCTCCCAAGTGACAGGGGACAGGACGAGAGGGAATGGCCTCAAGCTCCACCAGGGGAGGTTTAGGCTGGACATTAGGAAAAAATTTTTCATGGAAAGGGTCATTGGGCACTGGCACAGGCTGCTCAGGGAAGGGGTTGAGTCCCCTTCCCTCCTTCCCTGGAGGTGTTTAAGGGATGGGTGGATGAGGTGCTGAGGGACATGGTTTAGTGTTTGATGGGAATGGTTGGACTCAATGATCCGGTGGGTCTTTTCCAACCTGGTAATTCTATGATTCTATGATCTATGATCTATGCTCCCAGAGAGCATCAAATACTGACTCACACACAGCAGAGGTATTGGTAAAGGATGCAACAACACTGGCTGAAACACCCACCTCTGCAAACCTAGGCACTAAGCAGCAAGGCTGTTATCAAGTCTACTCCAGTGCAACCAAAATGCAGCCCTAGCAGCATAAACTAAAAACCTCCATGCAAGTTGGGAGGGCTTTGAGAAGACTCAAGCAAGACACTCACCTCTGTAAAGGCTGTTTGGCACCTAGACCCGGCAGAGACATGAGCTCGGAGGAAGTCTGCAAAAGATGTGTGATGCTGCTCTTTGAAGTATATATTTGCCAGAGACTCTGCCATAAAAAACCCCACTGAGTGGCAGAGGCGGATCACAGAGTCCGGGGTGGCACAGTTCAGCAGAGCCAGCTGGGCTTCCTTCTTCAGGCAGGACATGAGCTCCCCAGGAGCACACGCCGCTTTAAGCCTTTCTGTTGTCTGCAGGACCACAGAGGCACAGGTATCGGAGTGGTAGCCCACAAACACATCAGACGGGCTGTATTTCTGCTTATTTATGAAATACTCTTCTGTATTGGCTGCTGTGAACTCATGTACCCACTTCTTCAGCTCTTCCACGATTTCTCTTTGCCCCTTGTCCAGGACAGTACTGATATCCAGGTAGTGCTTTTCCAGCCTGTTAATCAGTGGGATGGGGAAGTGCTCATATACCACGTCTTTCTCCTCGATGACTATCAAACGGAACTTTGGGTGCACTCGGCACTTCACCCGGTGGGTGCCCAGTCCCAAATCAACATACTTCTGGTCAGCAAGGTACACGTAGTATTGATTGAGGGCATCATAGAGGCTTTCATAAAGGTTTTGCAAGTTGAGGAGCACAACCGTTTGGCCAGTTTCCATACAGACCTTCACACGGCTGATGTTCCTGCATATCTGGGTATACTCCTGGTCCTTAGGGAAACTGGAGCCAAAGATAATTTCTGGCTGTTGTCGGGCAGTAAAAAAAACTTGCTGGAGGATCTGCAGTGCTGCATAGTTCTTAGTCAAAACAAGCAAGTACCTGCAATCCCCATCCTGTCCACTGCTATAAATGTTCTGTCGTACCAGGTCAATTCTACTGATATCATGCACACGTATTTCTCCTTTTTCTGGAAACTTTGAGGTGAATATTTCCAAAGCATTGATGTCATCCTTGCCACCAAAGTTACGAAGAACAATTTCAGCGATATCTTGAGGTGTCGGCTCAGTTTTGGAGCTCTTGGCTAAGGCAAAAATCATCTTTATGAGGCTGTAGTAGTCCCGCAGACCAAAGAACTCCCTGTCTTGGGCCTTGCAAATATTTTCATATGCATCTGCAAAGTGACAAAAATACTGTTCAACCTTCTGGAGAGCCCCTCGTGCTGAGCAACAAATCCCCTTTGCACTTTCTATGAGCTCTTCTTTGCTGGGGTCACCACGTGAGACAAAGATGCCTCGATTCATTTTAGCAGGGTCCAAAGCCCAGTTGGAAATCCCGATGAAACCAACCTTCTTGTGAGGAAGAGGGATATCATCTATGCAGCCATCTTCCAAAAGTGGATGCAGAGTCTTCAAAGGCATTTTGGGAGAGTCTTCTGCCAGCCCAATCTCATCTAAAACCACCACCGAGACGTATTCCTCCAAGTTCTTCCCTTCCTGGAATCGAGCACAGTGCTTGAAAGTGCCTATGATTCCCTCTGGAGTGGAGAGAGGGCTGCACTGAAAAGACACAAGATAGATCTGCTTCAGTTCCTTAAACAAATCTGAATGAGCTGTTTGGCCCTGCATAGCATCATTCACAATGGTTTTCGCGAGGGATTTGGAGCTCCCAGGCTTCCCAACTAGAAAAAGAGGGATTTTCAACTCAATGCAGATGACCATCATAAAGACATTCTCCTTCAAGGCCAAGTTTCTTGCTATGGTATCTCGGAGGGGCACACCACTCAGGAATAAATCCTGCATCAGGGAGATTTCTTCCAAAATCTTTTTCTGAGTATTAAAGGGTTCTGGAAGGACCTGGCTGATAGCATCCCTGTATGCCTCCTTGTCTTCCAGGGATGCATGATAGCAGACCCCAACTGCCAGCACTAAGGACCAGATAACTTTGTTTCTCTCAGCAGTGCCCTTTGGATCTTTCTTCTCAGCAAGGTACTTCTCCAGTTCTCTCAGCAGTAACTTACGGCGCTTGTGAAACCACTTGAAGACTTCCATGCAGCGTTCCACATCCCGCAGGCTGACGAAGCTGCATTCATCTTCCCTCTGCCTCATGTATTGCTGGGAAGCAAAAAGCACTTCTGTAATTACCTCTGCTTCAAACTGCTCCATCGGGACGTGTTGAGTAACCCTCTGAACAATCTGCTCTATATACAATTTTTCAGCTAAGTTGTTGAGCTGCCCAAAATCCCACACTAACGGGATTATGCTGGGTGGGAGCGCATGGACCCGGTACACGAGCTGTCTCAACGGAATAGATCCAAGTTTATCCTTAGTGTCATCTGCTTTGACTCGGTAGCCCAATCCAGCTAATTCTAGACGTTCAATCATCTTTGGTGTGTGCTTACGATAAGGGTTGCAGGCTGCTATGATCTGCAAGCCAGAGCAAGAGACCAAAGGCTTCCCCTGTACTGTGTGGTCACACAGAACTTCCTTGATGCTGCTTATAGCCTCTGTTGTGTTGGCTTCATCGAAAAAGAGGATTGTGTCCAGCCCGTGCTGCTCCTTATTGATTTTAGCAAGGGCTTCTGCTTCTTTGACTCTGGCATAAATCATCTCTGCAGTAGTACCGCCATGAACTTTTACAAGCTTCATGTTCTCTACCGTCACACAGCTTCTGCGTAACCCACACAGAAACTTTATAAGTCTGGTTTTGCCACAGCCTGTTTCTCCCATGATGACAACTGGGATGTTGCATCTGAATCGCATCTCAATAGCCAACATTTTTAGAACATTGTCTGTTGTGAGTTCGTATGTCTTATCAGGGTCTGTTACCTCGCGGATTCCCAAAACCATGCAAAGCTTTTCTAGCTTCTCACGACGAGGCAACTGATCAAATTGAATATTGAAGGGAACCCTCTGGAATAACAAACCATCGAACAGCTGTGAAGTCATGACATTTCTCTTGATAATGTTGCCATTCAAAGGATTAATGGCATCGACACCGTTTCTGTTATTAGGCTGCAAGTGGAAACCAATGAATGTCATGGACACACGGTCATCATTGAAAAACAAATATGGATGAGGCTCAGACTCCCACTTTTTCCGAATGCAGAATGGAAAAAGATCTTCTTCCCTAACGTTCTCCAGGTTGGAGGACTGTCTTCCTGAGCTTTGATCAGAAATGTTCAGAGAGGGTGTTGCAAAATCCCTTGCCATTAAAATCATGAATGCAACGACAAAGTTTTTAAAACCTTGCAAGGTGTCCTGGACAAAGGCAGGGTTGCAAAAGTCAGAAGCTTCACAGTCTCTCAACTGAATATTGAGAAAACACGTGAAGTTTCGGAGTTCTGACCAGGAGGGATCTGTAATCCCACAGTGCAGGAGTAACTGCTGCAGGCATTCTGCAGGGCCATATTCCACAGAGTCCGCTTTGTACCAGAACGTGTCCAGATTGCTTCCGTGATGGTATCTGCTAAGATACTGGAAAGGTCTCTGGAAAGCCTCGCTGTAAAATTCCTTCCAGTCCATTCCTGGCTCTGAAAGATCCCCATACTGCTTCCTAAGCGTCAACATTTCTAGTACTTCCTTGGGAGATTTGCATGTTACTTTAGGAAACACGTCAAGGAAATTGTACTTCTGGTTCGCTGACACCTGGAGTAGAGGAAAAGAAAATACATCATCATAAAGCGGTAGCCGTGCTCTTCTTCAGTTTATTTAACCTGTTCTGAACAGTATTCTTGCCTAAAACCACAGACCCAACTGAATAGCAGCAGCCAGCCTGTACAATCATCGCACCATTTCCCCCTGTGCATCACTTCTTCCACCCTGAAGTGCATCACAACAATTAATCCTGCTTCCTCCTACAGTCTCCTTCCTGCAACATTAGTCCTTTGTTACTTCCAGCCCCTTCTCAAAGAAAAAGAAAACTAAACCCAAGAAACTGTTATTTATCACTGTCACTTCCACATTCTGTTCTTGTAGCTGCATATAAACATTCTAGACTTTCAAACATGCCAAGTAACATAAGGAAGATTAGATTTTGTATTTTTATGTTACAGTGGGGCCAGTGAGGCTTGGACTAACAGGCCTTCAGAAACTACCAACCCAGGCATATCAAGACAGGTATAATTCTCTGGTTTTATAACAATATCACTTTGTACAATACCAGGCACACCACTTTGTAATGGACATGCAGAGTACACCCTGATACAAACATCGAATTCCTGTCCTGTCTTTACACTTGTAGAGACTCATATGTTTGTATGTGTATCTACACGTGTGCAAAATGACTGAGAAATTCAAAGAAATCAAGTATTGCTGTGAACATACATGTCTTGCTGCTTTCTTTGGCACTGCTGGTACCTCAAGGATTTCAATGATATACAAATGGGACTTCTGCCGCAGCCACAGATTTCCATCATTATCTGTCAGGTACTGCAAAACCAACAGCTTGAACAAAAACTCTGGGACTCCTCTTTGTACCTATCACAAGAGAAGACACAAAGACCTTACTCGTCATAACTTCACAGAATCATAGAGCAGTTGAGGGTGGAAAGCATCTCTGGAGATCGTCTTGTCCAACCCCTCTGCTCAAAGCAGACTCAGCTACAGCATGTTGGCCAAGATCATGTTCAGTCACACTTTTAGTATCTCCAGGGCTGGAGACTCTACAGCTTCTCTGGGCAAACTGTTCTAGACTTCAGCAATGTTGAATATCAAGAGTTTTTCACTTACTCACTTACATAATAACAATCAGAAACCGCATCCTAGTGAAATGGCTAACTGGGAAAAAAAAGCATTAAAGAAACAGCTTATGCAAGGATCCACACAGAACTTCAAGGACAAGGCAGCTGAGGGAGGGAGATACTCACTGAAGAGGTGATATCAAAATGGAATATCATGGGCTTTGTCTGGTGTTCACTCCCCAGAAAAGGCAGAAGAGATTTTAGCACTTTATCTTCATCCACTTCTGGTTCAATTAGTCTGGTGGTTTTCAGAAGTTCCGTATGGTCAGGCTGCACTTCTAGCAGTCTCTCGTGTAGCCTCTTCACATACAGAGATTTCCCTGTTATCATAAAAAAACACCAAAAAAACTAAAATCATCAGGATCAGATGCACCATATTAAGGTTACAATAAAAAGAAGAAAGGCTTTACTTTTCATTGGGACTTTAATCTATTTGTTTATGTGGTTGTTTTTAAAGTCAAAACCACCCTCAAGTTTCCTATCCCACCCTGCAGAAAGTGATTTTGCTGGTGCTTAGGTGATGCCAACGACTTGGGTTTGTTGTTTGTGGCTCCAAACTTGCCCTCAGCACTATGAATGGTTTGTAACACAATAAAAAAGGTGGGTTTATATAGCTTTTCAGACTGAAGCTAAGGCAGAAGCCATTCACTGAGAACACCCAAGAGCTACCCTGGGCCTCTGAAGTTCGACAAAGGATGCCATTTGTTACCAAAACCATTCTGGCTTTTCCCACTAATTCCTCAAAAACAACGCAGCACATTTTCCCTTTTAAGCCCAGCCTTTTTCAGTGGGGTGGTAACTCTAGGAAAGCCCAAGAACGGCTGCTGTAAGGAAAAAGCAAGATCTGCTGTTGTACTGGAAGTACTTCAGACACAAAGTTTGCACAGAGCTGGACAGCCAAAGTGCTTCCTGGACTACTGATCCCTAAGAGGAGATAAAAGCTAAGGAACAGGATAAACAGCTGACACACTGTGACTCCCTCCCAGTATTTTTTCAGTGATTTGCAGCTCAGAAACTCTGATGGCAGCAATAGTGTCTTTGTGTTTATCAGCCCTTGATGGACATTTCTCTCATGACTATATCTAATCAAGTTTTAAGCCTGTGTAAAGTTTCGGGTTCAACAACTTAACAAAGCACTGTTTGAAAAACCACCTTCTCCTGTTTGCTTTTCAGTCTGCCAAGCAGCTTTACTGAAGGCCCTTCTAGGTTTTTGCATTAAGAGACAGCCAATAATCATTTCCTACACAAGAAAACCAGGCATGCTTTACAGCCTTGGTCTCATCTCACATATATTTTCTTGCAGGCATATTTTAACCTCAGGAGGTAAGATTCATCTTATCCAGCATCAGCTATCCAGTTGAGATCAATGACACAAGTCAGCAGAGGCAGCCACATGTCAGGTTAGCAAGACGAACCATCTCTAGAGACGCCTGTCTCAGGAGAAGAGGAGCAGTCCTTACAGCCTTCCCCTCACTCCACTGACTAGAGTCTGAATCGTTCTTCTTGACTAGGTGTTGATGACCTGGACAGAAAACGTGGCAAGGTGATCCCCACTCTGTTTTTTAACACTCAGCAGACCCCACTTTACATGTGACATCTTACCCACACCAGCTCTGTTGGAGGACACAATCCCAACGCACACATTGTCTTTGAACACAGAAGCAGCTGAGCTTGAAGGCTCAACAACTCTGTAGTGGTGCTGAAGGTAATTCTGGATTTCAGCTAGCGGCCTCTGGGGTATCATGTGCACTTTGTACTGGCTGAAGACAGAAGGGATGTAGTTGTGCTCCTTCTCGCAGTCGCACAGAATGATGAGGCGATAGGTTTTGCTGTAGTGCTGCAAGTGCTGGAACAGCTCCTCTGCTCTGCAGCTGACATCGTAACTCAGCTCATCTGCGTACAGCATGGTGTAAATTTTTTCTCCTCCACTGCAGGGAATGAAGCACCTCCTGAAGAAGAGCTCCACTTGCTCAGCAGTGGTCTGAGGAGTGCACAGGAGAACTTCATCAAAAGTGGGAAGGGGCTGCTTGGGGCTGTTCATGTAAATAGCCAGAGCAGATGTGAGCACCTCAGAGCGAGGGCACGTGATGAGGTTGGGCTGATCAACACGCAGCAGATCCTGTGGAAAATCTCGTGTGACATGCTCTTTCTCATAGCTAGCCAGATCCTTCAGCCGCTCGCCAAGCGTATCAATATCCAGGCAGTTTGGAAGGAAGGAGCCCATGTCGCTCATATAGCACTCCCAGATGCACTCCAGCCCCGCAATCAGGTCCTTCTCCTCATCTAGCATCGCTTGCAAGTCAGAAACACCCTCCCCTGAGCTGGGAGGCACCTCATTCCTGGAGGCTCTAAGGACATCTTCCCTAGTGCAGTTTTGTTTCAGGAACGAAAGCATCATCAGGGCACCCTCGCTGGGCGCCTTCCGCCCCAGTTGTGTGCGCAAATAGACCAGCTGCTCAGCAGTGTAATAGTTAAGGTACACATGCTGGAATCGTTTTTCATACATGAAGCTTTTCCAGCTCTCCAGGAAAGTCTCCATCGTCTTGCAGAGGCGTGGGAGCACAGCTGCCATGTCTCCGTGCCCTTCCAGCACTGGGATTGCTTCCAAACAGAATTCTATAAGAACTCGTGATTCTTTTTCAGGTGAACAATACACATAGGCGAGCCAGGAGCGGAAGAGCATGTTCCCAGCTGAATAAAGGTCAATAAAGGCCTGTGCAAGTCTTTGCACACCGGAAAAAACCTGTGTGAGGGCAGAGAAGAAATAAAAAAAAAATAAGCTGCTTTATCAAGACAAATCCCAGTCATGAAACCACAGGAAAGACTTTCAATCTAAATAAAGGCTTTGGTTCCAAGGCAGGTGTGTCAGATCTTGTACAGTAACAGAAGACTTTCTACAGCTTTTTAATAGCAGTATCCCCAGGAAGACAGTAAGGAATCCCCAGCTTGCTACAGAGGCACAGCAACCCTCCTGGTCAAGAGCATCTGCAGTGCAGCCAAGGAGGTTACCAGTCCACTGCCCAGTCTCCAACTTAGTTCCACCGTAACAGGTAACAAAAGAAGTAGGAACACCTATCCACCTGCCCCCATACACCCCTAGCTGTAAACCACTCTTCAAAGCTGACATTCAAGGCAAGATTCAACACAGCCCCAACATCAGTGACCCACGGGGTTTGAAATCTGACCTCAGAGAACTTCTCCACCTCCAAGCCTTGCTCTCCCTTTGCCGACATGAGCATTAGTTTGTTCTGCAGTTCACGGAGCTCTGCCAGAGAGTATTTCCGCGTCTCATTATCCCCAGAGTTCCCCGGGAGGGTGAAGCGCACAACATTGCCTAAAGAAACCTGCCAGAGAATAAGTCATTAGCACTGATGCACACTTGGGTTCCACGTCTGAGGCTCTGCTATGCCCAACAAGGGGAGCACTTTGGAGGCAGCCTCACCTTTTGGCCATCAGTCGGTGCTCTGAGAACATATATTCCTCTGCTGTTGATGGCAGCTGCCAGTGACAGGGACGACAGCTCCACAGACCCATGGCTCTCTCTTGCTGCTTTCAACCACTGTAAGTGTCGGGCTGAAGCACGCTGTGGGGAGAGAAGACACGGCTCTGCCCTAACCACTCTGACATAGCATTTCTTTCCAGGATTATATCTGTGTCCAGGACAGACAGCTTGGGCTGGTATGATAGGGAAGGAAGGAAGGAGTGACTACTGGCCACAACCTGATCCTTCTGCCCAGCTGTTCTTTACCCACACCACAGGAGGCTGAACAAACAGAGCCCACAAGGCTTCAAATGCCTCTTCCTGCAGAAACATGCCCTGCCATAAAGACTAAGACAAGGTTCCTAGCCACCTGCCTTCCCTCTTTCGCATCAACATTCAAACTCTTGCAAGACTGAAGCTACACCACCTGGAGAAGAGGAGGCTGAGGGGAGACCTCATTGCTCTCTACAACTACCTGAAAGGAGGTTGTGGAGAGGAGGGAGCTGGGCTCTTCTCCCAAGTGACAGGGGACAGGACGAGAGGGCATGGCCTCAAGCTCCGCCAGGGGAGGGTCAGGCTGGACATTAGGAAAAAATATTTCACGGAAAGGGTCATTGGGCACTGGAACAGGCTGTCCGGGGAGGGGGTTGAGTCACCTTCCCTGGAGGGGTTTAAGGGACGGGTGGACGAGGTGCTGAGGGACGTGGTTTAGTGTTTGATAGGAATGGTTGGACTCAATGATCTGGTGGGTCTCTTCCAACCTGGTTATTCTATGATTCTATGATTCATGTGAAAGCCTCAGCAGTTCTCTGGAGAAATACGTGCAGTTATACAGTTGCTGCAGTGAATTTTGGTGCCACAGAAACATAAAGTATTTGTTTCTGTTGCTGGGATGTCCCCACATCAGTGCTATTTGCCCTCTGCAATAATTTTCCAGCCACTCTTGGAAGGCAAAAAGTCATAAGAGAATGCAGAGAGAACCTGCTCCAGCAGAACTCACCAGTTTCTTGGGAAGGTTCTCATCACTCTCCAGGGCTCGCCACAGCTTCTCCAAGTAGCGCATGAAGTCATTAAACCCTGACTCTTGCTTGAGCTCATAAAGTAGGGAAGAGTAGCCATGCACAGTGTCATGGAAACACGCCACACGGTCCACATCCATGTCGTTCTCCCCAGCAGAGATGGACGCCAAGTCTACAAATACTTTCACCTCACTCATATCTTAAATGAGATAAACACATGAATGAACAACAAATGAGGCAGCATTTAATGCCATTCCACGTTGCAAAAAGAATGCCTTTAAACAGCACCTCCTGTACAACTTCCTTCCACTCATCCTGCCAGCAACTTTGCTAGAGATTCATCTGCATCAATGACACCTTTGGCCTTGGCTTTTCTCTGCATTGTCCAAAGAGCAGATTCATACCCAGGATGGAGGCCGTACAAAGGCCGTGTGTCTATGCGCGTGTAAGGCAACTGAGCTGGCAAACTCTCCACTAATCAAGACCGCTGCCACCCAATTAAACAGATGGCCTCTATTCTCTTTAATAAGCAGTCTGAACAGAATGGTAGCAGCTATTACAGCCTTTCAGACCAAGCCCAGTAATCACGCAGAGGGGCTGCTGTGGCTGCATAAGACAGCAGCAGCAAGAGCGCGTTTAGAAGGACTACTTCATAGCACATTCCATGCTGAAACCCATAAGAGATGCTTATAACTATTATATCGATATCCCAAGGTGTGAAGGCATAGAGTAGACAGCAGATGGGTCAGGGATACAGCATTCCTTCCACCCCTACGCAAACTGGCATCCCTTGCATCCGTCTGCCTAATCTCTGGGTGGGCAGCACACACCTTTCAATGCATTTCTGATCCAGGAGACAAACTCCTTCTGCTGGGCCAGCTCCCTCAGACACCCACGACGGTTCACAGTGATCCCCTGGAGCAGTTTCTTGGCATGCATAAGCTCAGGGTTGATGGAGTCCAGTGTTTGTGTCTTGTATGATTCCAGTTTTTCTGTCTACAAAGCAAATGGTTAGAACAAAGAATCAGTCTGGAAATGGGAAACACAAACTCTCCTCCAGCAGGGAAAGAAAAACCCTCCGCAAAGCCACACCCCAAACAGGAATGCCATCTCCTCTCTTTTAAGAAACATTACACAAAAGCACTTTGTTTGAACACTTAATTTTTATGTCAAATAATCATTTTTGGACAGAGAATGGCTCTTGATCAACTGGGATAGACTTGTGGGAAGGTTCAAATTTACCCATCGTCCTGACAGTACAGAGCTGAAGAAGTGGATACTTACTATGTCCAATATGTTTTCCAGGACACAGAAGTCACCAGAGAGGCTTAAACTCTCTTTGACATTGGCAATGATCTTCGCAGCATCAAAAGTTAAATGCATTTCATGGTACTGCTGGATCTGCTCAAGTCGCTGATCAACCCAGTCACCGTCATCACCACGTCTAAGCTTACACATGGTATGTAGTTCAGTTTTGAGATCCTCAGGATGATTTGTGAATTCCTGAAAAATTGCATCAACTGCAGAAAGTATGAGCTTTCCAGATCTGAGATCATCATACAGCTTTTCATAGCCCACAAAACAAGGATTGATTAGGCTATCAAAAACATCATCAAGGTGCAATACAGGAACAAAGTTGTCATTCTCCCTGAAACCTTCAGACTCCTCTCTTGCCTTCTGCGCTGCTTCCTCCCAAAGTTGGTGGAAGATCAGGCTGTCCTTGAGAGAGTGCATTCTCTTGACAAATTCTTTCAGCTTTGGGCTCAAGCTGTAGAAGGTCTGCAGAGGTTCAACTCTCACATCCACCACTGAATCTAGCTTTAGTGACCGAAGATCTACTGAGTGTTGGGATTCCAATTCACCTAGATCCACTGTAAAGCAGAAAGATAAGTCAGAGACAGATCAGATGTCTAGCCTGTGTCCAGCTTACATCAACTAATCCACCAAGCTGCACAATGCTGTTAGTATTTGTAGGGGTCCACATGCCCATTTCATGCATAAGCACTCCACTGATCCCTCAAACGCTCTAGGTTTGCTTCCCTCACCCCTCCTCATCCTTGCTGTGGTTTAGAATAAAATCTGTTTACAAAGTCTACGTGTTTTCAAAGGAAAATAAGTTCTCTGGAGTTGCCACTTTTAAATCACACCCCTAAAACCTTACCTTTTACAGAAGCCTGCACCTTCCTACACATGTTGAGAAAGGTTCCAATTGCTTTTCTCTCTTCTCTGAGAAACATTAATTGTTCGTGCCTCAGTTGCAGCCTTTTTCTCAGATCTTGCTGGCTCAGTGCTTCCTCCCTGACTGCCGGCTGCTGGTTCTCTGAAAGAAAACTCAGCTGTAGTCACAAGGCAGATACTTCCCCTGCACTCACAACTCATGCTCGCAATTCCAGAGTCATAAACACTACAGTGAAATGCAGACAACACAAACTGGAGCTGGGAGCTCCAGATAAAGGACAAAGACAAGGGTAGCACTGCTCACTGCGGAGGCACCTCACTAGCATTACTGATCACTAAAGCAGGTTAACAGAGAAGGCTGTGGATTATTACAAACACCCCATAAACCAACAATGCCACCTCTGAGTGGTGCTCTTACTTGTCTCCCAGATACTGAGGAACTGTTTCTCATGCTGGCAAATCTCTTCCAGATGTTTCACAAAGATATGCCCACGCCACATGCAAGTAGTGACTTTCTCAATCATATTGTTTGCAGTGGCTATGACATGCTTTGCTTCTTCTGTAAGTTTTTCAAGGAGCTCTTTGTTCTTTCCTGTCCCAGAAATAAGGCATGTAAAACCTTCATCAGCCTTGTTTCACAAAACCAAGGCATAATCAATAAATATTCGGCGTCACGGTACAGAGTCCTCCCATTTCCCATTTGAATCCCTAGTCAGAAGCCTGTGAACTCGTCACACCACCCTCCAACCCCTCAATTTTTTTCTGGGCAGAGCCAGGATCTTAGGAGAACCTAGAAACCTTCCCATGGAAGGCCCATACCCAAAACATGTGGAGGAAACACAAGTCATTTTGATCCATTCACATGACAAATGCTTTTCCATTATTGTGCAGCAATAACTTATTAGAACCTCTCAGAGAAAGGAGTCATCTCTACAAATTCACTGGATTTACAGGCTCAGAAGTCCAGTACAAATCCTGAAGTGGCTGCAGTGGAGTAGCACAAGAAGAGTACTAGCTCCCTCTTCCTTAGCCAGGCTGAATACACCTTGAGCTTTGAGAAAGGGAGCAAAACAAGAGCAGGACAATTTTTATATATTTGCTGCTCTGCAAAATGGAAGTGGGAAGGCAAAGAACACCTTTTCATAGACTCCTATAAATATACCCAAGAGACATACCATTGAAGTTGAAGATATGTTTGATGTCAGGCCACGTAAGCATGTGATGCAAAATCTGATCAAAATCATCCTCAAGCTCCCCAGTCTGGACAGGCCACGACTTCACAATAATAGCTGATACCAGCTGGCTGAACTGGTCCATGTTGTAGGAAGATATCGTCTCAAGGAGATTGTTCTGAGTCTGCACAAGGTACACAAGACAGAAGAGAGGAATGTATCAGCATTTCAGATCACACCGTGTCCATCTCTCTTGGGATCAGGCACCAATGCCAAGAAGTCACACCCCCAGTGCTGAGGTATATTCCTAAAAAGCTGTATGACGTGACTGACCCACAGATGATGGCAAAAGCATTATGAGTATTTTTCATAGACCCTTTATAACACGATCCTCAGCTCCTGATTTCTTGTAAATGTATTTTTTTTGTTGGTTTAACAAACTTAAACAGTCCACAGCAACTCAAGTGATGACAGCAATGTGCAACTCTCCTGCCACCACAACGCACATCCCTACACTATACCACAGGATTTCTATGCAGCACAAAATTTAACTTTTCCTACCTTGAAGAAAAATACGGTACCTGGCAAGCTGCAGCTACAGCCTCTGTGGCGCAGTCACGGAAACACGAGCTAATGGAAGAGTCAGTTGCTGACAATCGGAAGTGCTGACAGCAGTAGACTAAGATTTGGTTAACTGGAGGCTCCTGTAGGGCAAAAGGGAAATTTCTTATCAACTTGGTTTCCAAAATGTTTATTCTGAAAGCATGGAGTGCTGCTATTAAGATAATAAAAGGAACTAAGTTAAAAAAATTCAAGTTTCCTGGCAGAAACAAACATCAGCCCCATTTATCAGGATCTGGAAGAGAGATGAAACACAAAATGTGCTTGAAAAATCTTTTAGATGGTTTCAGTCTTAAATGTGTGATTACTTAATGTGCACCTCCCCAAGCCAAGCTTTCACCCAGAAATA
Source organism: Phaenicophaeus curvirostris (assembly GCF_032191515.1). NCBI lineage: Eukaryota > Metazoa > Chordata > Aves > Cuculiformes > Cuculidae > Phaenicophaeus > Phaenicophaeus curvirostris. The sequence goes on along the minus strand of NC_091410.1, from coordinate 8,587,021 downwards.
TTTCTTTCCCGATTATACCATGAAAATCAATGGCTTAAAGAATTTTGCAACTGATGCAGAAGACTGCCTATCCACTCTGTGTTTAGTCCACCAGCACACAGTGACTGCCTGTATTCTCCCCTACCTCCTTAATTCTTCTCTCCAGATCTGCAAGTAAAGTTGTCTTCCACCTCTCAGTGAACTGTTCATCTGGAAAGCTGATCATCACAAATTCATTCCAGGCCTGCAGGTGAGAACCAGACAAACACAAAACAATAAGTGCTGCGATTTAACAAGCAATTAAGGAAGTTAAAAGAATTACGTTGAGCCAAAGCCCCACACTCATCAGTCTGTGGTCCTCTCAGATGTTTCCATGCAGAAAAAGCACTCCCAGAGTTGCAAAAAGCAGCTTTTAAGCCCAAATAGCCTCAAAACGTCCCAGCTACTAAAGATGTTTGGATCAACCACTTCCACTTTGATGCTGGAAACTGTCGCAGGGAGAGGTGGGATCGGAGCGAGACAGTGTGTAAGGAGTTGCTCTTGGTTTTGCCTGCTGGAAGGCCTGCTGGACAATATGGCACGCGATGGTAAAACATCTTTTATTCATATTATTAGAAGATGACAAACCTGAAGTTCCCAATTAAAAGTGAATCTCACAAGCTCCACGTTTTTGTTCAATAACTTCTGGTTTAAAACATTCCTGAACCAGGTTCGAGTGTCTTTCAGAGCTTCATTGAAAACTTCTGCCACTGGGACTTGCTGCTTAGCATCTCTTGGAACCTGCCGCACACACAGAAGCAAAGATAATAACAATAATAGCTCAAGGAGAGCAACATACAACTGTTTTAAATAAATATTTCTAAAAGAGAAGGCCTAAATGCATCCAAAGCATACAGGGACAGGCTGAGAGAGTTAAGGTTGCTCAGCCTGGAGAAGAGAAGGCTCTGGGGTGAACTTATAGAGCCCTTCAGTATGGAAAAGGGGCCTACAGGAAAGGTGGGGAGGGGCCCTTTATCAGGGGGGTGCAGGGATAAGATGAGGGAAATGGTTTTGAGCTGAAAGGAGATACATTAGACACTGAGAAGCCATTTTTTGCTGTGAACGTGGGGAGGCCCTGGCCTAGGTTGCCCACAGAAGCCGTAGCTGCCTCATCCCTGGAGGGGTTCAAGGCCAGGCTGGATGGGGCTTGGAGTAACCTGATCCAGTGGGAAGTGTCCCTGCCCATGGCAGGGGGTGGGACTGGATGAGTTTTGAGGTCCCTTCCAACCCAAACCATTCTCTGATTCTATGAAGAGTCAAAATTGTTAACTGATTTCACAACTTTTTGAAAGTACCACAATCTTGGTTAATGTAGAGCATTAAGTTTTCCAGACTGAGAATGGATATGATCTAAAACCAGCCTCTGTTGTACCATTTTTGTAAAACTTCCAGCTATCTTGCTCCTATCAGGCCACGAATGGTTCTTCGGTACTCACTGCTGCAGGCTGAAGACTGGCAACCTTCGAAATCATCCTGGCAGAAGTGGCAGGAGTATCGTACAACCAGCCATGCTTGGTGTAACTGCAGATTTTCTTGTGCATCTTCAGGGAACAGGTCAAGAATAACTGCCAAGAGCGAGCCTCCAGACCTCTGAAGGACAATAAAGAGGAATAACTTATTTTCTGCTCAGGGAGATAACACAAAAAGAGCAAAACCCCACCAAATTCAACCAGACCTCCTCCCTCAGATGGGTTTGAAAAGTGTTGCAGTCTGTCAGAGAGACATAAATACAGGATTCTTTTATTCATACAGGTTTCAGTGTACATGTGAAAGCTCCAGGCATAACCCCACCCCACAGGCAGCGGTGTAAATAAAGACACTGATGCTCTTACAAAAATGCCCTTCAGTTACCTGGCCTGCTTCTCATCCAAGGTACAGAGCAGCGCCTTTAGAAGACCCACTACTATCTAAGAATGAAAAGAGAGAAATATTAAACTCTGGAAGGAATTTTACAGACTGGTTTCTCATCAGTTCAGGGGATGCTGTGAAAGGGGGATTTCAGTATTGTTCCATGCCTTCTCCAATGCTTTTATGTTTATAATAAACTTGCAAAAATTATTTACTGGGCATCAGAGACAACATCCAGGTGGCTGTTACAAGTACAAACGAAGCCTGCACTTCTTACAATTGAGGGGTTTAAAATTTCTTGGTAATAGTTGCAATGCCCAGCTTCTGCTGTCCCCAAGCATCTTCATAACCAGCAGGAAAATCTCTCAAAACCAGCAGCACCTCACCCAGACCCCCAAGGGCTGTGCAAGAAACAGTTTCAGGTAGCCATTTGAGGATCTCAGGATTAAAACAGTTGCCATCAGTGACTAACAGCAAATCCAGATAAGCAGATGCTTCTCCCATCAATGCCACAACGTTTTTTTGCTACAGATAGACCTTCTCATCCCCTCTTAGGAGTCTCCTACTTCAGAGCAACTCTTTTTGCCTTTAGGTCCGTTCTAGGCTCCTCGTGCTCTGCCCTGCTAACCCCACACTCCCTTCAGTGACCAGCAGTCCTGCTCAAAAGCGCATTTCAGCCCATCTTCAGCCGTTATCCCTTAGCTGGGTCAGAAGACAAACCTTTTTAGTTTGCCACGGAAAATCAGCATTCTCTAATCTGTAAGAAACACCTTGAAGAATAGCTAACAAATCTCTGGAGAAGCCTTCTATGAATTTAGCCAGGCTCTCCAGGGGCAGCACACTGATCCAGGATTTGTCCAGAGTCTTATCAAATTCCATCAAGTATTTCTTTTCTTCCATTAGTTTCAGCAGGGTTTCTCTGCAGGGAAGACAAAAAAAAAAAAAAGCTGTCACGTTTTCAAGGTACTAAAGGCTAAAAGCTTGTTCAGTCCACAGAGGACTCTTACTCCTGTGCTTTCTTCATCTTCAGCTGAAGAGCAGCAGAAGACCCCAAGACCCGGTAATTGCAGAAGCAACTTAAAACTACCGGGCAGAAGCACTCAAGGAAAACAAACTCTAAGTCTTGCTTAAATTCTGCACAATGCATGTCATGAGCCTCTTTAATTCACACCAGGCGTCAGCAGCCAAACGAGCTGCTCCATGGTTTGCACAATTAAGAGTTGTCTGTGTGCAAAAGATAACATACAGCTTTGCTGTACGCTGTAGACTCCGAGCAACCAACGTGGTCTGTCTTCTCAGAACCCAAGTATTCACCAGCAATAATACTTAACTATCAAAAACAAGAGAGTCAGAAAGAAAAGAGATGAAGATGACCACCACCAACTACTCTGACAAGGCACTGGATGCAACTACTAACTCTGGAAAACTCACCCGTCTTGCTTCTTCCTTGTTTCAGCAAATGGAAGCCCTTCCAGCCCCGCCCAGATGTCTTCTTCCATGGGCAAGTGGTCCTGCTGCAGAGGAGCAGCAAACAAATGCAGAAGAGGAAGAATCCACACCCACTGGTGTATTTGCTCATCAATGCATCTCTGGCACAAGTTTGTCAGGTGAACCTTCAAACTAGAAAAAAAATACCAAACACACACAGAATCACGAGGTTGGAAAAGACCCACTGGATCATCGAGTCCAACCATTCCTATCAAAAAAACCCAAAACACAACAGAAGAATAGGTTTTTATAGGACTCAAGAATGGCCTTGTAGGAGTGGAAGAAAAAAAAGGCTGCATCTGAGTCTCACTAGGTACCTTCAAATAATTTCTGGTTATTATTTTAGCTCAACCTTACCTCCATTGAGGAGTCTATATGGAAAATGTTTAAGACTCAAAGGTATAATCTTACTTGAATCTCTCTACTAGGGACAATTCTCAGAATCCCTGGTTGGGCTGAAGTACTGCAAAGGTCTGCAAAAAGAGATTTAGTAGCTACAGCTGTGCAAGTGAAGTACTAGAAATTAGAGCGCCAGATAAGCAATTAGATAGCGGTCTAATAAGCAGGCACTCTGAGGAAAAAAATCAACAAAAAAAAAAGTGTAACGATGCATGCCAGAGGAGATCGAAAGACTCCAAATAAGGCATTTAAATTGAAAGGAGTAAACACATGAAGACCCTGATTATTGGAGTTGTTAAGTATGAACAGCAAACAGGTAAGAAGGTAGAAACTGCTTGACAGAAAAGGGTAACACCTAAGATTTTATGTATAAAGGTAAAAACAATGGTTTTAACTCAATCAACCACTCTGGCAACTGTGAGACCCTGCAATAAAGGAAATGCAGTTTGGACAAAAGTAAAAAAATTGCTCACGTGAAGAAAGGCATGTGACTGTAAAAGGGCCCCAGAGAGGTTGTGCAATCTCCATCCCTCAAGTTTCTCAGAACACAACTGCAGTGTTGCTTGGACCTTAGCTCTGCTTTGAGCAGGAAGTTGGAACCAAGACCTCCAAAGGTGCCTTCTAATCTGTTTTTCTTCCCGATTCTCTGACACTAGAGAGCTGAATCCCTTATTGCTTTATCACAGGATGCTACACTTGCAGCTAAACCAGCCCAGTTATCTTCTAAGTGCTCCAGTAACATACATACCTAGTACCTAGAAAAGCCTTTTGCATGTGATGAATTTCATCCAGTATTTCTTGCTGTGGCCTCTTATCCAGGCACAAGAGGCTACACATGTCAGACAGATAGCTTTTAGTTGCTGGCAGCTCAAGGCTTTCAGCTGCTGTGAGAATGGAGAGCCCCAGAGCTAGTTTACTTTTTATTACTATTTTCTCTTGTGATGCTTTTCCATCTTCTGGTGCAAGGAAAGGAAGAGCTATTACCTTCACATATTTTAGCAGCAAATCATTCACCTAGGATAAAGAAGGGAAGAAACATAGAACCATAGAATCACAGAATCACCAGGTTGGAAAAGACCCACCGGATCATCGAGTCCAACCATTCCCATCAATCACTAAACCACGTCCCTCAGCACCTCATCCACCCGTCCCTTAAACACCTCCAGGGAAGGTGACTCAATCCCCTCCCTGGGCAGCCTGTTCCAGTGCCCAATGACCCTTTCCCTGAAAAATTTTTTCCTAATGTCCAGCCTGAACCTCCCCTGGCGGAGCTTGAGGCCATTCCCTCTCGTCCTGTCCCCTGTCCCTTGGGAGAAGAGCCCAGCTCCCTCCTCTCCACAACCTCCTTTCAGGTAGTTGGAGAGAGCAATGAGGTCTCCCCTCAGCCTCCTCTTCTCCAGGCTAAACACCCCCAGCTCTCTCAGCCGTTCCTCATAAGGCCTGTTCTCCAGCCCCCTCACCAGCTTCGTTGCTCTTCTCTGGACTCGCTCCAGAGCCTCAACATCCTTCTTGTGGTGAGGGGCCCAGAACTGAACACAGGATTCGAGGAGCGGTCTCACCAGTGCCGAGTACAGAGGGAGGATAACCTCCCTGGACCTGCTGGTGACACCGTTTCTGATCCAAGCCAAGATGCCCTTGGCCTTCTTGGCCACCTGGGCCACTGCTGGCTCGTGTTCAGTCACTGTCAACCAACAGCCCCAGGTCCTTCTCCTCCAGGCAGCTTTCATACCAAACACAGCATTAGTTCCCCAACAAGTCTCTTTCTTTTGAATTGAGGACTCCAGAAGCCCCGTCTGCATCACTGCTTAGAACTGGAGCACTAAGAGCTCATTCCAAAGAAAATGGAAGACTTGGAGACAAGATGAGCGTAGATAAGTTGGCGATAGAGCGACTGGCAGCAAGACTTAAAGACCAGGCTTAGGAAATTAATATCCAGACACAAATCCCACTCAAGTAAGAATTTGCAACATCAAATGCTGCTGACCAGCATGAGCTATTTGGAATGGCACCTAATTGCAGAGGTGGGAGTGAGGTTCCCCAGGCAGACGGTGGCAGTCACCCTAAGAGGTTCCCCTCTGTGACTGACACATCCTGAACCTTTTGACTGGAAAAGCAAAACAAACCCAACAAGGGCAACAGCAAAATCCAAGAGTCGTGTTTAGTTACTGTAGGCCTGTTTTCTACTACTTGTCAAAAGAAAAGAGATTACCTGCTCTTTGCCAAAGTCTAACTCTGTCCATCGCATTGGCTTGCCATCATACACCCATGGGTCTACTGTAACGGCATAGAACTGTTTCAGCTGGTGTAAGAAGTTTCTCAGATTGTCAGGACTGCAGGTTTGAAGAGTGCTGAAGATATTTTCTAACATAATATTTGCAGCTATTATCTTCCCTTTCACCACGTCTTTTTTTTTACTGCCAAGAATCCTATTCCAAACGCTTTTCACTGTGGAAGGTTTTACACACACGATATCATCATACTGATGCCATTCTACAAAAAGCAACACAGAGAAGAACACACGAGAACAATCATTAGAGAAACACACACACATCTAAGCATGCCTTCACTCTTTCAGCTGTCCATAGAAATAGCCCCACAGACCCATTAAGCTTCCAACTCCAGTGCTTCCTAATAATAATGCTAGTCTATATGACGTTAGAGACCATCCCACTAAAAAAAAACATGGAACATCCCAATATGCAGATCCAGCCAGGAAAGCTCACCTCTGTTGTAGAGCAACTGGCTTTTTATAAATAAGCAGCGATTCACGTAACCACCTGAAACTGGATCCTTGTAAATAAATTCATACTCCCCTTCAACAAAATATTTGTAAGCAATGCTTTTGTTCAGATTTTGTTTTGCGAGAGTTACAGTTCCTTGAATGAGGTATCCATGTTCTCCTAGATGCCTGGGAAACACAAAATGGAGCAAAGAAAGGCAAAGGATATGTCAGCTTTCAATATATTTTCTTTTCCATACATCACTCCATTTTTAATAGGAATGGTGATTATCCTCCCAGGATGAAAGTTTTAGATCAGTTATCTCCACTATGAAAACCCTTTGTAGCAATATCTACCTATAGAGATAGAGCTACGAGTCTTACGTATTAAATGAAGTACTGTATTTCATCCTGTTCTCCAGAGCCAAAACACTCTCACGCCTCTGTGTGTCTCAGGAAGGCACTTACTTGGTGCAAGTCATCTCACAAATGTTGTCTTTCCAGTTTTCATAGGGAGAAATGCCTTCAGCCCTGATGAACACTCTGTGGGTCTCAGGGTTTATTTTGAAGTCATTGGATAATATTGCATGGAAATATACAGTAACATCATCGCTTTGGCTCACAGAACTACAAGAAAAAAATAGAAAGAATCCTAATTTTAACCTTTTTTCTTCAAATTACACTAATGATTACAAAAAACAAGTAAGATTTGAGCCTCTAGCTTACTGGATGCAAGAGCCCGAAGCTCTGTCAGCAGTTTGCTCAAACTGATGTTACATAGCAGACCTACTGTAAAGCCTGGCACAAAAAAAAAGGAAAAATAGGTTCCTAAAGGCAGCATGAAATGCTCTGGTTGCATGCAGCTGCATCACCGCCTTGGAAAGCCTCACCCAGCAGAGATACCTGCTTTACCCCTCTTTCAGTTCATACACATTAAGCAAAACAAGTTCTACCAATCAAAACAGCTCTTCACACCATTAATCTAGAGAGTTACATGTGTGAAGCACATGTTGCTTAGAAGAGTAAGAAATAAGAGGGAATCATTTTTTTATTTATCAGATACTCAAAGAGGTTCAAGTAGCAAGTAGATATACTTTGCTACTCAAGTAGCAAGTAGATATACATGACCTGTACTGGCACTCCCAGTTAAACACCAGCTCTCTTTCGCATAAGCAGTAGTTTATCTCAGTTTTAAGGCAATCCTGTGTCCACATATAGTCTAGAATCATAGAATCATAGAATAACCAGGTTGGAAGAGACCCACCGGATCATCGAGTCCAACCATTCCTATCAAACACTAAACCATGTCCCTTAGCACCTCGTCCACCTGTCCCTTAAACACCTCCAGGGAAGGTGACTCAACCCCCTCCCTGGGCAGCCTCTGCCAGTGCCCAATGACCCTTTCTGTGAAGAATTTTTTCCTAATGTCCAGCCTAAACCTCCCCTGGTGGAGCTTGAGGCCATTCCCTCTTGTCCTGTCCCCCTAAGTCTAGTCTTAGGATTTCATTGCCCTCCCTCAGTCTGAAGTCCTCTAGTCCTCCTCACACCAAATCCTAGAATTGAAGAATGCAGGGGTGTTCCCACCTGTCTTTAATCTTATCTACAGGTTTCTGGTTCCTTTGTTGGTTTTTGTCCTTGCTGTTTGTTACAGCTGAAGCATAATCCCTCCTAGAAACCTCAGGTCCCTTGGTCAGACTTGTCTTCTCAGTTACTTCAGGTCGCTTGGTTGGACTTGTCTTCTCAGTTACTTTGTCGACTTTCTCATTTGGGGTTTTCTTTTTCTCCTTCCCGTCTTCATTCTGCAATAGGAAGACAGACAACACCCAATTAAACAGGAGACCCTCGAAGTTCAGCACCCATAGAAATACCCAACATTTCTTCAAAGGGATGGGGATTCCCAGAAACCACAGCATATCAGCTAGCATCACGCTTCTGGAAATACTAATTGCTCGCTGAAGGAAGCTACTGGTTAAGGCAGATAATGCATGGACTGCAAGAGGAACCCAGTCTACAAACATCAGCAAGAAGTGGGGTCAACAAGCCACAGGTCCCAAGAGGACAGGGTGTAAACAAAATACAAGATAACCAACAGGAACTTACAGTTTTACAGGCCTGTCTGTGAGTGAGACACAGACACCTACAAAGCCAACACATGAAGATCTCCTTGTCAGAGGAGACCCGACAGAGCTCACTGGAGAGCACACATGGAAGGGCTGGCTGGAGAAGACAATTCATAGCTCCTGGGGGTAACTGAGCAACCACTGAGCGACAGCACGGCACTAGAACTAACACACAGGAGAGGAAAACTCAAAACAAAAAAAATGCTTCATAGTGTTCCCTGCGTTCTCCCCGCAGCCCCGGCCCCGTGGTCTTCAGCTTTACTGACAGTACAAGAGAATCTTTGCCCAACTCAGCTATAGAGGTGCCAATGTCCACTCACACACTCACCTTGGAAGGTGAAGAGCTGGCTTTCTGCCTCCTGTCTTGTGTCTCCTTCCCAGCCTGCAAGCCTTTAACCACAGGCGGAGTCTTCGTGTCTTGACGTTCAGCATGAGGAGTTGCAGGCTTACTTTTAGGTGCTGGCGTACCAGAAGACGACTCAGAGGAAACGCTTGCTCTCTCTTCTGTTGAGGCCAGTTTCTTACTGCTATCCAAGGACTGAGACTCTGGTCTGGTTTCTGGAAGCTGGTCAGCGTCAGGGGCACAACCACCTCCTTCCACGTTACTCCTGATCACTTCTCCACACTCCGTGGTACTTCCATCCCCTACCTTCTCCTTTGGGGCTACAGAGCTTGGAGACGGGGCAGCCACATTATCCGTGCTGCTCTGTTTTGGTGGGGTTATCGTATCTACACTGCTGTGACTGTCTTCTGCAACCACTTCCAGATTTCCAGTGTCCTTTCCCAAGTCACCCAACACCCTCTTGCTTTCATTCGCATCTCTGTTGTCACCAGCAAGTACACCAGCACCCGGTTTGGCTACTTCACTGCCCAGGGTTTGGATTTCTTGCGGAATAACACAGGTATTGGACAATTCTGTGGTTTGAGCTGGTGCTGTGTTTAGAGAAGGCAGAGAGTCCTGCTCCCCAGAGCTGGAAGGACCCTTCTTTGATTTATTCTATAAAGAAAAAGAACACCACAATGTCTGTTTGTTCACTATCAAGGAGAAATTCTTTGCCACCTCCTGGTGTCACTGGGTTAATAGGGAATAAGCAGGAAGAGAAGGGACAGGATCAGACAGCACCTTCTACTGAACATGAGGAACTCTTGAGAATTCTGTAGGTTTCATATTCAAGACTTCCTCAGCAGGAACACAGAGCAGTACTAAGCACGATGCTCACAAACAAGATCAGACCAATCACTAAGCTGAATTCAGTACTGTTTCCCCCACTGCAGCAAAGGTCAGGGGGAGCTGTGCCACTCAGCATCTCAGCTCTCTGCATACACAACATCTCACATAAGCAAACACAGCCCCCCAGTTTGCCTGGAAACACAGGCAGCAGCACCCAGAGGCTGGCCAAAGGGACTCCTGAGGATGCAGCCCAGCCCTAGTGCTTTACAAGAGAGAGCAACGAGTTACCAGCTACTCCTGCTCCTCAGCACCAAAGAGCCTTACCTTCTTCTGTGGCACCTCAGAAGAATCACCAGCCATGCTCTGAGGTGCCATCTCCGAGTCATCCTTTACACCCTCCTGCAGCGATGCTCCGTCCTTCTCCTTTTCTGTTTCAGAGGTAGAAGCCCCATCACCACCTTCTCCCTTCAAGCCTCCTCCAGGCTCTGCTCCTCTGTCAGAGGCTGGAGCGAGCTTCACCTCTCTTCTTTCTGCAGTGGAGGCAAGGTTCATTGTTAAGCTAGAGACTGAGGAAAGCAAACAGCCCTCAGCTGGCGGTGAGCAAGCAGGGCCTGCTGCTGACTAAATGTATTGATCGAATTGACAGGAGCCACTTTGCCGTTCCCTGCGCAAGAGCTGCCGCTAGCACCGGCACCATCCTCCCTGGCACAACGTCCTTCCCTCTCGAAGGCCCCTGCAGTCAGCAACAGAATTATTAGGATAAGAAACCACTGTATTGAGGTCCTGATCCCCCCCATGTCCTACCTCCAGCTAACATGCCGCTGGCTAAAGCAGCAGGTGCTGTGAACCTCGGCCACCTGTCACGATGCTCAAGGCTCCCAGGATGTGTGATGACAGTACCATGGGAACCATTCTGCTTTCACAGCCTTCTGGGTGACCTCTACCACCTGCCTGAGCGCTGGGAAGCTCCCTTTTTTTCATCGACAGTTTTATCCGGTCCTTAAAACCCATGAAAAGGCAGCTCAGAACCTAGACAGGCATCGGAGCAGATCGCTGCCTTCTGCAGTCCTGTTCCACAGGCTCCTCAGCAATGAGATCAACCAGCACCAAGAGACACTGATTTCCTCTGAGTATTCTTGGGAGCAGGAGCACAAAAATCACAGTGCAGGTAGCTCACAGCCCCTTTGAGTATCACAGCCCAAAGGCTGCACCCTGTTTAACAGCAGTGGGTTGTTTCGCACCTGAAGCAAACACCTTCTCCAACAGCATTTCACATCTAATTTATTATCATGCTGTTAAGTCTTCCTTGAGCTTTTCCTGCTCCTCAGTGACTCCTTTGGCAACAGGCTTTGACTTGCACACATTTACTTGGTAGAACTCCCTGGTACACCAGAGAGCATATTTACCTGGTAAAGCACTAAAACTCCTTTCACCACCTTTAACCGTGCCCAGAAGCAGGGACAAAGCTTTTGGACCATCAGAACAGACGCTTTGGATGTTTTTCCCACAGCATTTAAGACCTGGAGAACCTGGATTTGTTACCTTGCCATCCTGAATTGCTGGATTTGCTAAGAACTGATCTCAACAGCGCTACCGCAGGCTGATTCAGATTTACTGTAGTCTTTCAGGACCCTACTTCATTTCAATGTATCAAAGCAATTCTGGTAGCCTGGGTCACTTGCTCTTTAAACAAATAAATGATTGGGAAGTGTTTCGCTGCAGTGTAACTGCATTCATTGTGTACTTGATTCTGTTCCTGCTCACAGAGGCAGAACGCCCCATCCCTGGAGGTGTTCAAGGCCAGGTTGGATGGGGCTTGGAGCAACCTGATCTAGTGGGACGTCCCTGCCCATGGGGGGTTGGAACTGGATGATCTTCCAACTCAAACTATTCTGTGATTCTAATCAGTGTGTCGTCAAACCTAAGTTCAGGCAATGAATTCCAGACCTAACGCTAAGCTGAAGACAGGAATTCTGGTTCAAGAGGGATGAGTTTTTCTAACACAGCATTGCACAAAATGGCACCAGCTCATCTGCAAAATGAAACTGGACGTCTGATCACAAAGAACACGTGTAGGAGATGTTAACAACCAGCTCACTTCCCTCTCCATCCCCCACCAGTCACTGCAAAGCGAGGAAAACTCAGCCTCTGTTGAGCAATAGGAGGGAAGTCAGAGATGAGAGCAGTGTGGGATGACCTGGCAGGGCAGAGTAGAGCAGCCTGAGCTCCATGGGCACCAGCCGGCACCCACGGAGCCCGGATACATCAGCCCAGAGCGTGTCCCCAGCCCACCCCACCTTCCTACCTGGATCCTCATCCCCCGTGCCGGGAGCCAGCTGGGCCCCAGGTTGGCTGCAGACACCAGGGGAATCCTCCCCAGAAAGCAAGTGATGCTCAGGGCGCTCCATGCTTCCCAGCCGCAAAATCTGCGATAAGCTTTGCCGGAGCCACAGCGGGAGAGAGAAAAAAGGGATGGGGTGAGAAGAGAAATACACACGTTAACGGGAAGCGATGGAGAAGAGAAACACACACGTTAACGGGAAGCCACGGAGAAACACACGCGTTAATGGCAAGCCATGGAAAGAAATACACACGTTAACGGGAAGCCATGGACCTCGAAACCTTCTGCACGGTTTTATTTTTAGGAAGCAAACTGGGACACTCAGGAGCGAGGTCTTCGCGCTGGGTGGGAAAACCCCAAGGCTTTGGAAGGTGAAGGAGCACAAGCAGCTGCTCCCTCCCCGCAGGGGCTTTCCCGAAGGAAAAGCGGGGGGTGGGGGGGCACGGCGAGGGCTGAAGGGCACGGCGAGGGCTGAAGGGCACGGCGAGGGCAGCTCGGGTCTCGGGGAGCCCCTCAAGCGGCCCCACCAGCAGCCTCGCTCCCTGCCCCGGGCAGCCCCGGGGTCCGCGGGGCGTTATCCCCGCCCGGAGCCCCGAACACCGCCCCCAACCCCGCATAGCCCGGGGGAGGGGGCGCGGCTAACAGAGGGGGGCGTGGTTAACCCGCGGGGGCGTGGCCTGTATGCAAATGAGGGTCAGCTCGGCCCCGGGTAGGCGCCGGCTCCCGCGCGATATGCAAATGAGGCGGGGGGATGGACCAATGGGGGGGCGAGGGGCACGGGGGATGCAAATGAGGCGGCGGGGATGGGGGGGGGGGGGCAGCGAGACCGGGCGCTCCCGGCCTGGAAGCGGGGGGATGGGATGGATGGGGGCTGGGAGGCACCGGGAGGGAATTCGGATACGGGGAGGGATGTCCCGGGTGCACCGGGAGAGGAAACGGATGAGCAGGGCGCGACCGGGTGCACCGGAGGGTGTCGGGGGCACCGGGGGACACCGGGGACCAGGATGGACGGGGATTGGGAGGCACCGGGAGGGAATTGCAATACGGGGAGGGGTGTCCCGGGTGCACGGGGAGAGGAGAGGAGGGGGATGCCCAGAGCACGGCTGGATGCTCCGGAGGGATCCAGTCGCACCGGAGGGGTCGGGGGCATCGGGGGACACCGGGGGCCTGGATGGACCGGGACTGGGAGGCACTGGGAGGCAGTTCCGATAGGGGGAGGGATGTCCCGGGTGCACCGGGAGAGGAGAGGGATGAGCAGGGCGCGACCGGGTGCACCGGAGGGAGTCGGGGACACCGAGGGACAACGGGGGACGGGATGGACGGGGACTGGGAGGCACTGGGAGGCAATTCCGATACGGGGAGGGGTGTCCCGGGTGCACGAGGAGAGGAGAGGAGGGGGATGCCCAGAGCACGGCTGGATGCTCCGGAGGGATCGAGGGGCACCGGGGGCCAGGATGGAGGGGTACTGGGAGGCACGGGGAGGGAGGGGGTTCGATTCGGGGAGGGGTGTCCCCGGTGCACGGGGAGGCGAGAGTTGGAGGAGGATGCGCAGGGCGCGGCCGGATGCACCGGAGGGGTCGGAACGTACCGGGAGCCGGGATGGACGGGGATGGGGACTGGGAGGAACTGGGACGGGAGGGGTCCAGTATGGGGAGGGCTGCCCCGGGTGCACGGGGAGAGGAGAGGAGGGAGGTGCCCGGGGCGCGACCAGCTGCACCGGAGAGAGTCGGGGGCACCGGGGGATGCCAGGGGACGGGATGGACGGGGACTGGGAGGCACCGGGGAGGAATTCCGATACGGGGAGGGCAGTGCCCAGGACTTGATCGGATGCACCGGAGGGCTCGGGGCTCACCGGGGGGCTGCAGCGGGACCCGGAGCCCCCCACACCCGGCAGAGGAGCCCCCCGAGCCGCGCTGCCCGCCCCAGAGTCCCCCGGCAGCCCCCGCCGCCCGCCCCGTCCCGTCCCGTTACCGCATCTCACCGGGCCGGGGAGCGGCACCCGCCGAGTCGCCGAGCCGCCTCCCGGCCGGCAAACTTTCGCTTTTCCTTCAAGTCACCCCAGTTTCACTTCAGGAACGTCTCCGCCCCAGGCCAGCCCCGATGTGGCCCCGACCGCCCTGCACCGGGCGGCTCCCGTCGGGGTCCCGCCCCACCGGCGCTGAGCTGGGGTCCCTTATGTCCTCCCGCGGGGCACGGGGCTGTGCATCCTCCTGCGCATCTTTCCAGGCATCCTCCCGAGCATCCTCCCGAGCATCCCTCCCAGACATCCTCCCACGCATTCTCCTGTTCATTCTCTCTAGCGTCCTCTCCAGCACCCTCCTATCATAGAATCATAGAATCACCAGGTTGGAAAAGACCCATCGGATCATCGAGTCCAACCATTCCCATCAATCACAAAACCATGTCCCTCAGCACCTCGTCCACCCATCCCTTAAACACCTCCAGGGAAGGGGACTCAACCCCCTCCCTGGGCAGCCTGTTCCAGTGCCCAATGACCCTTTCTGTGAAAAATTTTTTCCTAATGTTCAGCCTAAACCTCCCCTGGTGGAGCTTGAGGCCATTCCCTCTCGTCCTGTCCCCTGTCACTTGGGAGAAGAGTCCTAGGGTCCTAGGTATCCTCCCAGATGCTGTCCCAGCTTCCTCCAGGACACCATTCCGAGCACCAGCACAGCAGGGCCACTGCGGCAGGAGGGAGTGGGCACTCTCCTCTCCCCAAGGCACCCAAACCTCTGCAGCGAATCTGAGCTTCACCTGGTACCTTTGCACCAAGAGCTTTCCAGCAGCCCAGCCTGTTGTGGAGAGCTTGGGAGAGGCTTTTCATGGATCTGATCCAGTTTGATGCCTGCCACCCACTCCAGCTGCCCGCTCCAGGTCTAGAGTTCAGCCCTCTTCCTTCTGAGCCCAGATTCAGCCCCTCTTTTTTTTCCATTTCTGGGTGGTGGGATGGAGACACCCATGGCTCTATGGAGGGGAGCATCCTTGAGGCCACCATCCATGGGTTCCTGTTCCCACCTGGTTTCTGAGCTGCTGCAGCAACACAGGCAGCAAATGGTTGCAAATGGGCTGCATCTGCACTAGGAGCAGCTGTGGGGTTTTCACCCTTCTGTGAAGCACCTGTGCCCCTCAGACAGCTCAGGGATGCAGGATAGGGTGGGAAACAGTGTTGGAGGAAAACATGCCATGCTGAATCCAACAGCCCAAAGCAGGGATGTGGCTGTCACTTCATCCTCACATCCAACTGGCACCAAGGTGGCCTGATCTTCACCAGCGCTCACACACTCTCACACACACAGCTTTGAGCACACGCTCTCGACAGGTGACCAGCCCTTTTTCACCCCTTCTCCGTCACTTTTCCCACTCTGCCCCCCAACGATGCCCCCGCACAGGGGTTACCTGAGCCCCATGCCGCCGCTGCCTCGCTAAGCTCCTCTCTGGGCGTTGGGCTCCGTTTGCACGGCAAGGGGTTGGTACAGGGGGGGCTTCTGTGAGAAGCTGCTAGGAGCCTCCCCCGTGTCCGATAAAGCCAATGCCAGCTGGCTCCAAGACGGACCCGCTGCTGCCCAAGGCCAAGCGCAGCAGCGATGGTGGTAGCGCTTCTATGATAACGTATTTAAGAAGGAGGAGAACCTGCTACAGAACAACAGCAGAAGAGGAGGAGTGAGGATGTAGGAGAGAAACAGCCCTGCAGGCATCAAGGTCAGTGGAGAAGGAGGGGGAGGCTGTCATCCAGGTGCAGGAGCGGAGATTCCCCTGCAGCCCCTGGTGCAAACTATGGTGAGGCAGCCCCCCGAGGTCCCCACCAGAGCAGGTGGATGTCTGAAGGAGTCTGTGACCCCCCGAGAAGTCTGGCCCTGGGGAAAGAGGAGTCCATGCTGGAGCAAAGTTTGCTGGCAGGACCTGTGACCCCAAGCTGGAGCAGTTTGTGAAGTGCTGCACCCTGCGGGAAGGAAACAAGCTGGAGAAGTTTGCGGAGGACGGTTTCCCATGGGAGGCACCGCACACTGGAGCAGGGAAGGAGTGAAAAATCCTTCCATGAGGAAGAAGGAGTAGCAGAGACAACATGCCATGAACTGATTGCAACCCCCACTCCCCATCAGTTGGGTAGCAACATACAATGAGCAGCCCAAGCCCTGTGGCTGGGAGGAGCTGGGAAGCCATAGCCAGGGTCCTCCAGGTTATAAAAGGTTACAACGACTCTGTTGTGTTATGCAAATTAGGAAGGGGAGTGGGTAAAGAATTTGGGAGTGAACTTACACCTAGGAAGAAAGGAGGGGTGGAAGAAAGGTGTTTGGAGATTTGGGGTTTATTTTCTTGTTACCCTACTCTGATTTGATTGCAGTTAAATTAATTTTCCCCAGGTCATTTCTGTTTTGCCCATGACAGTGATTGGTGAGTGGTCTTGTCCTTATCTCAACCCATGAGCCTTTCGTTATATTTTCTCTCCTCTGCCCAGCTGAGGAGGGCAGCAAGGGAGCTGCTTTGGTGGGCACCTGGGGTCCAGCCAGGGTTAACCCTCCTCAACGTGCAGAGCAGCTTTCACAGCACAATCTCTCACAGCACAGGGCTGCAGCCAGCCGCCACACAGCATAGAATCATAGTATCATCAGGTTGGAAAAGACCCATCAGATCATCGAGTCCAACCATTCCCATCAATCACTAAACCATGTCCCTCAGCACCTCATCCACCCGTCCCTTAAACTCCTCCAGGGAAGGTGACTCAACCCCCTCCCTGGGCAGCCTCTGCCAGGGCCCAATGACCCTTTCCGTGGATTTTTTTTTCCTCATCTCCAGCCTGAACCTCCCCTGGCAGAGCTTGAGGCCATTTCCTCTCATCCTGTCCCCTGTCCCTTGGGAGAAGAGCCCAGCTCCCTCCTCTCCACAACCTCCTTTCAGGCAGTTGTAGAGAGCAATGAGGTCTCCCCTCAGCCTCCTCTTATCCAGGCTAAACACCCCCAGCATGAAGAGAAAGGGGTAGAATCTGCTCCACCTCTGCACTGGGCACTCCTTGTCTGCGAGACAGATGGACAGATGGATAGGAAGAAAGAGCATATTTGCCAACTGGACAGCACAACTGGAAGCAGTTCTGTAAATGCTTATCGCTGCCAAGCACTGTTCTGCTGCAGAAATGTTCCTCCAGCCTCCGGCAGCAGGTCCTGTTCCGTGACTCCCAGGCATCTCTGCCGCCCTTGCCGCACCTACGCAACCTTTGGCACGAGGAGCTCTGCTGGAGCGTGCCTTTGGGCATGAAATTTTAAGACAACCTGAGCCTGGTTTCTGTTTCTCTTCCTTGGTTTGCCCAGCAGTTCCCCGAAACTAGAATTTAATTCTTTCTCCCCAGCTTTCTGCAAAGGAAGGCAGAAGATCACACTGACTCATTGACAATTACTGCTTTATTACACCCGCCTGACAGAGGTGTCAGCCAACATTGGAACAGGAAAACCACATCCTCCTGAACCGTGTCCCCTCCACCCTGCTGCCACGGTTGCTTTTAGCACCCATTGCACAGCAGGACAAGCGCGAGCTGCTGTCAGGGTGACTGTCCCATCACCCCACACCTGGCAGGAGTCAGGCAAGGGGCTGCATTTGGCAGAACACCCCACAAACCAAGAGGGATCAGTCAGGAATAAAAACCACTGCTGGTTTTCATCTTCAGCAGCCTGAGGTTGAGAGCTGCAGCGTGTCCTCGGGCTTGGAGGGCAGCACCAGCACCCCTGAGATTCGCTTTGGCAAGAGAACTCTGTGCCAGAGTTCAGAATGTCCCAGAATAAGAAAAATCTCCAGAATTAAAACAGTTGATTTTAAAAAAAGGAAGCAGCTTCAAGGATGGAAAAGGCCTGGAGGAGGGATGGCTTCTTCCTGATAACTGTGATAGGGAATGGCTTTGCCCCACTAATCCCCTCCACAGAGCATCTGTGGGACATGGGGATGGTCCCAGCCCTGCCAGGCATCCCACCAGCCACCCAGGAGGTAGGACAGGGGCAAGCAGCTCCCACGGAGGGTGCTGGAGGGGTGTCACCAGGTGTCACAGCCACCACTCTGCAAAGCACCACACCTCCAGACCTGGCACAATCGGAGGAGAGGACCTGCCTGAGGGACATGGTTTAGTGTTTCATGGGAATGGTTGGACTCGATGATCCGGTGGGTCTCTTCCAACCTGGTGATTCTATGACTCTATGATTCTGTCCGAGGTCCCAGGCAGCTCCTTGACTCACTGGATGAGTCTGGTAGGCAGCAGTGAGCTCTCGCTGGTGCTGGCAAAGGGATCTGCCCCACAGCCCCTGGGCTCCGCTCCTCCACACCGCTCTGAGCAAGGAAGAAGCACAACAGAGAGTCAAGCCAAAGCTCACTATGAATCTCTGAGTCCGGGGCGAGCCTCCCTGCTCAACTTCCCAGGAGACTGGTCCCTGCTTCCCCCCTCACTGCAACTTTGGGGGCTGATGAAGCTCAGACTATCAA